>NC_092412.1:76802923-77119590 GCF_040894005.1 Engystomops pustulosus
GGAGCACGGGTGTACCCGCGATCCGCGACATGGATTGCGGGAGCACCCGTGACAGTACCCCCCCCTTTAGGGCCCCTCTTCTCTTTTTCTTCAGCCTCTTCTTTCGTCTCCTCCAATTCATCTTGGTGACGGAACACCTAAGGAGAAAAGCAACAACAGGACAAACTTGCATAGACTCCTCTGCAAGCAGTACAACCAGAGGCTGAAGTGGCTCTTGGGAGGCCGGAGCAGCACTGGGAAGCTGCGGAGGCAGGAGCGGCTCTTGGAAAGCTGGAACAGCTTTAGGAAGCTGCTGAGGCTGGAGCGGCTCTTGGAAGCCAGAGGCCGGAGTGGCTTCTAGGAAAGCCGGAGAATCTGGAGAGGTCACTGGGAAGGCCGGTGGAAACACTGGAGTGACCTCTGGGAAGGCCGATGGAGACACTGAAGCGACCTCTGGGAAGGCCGGTGGAGACACTGGAGCGACCTCTGGGAAGGCCGGTGGAGACACTGGAGCGACCTCTGGGAAAGCCGGTGGAGACACTGGAGCGACCTCTGGGAAGGCCGGTGGAGACACTGGAGCGACCTCTGGGAAGGCCGGTGGAGACACTGGAGCGGCCTCTGGGAAGGACAGTGAGAACACTGGAGCAGCCTCTGGGAAGGCCGGTGGAGACACTGGAGCGGCCTCTGGGAAGGCCGGAGGTTCTGGAGCGGCTTCTGGGAAAGCCGGAGGAGAACTTGGAAGCGGTGGAAGCAGCGGCGGCCGGCTGGAGTGGTTCTTGGAAAACCGGATTAGAGCTTGGAAGCTGAGGAAGCACGGCGGCTGGCTTTTGGAACACCGGAGCCAAGCGAGGCCGACATGGAAGCCGGACTTGAGGTTGCTGGCAATCAAACAGCTGCAGAGGCATGGAGGAAGGCTGGAGTGGCTCTTGGAAAGCCGGAGCAGCACTTGGAAGCTGCGGAAGTAGAGTCTATGGTAGCCGGGAGTCTAGCAGGGTGCAGGGTGGTAACCCCGTTCAGATCCTTTCTCCAAGAAAAAATCAGTTGAGACTGCTTGGAGAGGACCTCTGCCAGTAATTGGTCTGAGTCATTAGAACAGTCCATGTCCTTGACGGGATCCGTGGCCTTGGCGGGGTCCTTGGCCGGATCTTGCTGTAACGGGTGACACAGACAACGGAACTAAAAGTCTCTATGGGAAGAGTCCGGAGGGAGGAGTCTGTGGACCAGTGGACCCTCTGGACCACCGCAGGAGATGGTATGAGGCCGTGGTGGCAGCCAAGGTACAGGGATGTGCAGGAAACAGTCCAAGCCTGGGATGACAGCAGCAACACAGAGGAACACTGGTAACGCTGGCACGGACTGCAGACACCGCTGGACTGGAACCCTGGAAGGCACAGCAGGAAGCGTATGGGAACGCTGGAGACGGGAGACACGGAGGCGTCTGGAAACGCTGGAAGACAGGACACACCAAGAGCATATGGGAACGCTGGAAACACACAGAAACACAGGAAAGCGTCTGGAAACGCTAATGGGCTTTCTCTTCCACAGGAACGGCTTAGGGAAGCCTGGCATGGAAACCATAGGAGATCCTAGGAGAAGATCCGGCAGGGAGAGAAGGGAGGTGCCAGATTATAAGGGCGAGCCAGATTAGCAGCAGCCAATCAGGAGGACGCTGGCCCTCTAGTGGTGCGCCCTCTAGTGGTGAGAGCATGCGACTGCAGGCAAGGAGATATGCGGCCTACATGTCGGGAGCCGGAGCACAGACAGGAGCCAGGAGAGGTAAGTGAGGGCAGGGAGACGGGGACCGGCAGGCAGCGAAACACGGGTGTACCCGCAATCCGCGACATGGATCGCGGGAGCACCCGTGACATTTATGAATTGAACACCCTAAGACCTAGCGGTCTGAATGTTGACTATAACTTAGGCAGTGTATCTTAGATTGTTTTTGTCATTCTGTTGCTGTCACTTCACAGTAAACATTGATTACTTTTTTATTTATTTAGATTTAGAAGATTCTCTTTATTAATATATGTTTTCTATTTTTTCCCAGAATGTTTTCACTTTGCAACTAATTGTCACCATCATTGAAGAAACACTCGGAAACTGACGTCTCTGATTTTTTTACCCCATTACAGTCTGCTGTTTTTTTAGCTTGGGCTCAATTCATGACGTTTCTCTATGTACAGCGTTGGGTCTTTTCCCAAGTTATGGGTTATTATTATTGCCGTTCTCTTTACATAGTCGATCTACAATACCCTATATACAGGAGGTCGATGTGGATGCCTTTGGTTGCGACTTACCTCATTTTTATTGGGGCGAGTGTTGCACCTTTAGCACACCACGTGTCTGACACTGGTGAACCTAAGGTCCGCTTCGGAGTCAGTGTAGACCATACTGGGGGGTAGGTTTCCTTTAAGAGACTCACTATGATTATTATCTTTCAATACTATACTGACCCTTTAATGCTGTAGTTTTTATATAATAAGACTGTGTAGTCGGTCTGTTTTGTCACCATTTTGCTGCATACAGCTATATTCCTATGACAGTGTGGGCTGTCCTCACCCCTAATGGCCGCTGTGATCTCACTCTGAGACTGCACGTGCGCAAAACACTGTTCCCGGTCATGCACAGTCTACAGTGAGAGACACGATTCTTACATTCTGAATATTTATGTCGATATAAACATGGAGACGCCAGGTACCGATTACTTGTTTATGCACCAGCTGATTCACAACTAGGTCATGTGACTCTGTTTTATAATTGTATTCATGGCTTTCAGCAAATCCGTTTTGTATTATATGTACCACTTGCACTTTATACTTACTTGTCACATATCAGGAAGTTTTCATTATTGTATAAATTGTATTTTCTAATAGTTTTTGTGATCAATTTGTGATCATCGCTCACTAAGAGTTAACAATAAGACACTCCCACATTTGCCATTTAAACCTGTTCACTATGGAATGCACATTGCTTGAGAAAGGTGGTAACACACCAAAACGTCAAAGCCAGTTTTGGAATAAACTCTTCTTCACTTTTACTTGCTTGGATTAGGAGTGCTGCGTCATTTTTTGGAATTTATCTACATCTATATTTGTAGATAATTGAATTATTATTTATTGGACCTGGTGCAATGTGACAAGCTTTATCTTTGACTAAAGCTATACCCACAAAAGTTATTTTAGTATCCCTGACAGAATAAAACTTTAAAATTGAATACTAAAAAGAGCAAATACAATACAAATGCTAAGTGACCCAGTATGCTTAACTGTTCTTCAAGTTTGAAGTTTCGATTTTTATTTAAATAGGAATAAATGTGCCTTCACTTCTTTCCATATTCTTTTTTTATTTTTCAAGATTTATTTTTCATTTACTTTGTACACCCTAATTTACTGCCATATTTTGGTAATTTCGAAAATAAGTAGCAATTTTACTACTACTACCTTTTAGATTACAAAAAATAAATAGGAAGTACATTTTCTGGACACATTAAATGCACTTTAAACATGAAAAAAATGGATTTCAAATAATACAGTCAAGTTTTTGTATAGAAAAACTCTGCTGCTGGACATAAATTCTTTACAAATATTGGAAAGTCAAAGTGGACATAATCATTCTAATTTTACCTATTTTCTTTTATTTCATATAATTACAATTGATGGGACTTTTAACATTTATGGGAAGCTTTGTGGTGTACTGTACAATACATTAAAAATCTATTTCTATTTTGCCATTCTTTACTGACCTTAATGCTTCCATTTCTTGTGCTCTGAACATTCAAGTTTATACATATTATTTTGCTTGAATATAAATAAGTTGGAAGAAATCTACACAAGAATATTGATAGAGAAAAAACTAATTTGCATAGGTGCTTTCATGTAAAAATGGTTATTTATTACTATTATTTTATCAAAAACTTTATTGAATACTTTTGATGGAATGTATCTCAAATTCTATTTTAATTAATTATATTGTAATTACATATTAAAATAAGTATGCAAAAAAGGTAAACAATTATAAAAAATATAAAAATATAAATATTCAAATCACCACCCTTTCCCTATAACACATGTAGAAAAGAATGAATAAGGCTTTCTAATACAGCTGATCTAATGAAATATTTAGTACATAAGGTCAAAGTAGTAATGGCTTAAAGGGATATTCTCATCTGGATATTCACATTCAAATAATGTAATTAACCCCTAAGAACGCAACGTTTTTCGTAAATGTTTCACTCCCCACCTTCAAAAAGTATGCTCCCGAAGTGCAGGAACTGTGATGTGCACCAGATTTTTTCTAGTGCACATAGTTCAAGGGTGTGCACCACATCTCTGTCTGACATAAATGTGGCGGCTGGTGTGATTACGCACATGAACGCCCCTTTCTGTGCAAGGGATTGTGTCACACAGTGCATAGTGCAGCTGCAAAACAATACTAGCGTGAACACTTCATAAATACATGTGGAATTAGTTTTACGCCAGAACTCTTCCGTAGACTGCATAATAAATGTGCCCCATTCTCTTTACATATTAAATTCCTGGGAGTTACAGCATGTTCCATGGCCGTCCTGTAATGATCACTGAATGAATGAATCTACATGGTTGTGCAGACATTAATAGTCACTGTGCCAGAGTGCAAGGGCGGTTGTATCCAGGGACAGCTATCATGTTTATAAGGGACAACATGGCCAAATTTATGGTAAGGTATCTGTACACAGGAACATTTTTTTTAAATAAAATGCAATTGATAAAATGTATGTATTTGGCAGATGAATTAAATTAAATGTAAATTCCCAGATGAGAATACCCCTTTAAGGATACAGGCAGTGGACGGGAACATTGGAAGTTCATATGAAGATCCACCCTCTTATATAGAGGAGGTCATAAATGAGATGTGCAAAACTAGAAATATGAAACCTTTTCACCAATATGGAAAAGGTGAAGTATCATTTCCAAAATACTACTTACATTGTTTGTAAAGATGATTTCTTTCTTATTGGGTCTTAATAATGCCTCAAGTGCTTGACCGCATGCAGAAATGGGACTCGGGAAATGGGAAGATAAGTATAAAGTTTAGTATTTTGTGGCTATCTTCTACAGGGGACTGGTGGCTGTATGTTATTGGCTGCTGGCAGTTGTTTTCTACAGGGGGCTGCCTGGCTGTATACTACAGGGGGCTGCCTGGCTGTATATTACAGGGGGCTGCCTTGCTGTATACTACAGGAGGCTGGTGGCTATATACTACATGGGGGCTGTCTGTCTGTATACTACATGGGGGCTGGCTGGCTGTATACTACAGGGGGCTGGTGGCTGTATACTACTGGGGGCTGGTGGCTGTATACTACATGGGGCTGTCAGGCTGTATAATACAGGGGGATGGCTGGCTGTATACTACAGGGGGCTGGCTGGCTGTATACTACAGGGGGTTGGCTGTATACTATACTACAGGGGGCTGGCAGCTATATACTACAGGGTGCTGGCAGCCTATATACTTCTAGGGGCTGGCTGTAATCTACAGGGGGTGGCAGGCTATATACTACAGGGGCTGGCAGGCTATATACTACAGGGGGTGCAGGCTACATACTACAGGTGCTGGCAGGCTATATACTACAGGAGCTGACAGGCTATATATAGAGGTTGGCAGGCTATATACTACAGGAGATGACAGGCTATATATGGAGGCTGGCAGGCTATATACTACAGGGGCTGGCTATATACTTCCAAAAACATTGTTGGAAGGGCCCCCACCAGTTTGCGCCCAGGGGCCCCCAATACCCTTATTCAAGCCCTGGGTATTTACATTTCTTTGCATGGAGCCTAGCAACTAAAAATTATTACTTCAATGACTTATCATTTGACTCATGTACAAAGGTAGTAATACACAAAAAAATCTATATTATTAAATAAAGTTAATGGGGTTAATATGATAGATCATATACAAGTTTTATGACTTGTTTTGCTTTTTCATCAGTTATTAGTTAACTGTAAAATGTAACTGCTTCTATTTGGATTTAAGAAAATAGTCTTTCTGCCAGTAATAGAGACAAAACGACTTAATGTTCTGTAAGATTAAAGTTTTATCTTTTTGGGACTTGGTAATCCATTGTCTATTTAATTGAAGATTATTTCAATGAATGTCTAATGGATTCAAAGTCAATTCCTTTTCTGGTGAAAAGTGATGCATATTTTCTTCTGAAATATATCCTAAGCCATTTTTCTTTTAATTTCAAGGACATTTAGATATTGCCAAGACTTGGTATTTTAGTTTAATATCACACAGTATAGACTTAAAAGGAACCGTCTGTGTCAAAAAGACTATTCAATTGAGAATGCAATAAAAAAACGAGTGATAACATACAGTATGTAGGGGCCTTGAAATTACATGTTCAACATAGAAGTGGTATTAACATTTACTCAATTAACAGTTTAATACAGCAGTAAATGAAAGGTGAATATTGGTAGATGTAATTTTTCACTCATGTAATATTCTTACATGTTTTTTTTTCCTTTTTGTACTGAACTTCCTATTTATTTTATTGTCTGTTAAAGAATATTTACTTGTCTTGGCCATTTCTATATTCTGATGAAAGCTGAAGGTATATTTTGGTTGACTATACAGCTTTATACTTTATAGACTTTATAAGATATATATAAAAAAAACTAGACGTAGTCCCTGTTGTCGCACTTAAAGGGGTATTCTCGTCTCGGCATTCACATTCACTTTCACTAATCTTCCATATATAAACATTTCTACAATTGGATATTATTAAAAAAATGTTCCTGTGTGAAGATAATTTCCCATAAACATAGCTATGTTGTCCCTTAGAAACGAGATAACTTCCTCGGTTATGATCACCTCACATTTGAGCAGCAGTGGCCAGACATGCGCTATTGAGTCCTGACTGAGCTCCTGGCTTCAGCGATCATTACCACAGGACGCCTGTAGGACCTGCAGTAACTCACGGACATTTTATATACAAAAACTTTTTGTTTATTTGTGAAATCCATCCTGCAGAGGTGGCCGTATCCGAGGAAGCTATATAGTTTCTAAGGGACAACATGGTTACATTTATGAGAAATTATCTACACACAGGAACATTTTTTTAAATAACATCTAATTAAAGAAATGTTTATATATGGAAGATTTATCAAACTGAATGTGAATGCCCAGATGAGAATACCCCTTTAAGGAGGGAAAGTGTGTGGAAAAGTCTCTTGGAAGAGTCAGTGGATCCTCTGGACCACCATGGGAGATGATGGAGCTAGCCGCAACCCGGGACCGGAGTCTAAGTGGACACCTGGTCTTCGCCAGAGCCTGCCGCAAAGCGGGATGGTGTTGCTGGGGCAGGGTGCCACCAGGTCATTCCACGGATGCGACTAGGCCTGCGGTGGCAGCCAAGGTAGTAAGGAGGAAGATGCAGGACACAGTCCGAGTCTGGGATGACAGCAGGTGTACAGCTTGGAAAGATGAGCTGCAAAGGACCACAGGATCTGGCACACGGTACAGGCAGACAGGAACTGGTACACAGAGCAGGCAGGACTGGTAACAGGAAACGAA
Organism: Engystomops pustulosus; assembly: GCF_040894005.1. Lineage (NCBI taxonomy): Eukaryota > Metazoa > Chordata > Amphibia > Anura > Leptodactylidae > Engystomops > Engystomops pustulosus. Next base: position 76,810,457 of record NC_092412.1, read on the forward strand.
GCCAGGTACAGAGGACAGGTACAGGTACAGAGGAACACTGGTAGCACAGGAACACGGAGAAACACTGGTAGCACAGCAACACGTAGGAAGACTGGTAACACAGCAACACTGTAGGGCTTTCACTCAGCAGGAAATTATGCTGGAGATCTGGCGAGGAAGGAAGGGAGGTGCCGGATTATAAGGGTGAGCCGGATTAACGAGTGCCAATCAGAAGGACGCTGGCCCTTGAGTCTGGGGAGCCGGCACGCACCCTGGGGAGTGGGAACGCCCGCATAGTCTAGTTGGATCCGGAGCAGAGCCAGGAGCATGGAGAGGTGAGTCCAGGGAGTAGGACAGCGGTAGTGACATCGGGGACCGCAGCAGGAGAGAGGGGCACGGGTGTGCCCGTGATCCGCGGCATGGATCGCAGGGATGCGTGTGACACTAAATAACTGTCCAGGTAATGTGAAGTACTTTATCTGCAACTCCTTATAATGGCATGGATAAGAGTGCAGCTCTGGATGTGAATGTAGCATCACATATGATGTAAGCGGCACAATTGAAAACATATTACCGGTACCTCATATAAGCTGCCTTATACTATAATGATAGCGACAAATCGATACTCCATTCACAGCCAGAATAGTAGGCATCTGAGATTAGTAGATAGATGATTGCGGCACTGGATGTGACTGGAGTATCACAGATGACATAGGCATTGTAATATTATCTCATATTACCTAATATAATCTCACGTTACCTCACATTTTACTTCACATATTACCTCACTTATTAACTAATATTACCTCACATAAAACCGCATATTAAATTACATATAAACTCATATCACCTTATATATTACCTTATATTTCCTCACATGACCTCACATATGACCTTGCATATTACCTTACATATCACCTCAGATATTTCTTCACATATTACTTCACACATAAGCTGTCTTATACTCATTGCCTATAGCAACTAGTCAAAGTTCAGAACTGATATTAATGACTTGTGGCAAAATAGAAACTTAGCTTTAATTGGTTGCTCGCTGCCACAGCAGCCAGCAGACAATGGCTCCTAAAGATAGTGGTTAAGAAGGATCTACACTTCTTTAAGCTTTTTATGCCCTTGTTTCTTCTAAAAAATGCTTCAAAAATTATGAAAATGAGCCTGAGGGTCTCTGGGTTTCATAACCGTTAATGGAGCCTGGGGCCCCTTAGGCTAATTTGCATAATTTGTAAATTCTTCTTTTGTGAAAACTAGGGCATAGGAAGATAAAAGAAGAGCAGATGCTGTCAGAGAGGGCACAAACCCAAGTGTACCAAGTGTACTTGGTTTATTATCCTGATGGTAGATTTCCATTAACTTTAAGGTAGTTTATGCTGTGTTGATACATGGTGGTTATCTAGCATGGGTTTAGTTTGAAACCTTTTTTAATTCACTGTCAATGAAGGTAATGCAGACATTAAAAATGAATGCACTCTTTCCTTATCTTACTTTGCTTTTGGTTTGTAAGATTTGCTAATCCATGATTGTCAAAATAAAGCTTCCGATCCAATAAATCATTACAGATTTTTTTTTTCTACTCCACATCTTAAAACTAATTTCCTGCATCTCCTAGATGAAAGCTCACATTCCTTCCAAATGCAAATCTGAGCCTCTACAACTCATGTAGTCTGAAATCAGAACATCAGACTATTGTACATAGTCTGCAGGCATTTGTCTGCCAAAGAACAGTGCATATTTTATTATCCTTCAAGTGTGAAAGATCTCCAGGAAAGATGAATACACTAGCAAATTGCTTCACAACATAAATTATACCAGCAAAATACAATTAGCTTATTCTGTTTGGCCTTCTGTTATAAAACCTTAGCGCTACTGACAGTAGAAATCATTGAGTTAAATGTCTACCTTTTATTTTCTATTTTATTTTTTTATTTTTCCTTATAAAAGTTTTGAAACATGTCATTGAAATTCTCAAAACACATTGGGGCACATTTAAGAACACCAGTGCAAACTGCACTATATGCATTTGAATCATAAAGAATTTGGCACTCACCATTGATTTCTTAAAACATCTTTTCCTTTACTTCATGTTGTTTAAAAAAACATGTGTTTCACAGGGAGAGATTTGACAGAAGGAGACAAAAAAGTGAGAGGAACGAGTCGTTCTGACTGTCTTAGCACCGGTTAATGGAGAAAACATAAAAAGAAAGTTATTAAGGAGAGAGGCCTGGTGGATAATGAGAATTGAAGCTCTCAGAGCCTTAGGGCTTAACAATAAAAACGGCATGGGAGTCTTTCTATAATTTGTCCCCTATTTACCTGTCTGCTAAAAGTCCCCTCATCCTATACTATCAAGCCCTTTGGTTAATAATTTAATCAAATGTGTATTCCTTATATATAATTGTACGTATTGAAAGTCCTGTCCCACCTGGTGTGGGATATTGCAGTTCATGACCACACCCCCACACGTTGCGATTGGCTGAGGTGAATCCTGGTCTGTCGATGCCTGTTACACTCAAGTTCTCACTAAGGTCCGACTCAGTCTTGTTGTCTAGCCCCGCCTACCTGTGCTGTGAAGGAGTATTGTAGCACAGTCTCCTTTCAGGTCCTGCATGACACCTTGCACATATAAGGGCGGAATTAAGTATGGTTCCACCCTGTACAATCGTTTTTAACCAATAATTTTGCTTTTAAGTTGCACGTGTGTTCACTGGGATGTAGTGAGATTTCATGGTGGCCCATTTAAAACAGGTGAGGATGCCAAGCAAAACAGGCATGATGAATATCTAAGACAACGCAAAACAACCCGTCCCTCTCACTTTTTTGTCTCCAGCTGTCAAATCTCTCCCTGTGAAACATGTATGTGTTTTTAGACAATGTGAAATATAGGAAAAGATGTTGGCGGCAAGTGCCAACTTCTTCTTTAAACTTCAAACTTTATTGAAGCCATTACAATACATAATTATGTATTTGTACATATTACATCACATGTACCCTAAGTCTGTTTTGTGGCTTTACATTTTCCAATATTAAAAAAAGAATGTTCTAACTGAGCATAGCATTAGGACAAAATGCAACATGACATATCTTAAAAAACAAAACAAACATTTTGTCAGGCATGATATTACTTCACCTTTAAAGAACGCCTTAGGTGTAGATTTCTCATAGGTCCTTCATAAAGGGGAGGGGCCTTCCAATCTCAGTGTTTATCCAGTTGGAATTGCATGGATGATTTATAATACATGGAATTCAGCCATAGTCCCTAGTTTTAATGAAATAGACCAACTTTACCCCCACCTTCCGCCACCATTTTTTCCATAATGCAATTAGAATTTACCCTCCTTGTTAGTTCCACGAATGCAGGAATATGCGCAGACTTCCATAGGGATGCTATCAGCGTTAGAGCCGTTGTGGTTACATGGAAGATCACTGTTCTTTCTTTAGGTAGATATTCTGACCACCCAGTTCCCAGGAGCACCAATTCTGGCGATAGATTGGAAGTCACACCCAGGGAGTCAATTAGTAATGATTGTATTTGGTTCTAGAATCTGGCGATGATAGGACTTGCCCACAAGATGTGCATTCTACATGAATGTTACTTCTCATTCATCTGTGCAGATTGATATTCCTAGGAATATCTCCCATTTGATGAGTTGTCTGTTAATGGGGTTTACCTTTGCTGGAATTATGGCTTTATATGCCAGATTAAGACCTTTGCATAGCCTAGCGCGAAGTGAAAAAGGCCCTTACTGAATAAAGAACAACTAGTGTCGCCCGACTTCCGTGGGATATCTGAGATAAAGTGTCAAATTCTTAGGTATTTCTAGAAATCATGTTTTGGTATCTGATAATGCTAGTTAATACTAATTTCCCCATATATCCCCTATAGAGGAAATTCCCATGCCTAACAAATTTCTCAAGTCTAGATCTTCCACAAAATGACCTATCCATTTACATAGAAAGTCTCTTATTTTCAAGCAGAGGATTGGGTGATCTAGGGCATAACTACGCTATTTTCTTAACCGCGCTGATGCTGTTAATAACTGTGGGGTCGGTAATGCCCTACCTATAGCTACTGCCTATATGTGCACTGCCATTGATCCATTTCTTGATGCCTCGTTTTCTATTTGTACCCAATATTTGGGGTAGCCTGCAACAGCCATTGCCAAGCTTGTTCTAATATTGCTGCCTCATAATAGGCAGATAGGTATGGTAAGCTCATCCACCCTCCTGTTGTGGGTGGTACAAAATCTTTGCTGCCACCCGTGGTCTTGCTTGGAGCCAAACATATTTATTTACCACTCTGCCCATGCAGATAGATGATGATTTCAAAATTCAAAACTAAATTATTTTTGTCAGTATACACTGCCAGAATAACTACAAGTATATTCACTAGATCTGTGACACTTGTATTCTTTATACTTGCTGTATTAGTTTGAAGGTCAGGGGATGTCTTGTGTGGGATGTATATACTTTACACTAGAAAAATATGTAAACAATCATGTACTGGTCTCACAGATAATATTAATAATGCTGATTCTGTTTTGATACAATAGAATAGCAAAAGAGGTGTTTTCCCAAAAAACTAAGACACTGACCTATGAGTGAGATATTTTTTTATAAAAATGCTCTTTTGCTTTTAATAAACTTAAATCATGCTTTGAGAGTACCACTAGTTTCAGCTTTTTAGATCAGCTTGTTTTTTTTATCATGGATTTCCATTACAATGCCATCTGGTACTGGTTGCTATAAAAGCAGATTGTATGTTAATTGTAGAAGTAAAATAAAAAATATAATATTTAAAATGAAATGTGCAAATATCCGTGCATCAGAATATGGCTAATATATTACAGTTTAAAGAGTAATTAAACTGTAATGGTCACACAGACAACTGGAAGGTACCTGGGAGTACCCGGGAGGAAAGTCTTTATGGGAAGAGTCGGAGGGCAGAGATTGTGGACCAGTGGACCCTCTGGACCGTCACGGGAGATGCTATGCAGCCCACGGTGGCAGCCAGGGATGACAGGGATGTAGGACACAGTCCGAGCCTGGGATGACAGCAGGAGTGCGACTTGGAAGGATGAGCTGGAACTCACGGCAGGCAAGCAGGCAGTAGCTGGCACAGGACCCAGGCGGGCAGGAACGGAGAGGTCCTTAGAGGAGAGTTGGTGGTTTGAAGGCGTCTGGGAACGCTGGAACACGGGAGCCACCAGGAGCATCTGGGAACGCTGGAGGCAGGAGACACGGAGGCATCTGGAAACATTGGAGGAACACGAAGGTGTCTGTAAATGCTGGAGGAACACAGAGGCGTCTGGAAACGCTGATGGGCAATCACTTCAACAGGAACCACTATGGGAAGCGAGGTGTGGAAACCTTGGGAGTTCCGTTAGAATGCTGAAGATCCGGCAGGGGAAGGAAGGGAGGTGGTGGTTTAATTGGCTGAGCCGGATTAGCCAGCGCCAATAGGGAGGACACTGGGCCTTTAAAACTGTGAGAGGGCTCGTGCGCCCTAGCAGCGGGAGCGCATGGCCTCGGCAGATGCGGCCTAGTCGGGAAGCAGGCTCGTGAATCAGTAAGTCTGGGCTGGGGAGCGCAGCGCACGCTAGGGGGCACGGGTGTGCCCGCGATCTGCAACAAGGATCGCAGGTGCATCAATTACAGTACCTACCCCCTTTAGGGTCCCTCTTCTTTTTCCGCCTCTTCTTACGTCTCCTCCAATTCTTCATGTTGATGGAACAACTAAGGAGGAGAACAGGGACCGACAGCCGTGGAACCTGGAATGGCACTTGCAAGGCCGGAGACTGGAATGGCTCGTAGAAGCCAGAGACTGGAAAGGCTTTTGGGAAAGCCGTAGACTCTGGAGAGGCTTCTGGGAAGCTACGGAGAATGAAATGGCTCTTGGATAGCTGAAACAGCTTTTGGAAGCTGCGGAGGCTGGAGCGGCGCTTGGAAAGCTGGAGGCTCTGCAGCAGCTTCTTGGAAAGCTGGAGACTCTGGAAAGGCTTATGGGAAAGCCGGAGACTCTGGAGTGGCTTCTGGGAAAGCCGGAAACTCTGTAGAAGCTTTTGAGAAAGCCGGGGGCTGAAGCGGTTTTGGAAAGCCGAAGGCTGGAGTGGCTTCTGGGAAAGCCAGAAACTCTGGAGAGGCTTCTGGGAAAGTTGGAGACTGGAGCAGCCTCTTGAAAGCCGGAGCCAAGCGAGACAAATGTGGAAGTTGACCTTGAAGTTGCTGGGAGTCAAGCAGTTGATGAAGCATGGAAACAACTTTGCTTCACTGTTTCTCCCGAAAAAAGAGCAATTAATCCGGAAAGATCTGCCAGCAACTGATTAGAATCCTTGACAGAGTCCCTGATCTTGGTGGAGTCCATGGCCAGATCTTGCTGTTATGGTCACACAGACAACTGGAAAGTACCTGGGAGTACTCGGGAGGAAAGTCTTTATGGGAAGAGTCCAGAGGGAAGAGTCTGTGGACCAGTGAACCCTGTGGACCACTGCAGGAGATGGTGTGCGGCCTGAAGTGGCAGACAGGGATGACAGGGATGTATCACACAGTCCGAGCCTGGAATGACAGCAGGAGTGTGGCTTGGAAGGATGAGCTGGAATTCATGGCAGGCAAGCAGGCAGTAGCTGGCCTAGGACCCAGGTGGGCAAGAACGGAGAAGTCCTTAGAGGAGAGTTGCTGGCTTGAAGACGTCTGGGAATGCTGGAACACAAGAGCCACCAGGAGCATCTGGGAACGCTGGAGGCAGGAGACATGGAGGCGTCTGGGAACGCTGGAGGAACACGGAAGTGTCTGGAAACGCTGGAGGAACATGGAGGCGTCTGGAAATGCTGATGGGCTGATTGCTTCAACAGGAACCGCTGTGAGAAGCGAGGTGTGGAAACCTTGGAAGTTCCGATAGAATGCTGAAGATCAGGCCAGAAAGGAAGGGAGGTGCCATATTATAAAGTCTGAGCCGGATTAGCCAGCGCCAATCAGGAGGACACTGGCCCTTTAAAGCTGGGAGAGAATGTGCCCTAGCAGCGGGAGCTCGCAGCTTCGGCAGATGTGGCCTAGTCAGGAAGCAGACTCATAGAGAGGTAAGTCCGGGCCAGGGAGTGCAGCGCCATGCTGTGGGGCACAGGTGTGCCCTCGATCCGCGACGAGGATCGCGGGTGCATCCGTGACAAAAGAAGACCTTTTCAAGACTCTTTTTTTTTTACTTGCCCCGTTCACAAGCCCTACATTTTTGAATGTTTTGTTTACAAAACTGTATGAAGTCTTGTAATCTACTAGACAAATTGCAGTTTCTGGTAGTACCATTTAATATTCTATGCCATGTACTGGAAAGTTGAACAAAGTTTCCAAATGTGGTGGAATGGGCAAAAAAAAAAACAATTGCGTCATATTCTGATGGGCACTATTTATATGTCTTTCAATGTGCAAGATGAAGGCACTTCTTTATTTTTTGGATTAGTATGAACACAGACATGTATATAGTTATGTCTCTGTAGCTTAAAAAAATGTAAAAACCTTGCATTACAAAAAAACACCTTGCATCACTATATGCTAACACCCATAACTTCTTTAGTCTTTCAGCCCTCTCCATACACAACTGCATTACTGGTTAGTCATGAAAGGATTACCGGAAAAATCCAAGAAGTGGTACTCTGGGAGAAAAGGAGGCCCACACAACATCTTTTGCCCATCTGGCACGAACACCTATCACTTGCACCAGCGCTATATCAGGTGCTGATACAAGGTAACCGCTTTAATTAGTTTTTTCATAAATAACAGTTTGTTAGCAATGCCATACAAACTCTAGCCAGAACATTCCAAAGAGCTGTGTTCCACAAAAGAGGACAATAATATGATAAATAAAATTTCAAATTTGGGGTTTGAGTCCATTAACCTAATGTTATGCCTTTGAAATGTATTGACAAAATGTTGCCAAAAGATTTTAAAGTTATTTTAAAAGAATAATAAATTGTTTAAGTAATCATAATCTGAATATACTTGTATTTGTTTACATTTTATAGACATTAGACATTGTGTACAATTATTTTCTATTAACAAATAAGTAGAAAATAAGTGCATGTTCAGTAAACACCTTATTTATATTAAATTTATATTAATATTATATTATAAATGCAACTTGTGCATTATAAGAGATTGCCATGTAAGTGGGAGCATTGATTGATCTGTTGAACAATAAATGATAGGATGAAGACAAAAATAAAATGGCCTTTATAAGTTTTGCAAAGGTGAACCTGTTGTTTTGACCATGTCAAAGTTATTCTTGACCTTTTTTCAGCAACAGTAGTAGCGCATTCAATGACTAATCTCCTGCTGATGTCTCACAAAAGCTCTAAATTAGAAATCATTCTGGATTATGGAACAGCTTTATCGAATGCAAAACTACAGGTGACTCAATCAGCTTTGATTTTTACTGAATTGATGCCTTTTATAAAAAGTTGATATGGAAGGAATGCAATTTCACTGACCTAATGGCCTTTTATTATCAACTTTCATACTCTATTTATATCTTCTGAACATCATGTTGTAGAATAACACCTTAATGAATATAAATTGATTTGCACATGTGTGGCAAACTGGAGATGAGTGTAATATATAAAAGGCGTATGCTCAGCGGTGTGCATAGGTATTCAACTACTTCATACACAACAATTATTCATCTCTTAATTACATGGAAATCAACTAATTAGTACGGGAGGTATTTTAGCTTTTTGAACTGTAATACTTTGTAAGGTTTAGAATGTACTTTATATAGTGTAAAAAATACTGTACATTAGTCTTCAGACTGTCAAATCTGCTATGCTGCTATATACTTTTAGTAATAATTTGATATAAAAGAAAATGCTTCTAAAAAATGTTCAGACACCTCCACAGGTGGTTATGGGTAATTAAGTGGCAGTAGATGCAATCAAGGAGAAGATATGTGGACACATGGATATTAGTGAACTACTTGAGGTCATTTTGCAAGGCTCTGGCACTGCACCGTCTGCCCCTACTTGCAAAAAGGAGGGACATGTCTACTTCTTGTCAATTGAGTTGGAGTTACATTGTTCATTTGGAGCTGTGCTTTTTATGATAGAAGAGGTTTGGCTTCATGCTAGAACATTGTGATATTCTAGTTCTGTACCAAATAAAAGTAATATTGCTCTATATTATTGTTTGTCCCCAGACTGAGCTGGTTTACAAAGAGTAGTTACCTGGGAACACTAAATATTGAACCCTTGCTCATGGTGAAAGGTCATGATTTATTCTGAGGTGGTGAAAAATAGGCTTGGTTCAATGCATTCGGTAACAAACTTATTTTTGAAACCAGATGTGTTTTCAAATGTGTTCCTGTAGTGATAAAAATAATAACTTTCATGATATGAATGCAATAGAATGGGTGTTCAATTTTTTTGCAGAATTTTTAGTGGTCTAAATGCAAATGTTGTAATTCAAAGGTTTAAATTTGCAAGTACCATTCCCAGGTCAAACTTAGATGCGGTACGTGAAAAACCCTTTGCTGTCATAATTTTTATGCAACAGTTTGGTGGGTTAGTGGAAATTCTAAACTATACTGAAAACTGAAAATTGCTTTATAAAATAGCCACCAATACATTTTCAGTGGCTTACTAAAATGATTTTTCCTGCTGTGTCCTTGTCCTAGATGAATTTATATTAAAATTTCCAATGTGGTGCAATATTTTGAACTCCAAGGAGAGTATATGGCGCCTCTAACCTGTTTACAAAGTCAAAAAACTTTTGTCTAACAGAGAAACCATCAAGCTAAAATTGTTCATGTTGTAAAATGTTAATGAAGCAGTTGAACAAAAAGTAAAGGATTACTCATGAAAGACCAAAAGAATGCTAAGTAGAAACCTTTAACCTCAACCCTAAATTCTACAGCAAGTTATAAAGTGGCCTTTTTGTTTAGGACACATAAAAATCTTCATGTAGCCTAAGGATGAGATTTGATTTATTCATATATTTTTATATCGATACAAAGGTCAAACTTGGAGAGCAGACAGGTCAAGACATCATGAAAACATACATTCCACTTAATTTTATCCAAAAGTACAAAACTACTAAAGGTAGTTTAAATTACAGTAAATAAAGTAATCAAATAAAATCCCCCCAAAAGCTATACATACTCTGCAAATGAACCCCTATGCTCAGGGAATAGGGAATAAAATGTTAATCTGTGAGGGTTTATCTGCTGGGATCCCCACTGTACAAAAAAATGGGACCCCGAGCTATCCAGAGTTCTGTTCTTAATAATTGGTGGAGGGTCAGGAGGCGCATACTTGCAGCTCTATTTGATAGTATGCGAGTATCAGAAACTGCTTGAAACCATACTATTGGATAAAGCTATAGAATTGGCATCCCCAAATGAAGGCGTGACTCGCTGATGTGTGCATAGGGGCTGTGGTTGACATTTTTTATACATGTGTAGAGTGTTTTTTCTGTAGCATTACGTTTCACATTTGGTCTTACACTTGAGCATATTATTATATTAAATTTTTATTTAAAATATTAATTTGTGTGAATATTTACAGACAAAAATAAATTTGTGTTTCATAACTATGGGGCACATGTATCTCATTTTGGCTAGGCTTTTTCTTTCTGTTTTTCTTTCTGTTTTTGGCAACTGTCAGAGACTTTGGGGCATATTTATCAGGACCTCTGCGCACCGGCAGTGGCGCAGAGGCCCTGAAATAATCGCAAATGCTAGCTTATTGGTAGCTTTTGCGATTATTTTCCCCAATCCGCCACCTTCACGCCAGTGAGGCATGAAGGGGGGGGGCGTGGCCGGCCGAGCGGGGGGCGCGGCCGGACAGGAGTGGGCCGGCGCGGGACGTTACTGTCCCCGCGTCTGTGCTCTCGCTGCTGCCGGTGACTTTTCATACGTGATGTATCGGCCTCTTGATGTATCGGGCTGCGAATTTGCAGCGGTGGGGCGATCATACGCCAGCGTATGATAAATATCCCCCTTTCTGTAACTTTTGATTTAAAAAGTCGCAAATTCCCTAAAGACCTTAGACTCCTCATATGCCAAATTTATCAATAAAGAAAAAACATTAAGATACATCTGACCAGCAGTAAATCAAAACTGAAAAAAACAGGCACAGAAAGCAAGACTTATGATAAATATGCTTCTCTGTGTCTAAATCAAATATATGAAAACCTAGACTAATCTTAAACACTCTTATTTACAAAAATACAGAAATATTAGATTTAAAAAAGGTATTTATCTATGTACAGCCATAAATTTTATCATATCATTTCTAAATAATTGATTTTTAAAAGTTTAGAAGATATTTTGTGTAGATGCTAGGTATAGTCAGGTTTCTTAACCGGTTCGCGACCGCCCGCCGTGTATTCACGGCGGCGATCGCGTTCCGATGCATGGAGAGGGCTCGCGGGCCGAGCCCTCTCCATAGCCGGTAAGTCTCTGCTGCATATTGCAGCAAAGGCTTACCGGTAACACCCGCGATCAGTGCCGGCACCGATCGCGGGTGTTTTCTTGCTGTTCGCCGCCGGCGGCTTCAAACAGATGGCGGCGCATGGGCGCCGCCATCTTTCCGGGGATCGCCGCTCCCCGTGACGTCATCGGGGAGCAGCGATCCGTCTCCATGGTAGCTTCGGGTCTCACGAAGACCCGAAGCTACTTCGGGTTAACCCATTCATTACAATGTGCTATCAGCACATTGTAATGTATGAGGATTAAAATCCCCATATACTACCATACTGTAGTATGGCAGTATATGGTAGGATCAATCAGACAATCTAGGGTTAAAGTACCCTAGGGAGTCTGAAAAATAGTAAAAATAAAAATAAAAAAGTAAAAAAAAAAATTATATTAAAAAAACCTAAAAATTCAAATCACCCCCCTTTCCCTAGAACTGATATAAATATAAATAAACAGTAAAAATCATAAACACATTAGGTATCGCCGTGTCCAAAAATGCCTGATCTATCAAAATATAATAACGGTTTTTCACTGCGTTTAACCCCGTAACGGAAAATCGCGTCCAAAGTCAAAACTGGCACTTTTTTGCTATTTAAAAAAAAATTAAAAATTTTATAAAAAGTGATCAAAAGGTCATACCGTCCTAAAAATAATATCATTGAAAACATCATCAAAATTTGCAAAAGATGACACTACCCTCAACTCCATACAACGAAGTATGGAAAAGTTAGAAGCACAAGAAGATGTAAAAATAAAAAAACATTTTTTGTTCATGAGGTTTTAATTTTTGTAAATGTATGAAAACATTATAAAACCTATACAAATTTGGTATACCTGTAATCGTACTGACCCAAAGAATAAATTAGATGCGTAATTTGTGGCGTGGAGTGAAAGCTGTAACATCCAAGCCCACAAGAATACGACACAAATGCGTTTTTTCACCATTTTCACTGCATTTGGAATTTTTTTCCACTTCCCACTACATGGCATGGAATATTCAATGCAATCACTATGAAGTGCAATTTGTTACGCAAAAAATGAGCCGTCACATAGCTTTTTACGTGTAAAAATAAAAAAGTTATAGATTTTTGAAGGTGGGGAGTGAAAAATGGAAATGAAAAAACGGGAAAGGGCCCGGTCCTTAACCGGTTAATATGTCTAATTAAGTACATCAAAATGACAAAACCTGTGTCCCTGCCAATGACCTACATGAAGTATTTATTTCTTGGCTATCAGTAGGTCTCCACTGATATACTTTCAACTGTAATTCATTTTTTTTAACTCCTTAGTGACGTGGCCTTAAAGGGTCCAGTGACCGGGCCTTTTTGCCAAATTTTCGTTTGCGCTGGTTTAAGGGCCATAACTTTTTTTTTGGATGCTACCTTAAATTTCTTTGTGCTGTTTTTTTCAGGACACATGGAGATAGTTAAAAAAGTAACAAAAGTTTAAACTTTTTTTTTTAATTTTTAATTTTATTTCTTTCTTTATATATTTCTTTCTGAATGTTATACTGCATTCTATTATTTTTTGTACTACTAAGAGGGAAGTATCTTAAGTTCTATTGGCAGCAGCATGCATTTTCCAAACACATGCTAATTTCTTGGTTCTCTTTTCTTTTCTAAACCTTAGCTTTTCTGTTTGGACAACCACTGAGAGACTGATTAGCATGTAACTTGTGACAGGACATTTTGAGATGTGTGCACGTATATTGTTTTCTTAAGTGTACAGTACACTTTTCCTAATCATTATATGACTAACATCCATACCAAAGTCTTCCTCTGTCTGCAGGGTGCAGATTAGTTGTGTTTATTTCTTTGTGTGAGTGAACTGTGGCTTAGGCTGCGACTGTGTTTGGGATTAATTAAGTCACACCCAGTACTCTGCAGCTCAGCTCTGTTCAGCAAATGTTACTAGAGTGATGGATGGCTGGTCCACTCAGTTTCTAGGGAGTGGCATCCATGAGCTCCTTTTTATGTCTGCACACTCCCATTACACCTTGTTGGTTCTACTAGTCTCCTTATACCTCTTCCCTGTTATCTCATGTTATTGCTTGCTATTCAGTGTATCCCACCTCTGCTACATTGACTCAACATCTCTCTAGTTATGCGATTTTGTGCCTTCTCCCCCATCTTGGTTTTAACTTGGTTCTGTCTGACTCTGCTTGTTTGTCTGTATCTGTATTTTGTCCCGCATCCATCCAGCAGCTGCAAGGCAAAGTAATTTTTCCCAGTCAACTTGCAGGGTTTCTCAGGGTCTGTCAGTTTGGTTCCACATAGTAGGTTTGCCCTTATCAGGGCGGCTTATCTGCAACAGGCAGTTGGTATCCTGTAGCGAAAGTTTTCCTCTGCTTACCCATTCTGACAGATGTGCTAAGACTGGTTGTGGTTTCTCTGGACAAGTTCCTGACAATGATTTGTATGTGTCACAGTTTCCTCCTCTGCATGTTCTATCTTTAATTCTATTTTTTCTCAAAACTGATGATGGAAAACTAGCTGCAAGGATGTTTCTCATACACTGCACTCATAGAAAGTTGACAATCATCTCATCCAAATTACTGAAGATCAGCAGTCATTTAAGACATAATAGTGAAGTACTGAGTGGTATTACAGTGAATAAAGCACTTAGTTTGAGATAGAAACCTTCTATTTGGCTGTCTATGCATCTTTTGATTATGCTTAGTCTTCCCTTGCCCTTGTTATAATTTTGACGTTTCTCCATTCATTCTCTCTGGTGGATTTAGCATAGATTTCAGAGTAAATCAATCAGTTTAGAGGAAGGGAAAGAAGGAAGCATTTTTCTGGGATAAAACACACACACTTATACTATACTTGAATTGATTTATGTAAAGTTTGTTCACATTTTTGACCATTTATGCCCTGTCTGCACCCTGAAATAACGGTATATCCAACAACCAGGTGTGTATCAGTTACCTGCCCTTAGATGTTTTGTTACATCTAGGTGACCTCATGCCACAAAAGCCGCTATGGCTGCACTCAGTAAGAACACTGAAAGCAGACTTTAACCACTTAGATGCCATTGCCAATGATGACAGTATGATCTATGGGGTTTTTAAGAGAAAAGAAAGCATCTCATTCACCAGTGGCATCCTTTTGCTCTTGTCACATCTTGCTTATGGTTGAAATAAGGGCAGGATTAAAGTTGGTGGGGGCCCCTGGTGCAACAACTTTTGGGGGCCCCCATTGAATGTAGTCCAGACATAGAACAGCAATGATTATATACTGCTCCCAAGCAATAACTGTATACAGCCTCCTCAGTAATCACTATATACAGGACCCAGTAATCACTATATACAGCTCCCAGTAAGCACTATATACAGCTCCCCCAGCAACCACTGTATACAGCTTCCCAGCAATAACTGTATACAGCCTCCCAGTAATCACTATTTAACAAATACAATAAACGACATTTAAATATGACGTGTACTGCTATTGCGTATTTATCACCACATTACAGGAGTAGTAAGTAACATGAGAAGGTAACATTCAGGGTACATTTGCCATACATTGTGCGTGGTATATTGTAAATCTTCAAAGAGGTAAGGTGTTGTAGCCAGTCCAATTGATAGAACAATCATGAGGTGCGACGTCAGACAATCAAACACTCACACATACATACCAAAACACACAAACAGCAGCTCCCCAGTAATGACTATATACAGCTCCATGCAATCACTGTATACAGCCCCCAGCAATAACTATATACAGCTTCCCAGTAATCACTAGGTAAATAGACAGATGATAGGCAGATGATTGAGAAGATAGAAGGTGTAATGGCACAGACATTAGCTACACAAGTAGTGTATAGGAGTAACAGTGTCAGGCTGTTACACCTGCTACAGGTTACATCCATGTGTATAGGAGTATCTCATATACACACAGACTGCAGGAGACATTGCCACCTGAACAAGGAAGCACATAGAGACAGTCAGGACCAGGAATGTCATATCATTATACAGGATTCAAATACTATAATGAGCAAAAGAGTGTGCCATAAGACAACAATCAATGAAATACAATAAAACTTTATTTCAATAAATACTCCGACAAGGACATGTAATACAAGTTAAAAACAATTAAAAATACATATAATTATCAAGTGTTTGGCATCACCAAGCACGGATCACCAAACAAACACCTCCTCCAACAATGCTAAAGCTGAGCTGCCCCTGGTGTTAAGTAGATAAAGTGCAAAAAGTGTCCGCACTATCTAGTACCCCAATGTATAGCAAATTAATTAAGAATATCTCGCCAAAGCAATAAAGACATTTCACCAAACAAAAAAAAAGATACACAGGTCGGCTTCTATACGATAAATCATCAGGGCGGTTCAGCAGTTATGGAGGATGCAGTCATGTGTATAGGAGTTTCTCATTCACACACAGGCTGCAGGGGGTGTCAGCACCAGAAACCACAAAGAGGAGCCAGCACCAGGGGTGTCACATCATTATACAGGCTGTCAGTCATGTGTATAGGAGAATCTCATACAAACACACAGGCTGCAGGGGTCATGGCTGCTAGAACCAGGAATACATAGAGGAGCCAGCACCAGGAGTGTCAAATCATTATACAGGTTGTCAGTCATGTGTATAGGAGTATCTCATACACACACAGGCTGCAGGGGTCATGGCTGCTAGAACCAGGAACACATAGAGAAGCCAGCACCAGGAGTGTCAAATCATTATACAGGTCGTCAGTCATGTGTATAGGAGTATCTCATACACACACAGGCTGCAGGGGGTGTGGCCATTAGCACAGAAAGCACAAAGAGGAGCCAGCACCAGGAGTGTTACATCATTATTCAGGGTGTCAGTCATGTGTTAAGGATCATCTCATACACACACAGGCTGCAGGGGACATGGCAGCCAGAACCAGATAGTACACACACTCATAAATAAGCTGGATTGCTAAATATGATAATGAATGACTAATTTTTCCCATCTCAGGTCATTTGCATACAGATTTAGGACTTGATTGTTTAAGTTGACAGGCATGTAGAGGGACAATGTAGGGATGGGGGCAATGCTTTCTAAAAATATTTAGTTTTGGGTGGTTAATTTGCCTTACAGGTTCTCTTTAATTAAAAAAAAATAAGTAGGTGTTTAAGTATGTGCATTCATATTTCAAGAAGGTGGGTTGCCACATTATGAGGATATTTGAGTTAAATAGTGCACCGACAGGCCATCTAAGGAGACACTAGAGGCCTCTGACTTCATATAGTTTAGCTTTTTAGCTTGAAATGGCAAAGCTGGCCTTAACAGTTGAATTTGGGCATTAAGTTGGAAACCATGTCAGGGAATGGTAAAGAAGGATGTAGTCAGCATAGAATATCAACCTGTGCAAATGCCCTGCATTTCACTCCCAATAGTCCACATTAGTATCTCCCATAGTGAAAAAGTATAACAAAGGTAAATTCAGACATACCTACCTGGTACCATTTTAAATCGCCACTGGGATTCTCAGATAAGAAATGTCAGGGTAGGAGACAGCAGAAAGGCAGTACTTGGAATCTCTACTTCCTGCCGTCTACTTCCCCACGGGCTCAGCAGCTACTGGTAGGACATTTAAAGAAAAAAACCTATATTTGTCTATAAAAAAAATGGCAGATCAATTGCCAATGATTTTATCACATCGGATATTCAAGAAAAGCAGCATTTTTGTGTACTGAAAAACAATGGATGTCTGCAACGGTACTCAGCTATAGTAAAGGTGGAGGTTTAACCACCCTAGAGAGTGTCATCGCATAGACATTAGAGGATTTTTTACATGCCACAGCCAGAATATGGTATATATGTTGAATTGCCTGTTTGGCTGGGATACGTTGAGCAAACATCGCATTGTATTGAAATAAGACGAAAGGGAAACAAACACCCACTGCTTATCCCAGCGATCGATGCCACAAGTGAAGCCGCTGGCAGCATTTACAAGACAGAGTTGCATGGCTTCTGAAGATTCGTTGCAATGAGCCAGTGGCACATTATAATGACTACTATGTAAAAATGCCATATACTGCAATACAGTAGTATTGTAGTATATGGAGGAATGATCAGACCATCTAGGGTTAAAGTATGCTAGAGGGTCTAAAGAATAGTAAAAAAAAGTTTTAAAAAATAATAAAAAATAAATAAAAATTAAAATCACCCCCTTTCCCTAAAACTGATCTAAAACATACGGTAATAAACTGTAAAAATCACAAGCATGTTAGGTATCGCCGCGTCTCAAAATGCCCAATCTTTTAAAATATAAAAATGGTAAATCCTAGTGGTGAACCCCATAACGGAAAATAGCACCCAAATATCTGAAACACTTCTTTTACACCATTTTACATCACTTAAAAAATTTAATAAAAAGTGATCACGATGGCAAAAGAATTTTTTTTTCCATTCATTTAGTGAATTTTCGAAAATATATTAAAACACAATAAAACCTATATACGTTTGGTATTACTTGATCATACTGAACAAAAAATAAAGTTGATGTATCATTTGGAGCGCACAGTGAAAGTTGTAAAAACTAAGCCCACAAGAAAATGACGCAAATGCTTTTTTTTGCTAATTTCACCACATTTGGAATTTTTTCCAGCCTCCCACTACACGGTATAGAATAATATATAGCATCACTAAGAAGTAAAAATTGAAGTAAAAAAGAAGCCCTCACACAGCTCTGTACACAGAAAAATTAAAAAGTTATGGATTTTTGAAGGTGGGGAGTGAAAAAAGTGTGTATATGTGATGTGCGTAAGCTGTATGTATGTATATTTGAATGTATGTATGGATTGTATATACTGTATGTGTGTGTTTATATGTTGCATGTGTGTATATGGTAATGTATGTATGTGTGTATATACTGTATGTGTTTACAAACCTGTAAGGTGTGTGTTTATTTACTGTATCACTGTATATGGTACTGTATGTATATGTGTATATGCTGTATGTGTGTATATGGTGTGTTAATACTGTAAATATGGTATGTATATGGTGTATTATTATTATTTATATATACTGTATGTGTGTACTTGATGTGTTTGTGTGTGCATTTGATGTGTACTGGATGTATAGGTGTGTATAGGTGTGCAATTTTATAATATGTGTGCATAAATGTTTGTGATTGTATCATAAACTTGCATACAATTATACAATGTTTATACAATGTATATTTTTTTTAAGAGGAAGCCAGGACGCATTCAGAAATCTGCTTTGGGGACCAGTCTCTCTAAGTGATGCCCCTGGCTATGAGGCAACCTTCTTTCGATCTTGGCCACCAAACTTTATCCCCCATCAAGTAGATAACTTCTCTGGTGGCCATGAGCTTAGCAAGAGCTTGTGTAGATATACTATAGATAGTTTATGACTTGTCTCTAAGTCTATAATCTGGTTGACTAGCATACAGCAACCTGGATTAGTTTATCTTCTATCCTGAAAGTCTTTCTTTACAAAACTAGAAAAAGTGCTCACAAACATAGGAGCATGATTAGATCAAACATTAGGGCCCACTTGTGAGGAAGGGGAACCATGTGAGCAGGTGCTTGGTAATCAGAAAATGATAAACCTCCACACTACGTTTACATGCATCTCAACAATGCAACAGCCGATCCGGCCAGGTGAGACTCAAGAAGAGAGATCCCGCTGGTTGTCAGCATACCAATAAACTTCTGAATGGAATCTCCTCCTTAATACCTTTATCACCTACTCGGGCAGATATTTATTTTCAAGCTAATACTAACACTTTTGTATTTTGCTTGTAAATTGCACTGCCAAATATAAAATGAATCTCTTGGAATCGTAAAATTTAAGACACCATGCATTAAAGCCTCCTGCAAACGTTAGTGTGCAGTCCTTGGAAAATGGCCCGTATGCTGGCCCACTATGCAGAGGACAGAAATTGTCATGCAAAGACTTCTCGTCTGCCAGGCGCTGTAACCTCCGTCCTCTGTATAGTGTGCAGTGTGTGGGTCCAGGTCGACATAAGAGCCATTTTCCAATGACTGTACATGTACTCCCGCAGGAGGCTTAAAGATACATACCTTCCTTTGGGTTCTTGTCTACAGAGTGGTCAGAACAGGTACATGGAGTAGTTCCAGGAGGAAGGGAGAGTAAAGGAAGGCACAACAGAATACAAATACACTTAACCCACAAGAAAGGAGACAGAAAAGAGAAGTGTTATAAGAAATGGCAAAATCTCAAGTACAACGGGTGTTATGTAACATGCTCCATAAAATCTAATGGGAGGTGATAGAAACTATACACTGGGTTCTAGACAGTGGGGGCATTTGTTATCACGTTTCAAATGAAAAACTGGCAAAAGTTTTTTTTCCCTTGCTGTGCCTCTTGCGCCTTATTTATGAAGTGTCAGCACCACAATTTTGGTGGTTTTCCGACATACACTCACTTTCTGAAACAATTTTTGTGGTACAGTTTTTGCCGCACAATATAGCATGTTTCCAGCTCCACCCTCCTCCTCCCAAATTGATAAATTCTCCCAAGTGAGTCCCCAAAAGGGCACTTTCAAAAAATCTCATGCAGTGTTCCTGCATTAGCTCCAATGCGCACACTTAAAATAAACCAAACACCTATCAACCTAACCCTCAAACATAGGGGAGTAGAAAACAAATAAAGGGTACTGAACAGCAATTCCTCCAGAGAAATAGATCAGGTTGCAAGGACAGCTCAGCAGGCCATAACCACCGTAATATACAATAGCTTGTTCTACATTTTCCGAAGATTTGTCGAAAGGGACGCAGCGTCCTTTACGAGCTAGGATAGCATAAATCACGTAACCAGCAAACAATACTGGCCAATTGGGGATCTTCTGACAACAACTAGATCCAGTAAAGAGGTAAACATACATAATCCTAGAGTTTCTAGGTTTCCTAGTCCTCTTTCATATGGAAGAGCATGTGGATATGTTAAGAGTGATGATCTAAGATACTTGCTGCTACCTGGGAGTCATCAACTATGCATTAAATCTGATCATTTATCTTTAAAGGTTGTAGGAAAGTGGCTGGATCTCCAAATTGTAGGAATTTTTAAGGTGCAAAATGTACCTTTCCATGTCATGTGGCTTCAGTAACATACTGATTAACCCATCAAGTTCTGTAAAGGGGTTTCAGTAATCTTTATATACCCCTTGATAAATGTGAATTACAGAACAGGAAGGCACTGGCAGGACAGTACTGGAACACTAGCAGTCTCAGAACTATCCGGCAGCAAGTCCTGTCAGTGCCATTTTGAGCACCAATGCTGCTTTATACCATTAACATTTCTAAAACCTTCACTTAAAAGCACTTCTCCAGATGACTAGACTTAGAAAAGTAAATCGACAAAGTCAGCTTTAAGGAGCTTGAATTGCCACAGGTTAGAATTTAAAATTCCAGGAGTAAAAGCTTTGAAAATGAGTTAAAACAACAGTTATATTTTGCATTTCATTATACAAAATGTTCTTGGTATCATGTTGATTCTTAAAACTCTTGTAAAATAATATATGTAGTTTTGAATATTTTCTGTTTACATGTTCAGCCTTGCGACTAGGAATAATTATCTTCAACAGCTTGAACCAGTGCAGCTTTTCATTGTACAGAACAAATGTTCTTTCAAACACATATCTATGAATTTTTGTTGCTGGAGGCAGAATATTTTAGATAATAGAAAATCTGTATTACATCTTTCCAGTGAATTCATAATTGTCCACAATATGTCAATATTCTCTGATTGCAACTTCTGTATTTCATTTATCACAGCAGGGTTATATGGTATGATATATGTAATAACTGAATAATTTCTCCAAAGAAAATGCTAATGAGGTTCACAAAATTATATCGTAAGTAGCATATAAAATAGTATACTGGTGTTCAACCATTTAGTCATAATCACCCAAAAAGAAATTAGATGATTTCAAAACCTTATTTTACAAAAATGGAATCCATAACGGTATATTAGTAGTTTTGGGGCGGTAGAGGCCTATGAGAAAACTCATGGTGGGCTTACACAGCTGACTCGTGCCTTTAACCGGTATCAGTGCTGGCACTTTCAAAGACAGTTAACCAGTTAAGTGTTGAAGTGAAGCTCAACTGTGTTAACTAACGGTCTTGTAATGCCAATTGGCATTTCCTGTGAAAGCATGGAAGGGTGCTGATCAGTTTACATGACAGCCCGGAGCCACAGAGAGACCAAAGGCTGACTGTAAGAGATCAATAGTAAGCTAACAAAATACATCTAGATCCTGTATATATATATATATATATATATATATATATATATATATATATATATATGTATATATATATATATATATATATATATATATGTATATATATATATATATATATATACACTCACCGGCCACTTTATTAGGTACACCATGCTAGTAACGGGTTGGACCCCCTTTTGCCTTCAGAACTGCCTCAATTTTTCGTGGCATAGATTCAACAAGGTGCTGGAAGCATTCCTCAGAGATTTTGGTCTATATTGACATGATGGCAACACACAGTTGAGCAGATTTGTCGGCGGCACATCCATTATGCGAATCTCCCGTTCCACCACATCCCAAAGATGCTCTATTGGATTGAGATCTGGTGACTGTGGATGCCATTTGAGTACAGTGAACTCATTGTCATGTTCAAGAAACCAGTTTGAGATGATTCCAGCTTTATGACATGGCGCATTATCCTTCTGAAAGTAGCCATCAGATGTTGGGTACATTGTGGTCATAAAGGGATGGACATGGTCAGCAACAATACTCAGGTAGGCTGTGGCGTTGCAACAATGCTTAATTGGTACCAAGGGGCCCAAAGAGTGCCAAGAAAATATTCCCCACACCATGACACCACCACCAGCCTGAACCGTTGATACAAGGCAGGATGGATCCATGCTTTCATGTTGTTGACGCCAAATTCTGACCTGACCATCAGAATGTTGCAGCAGAAATCGAGACTCATCAGACCAGGCAACGTTTTTCCAATCTTCTACTGTCCAATTTCGATGAGCTTGTGCAAATTGTAGCCTCAGTTTCCTGTTCTTACCAGAAAGGAGTGGCACCCGGTGTGGTCTTCTGCTGCTGTTGCACATCTGCCTCAAAGTTTGATGTACTGTGCATTCAGAGATGCTCTTCTGCCTACCTTGGCTGTAACGGGTGGTGATTTGAGTCACTGTTGCCTTTCTATCAGCTCGAACCAGTCTGCCCATTCTCCTCTGGCATCAACAAGGCCACAGAACTGCCGCTCACTGGATGTTTTTTCTTTTTCGGACCATTCTCTGTAAACCCTAGAGATGGTTGTGCGTGAAAATCCCAGTAGATCAGCAGTTTCTGAAATACTCAGACCAGCCCTTCGGGCACCAACAACCATGCCACGTTCAAAGGCACTCAAATCACCTTTCTTCCCCATACTGATGCTCGGTTTGAACTGCAGGAGATTGTCTTGACCATGTCTACATGCCTAAATGCACTGAGTTGCCGCCATGTGATTGGCTGATTAGGAATTAAGTTTTAACGAGCAGTTGGACAGGTGTACCTAATAAAGTGGCCGGTCAGTGTATGTATATATATATACATATATATATCCTATAGTTGAGTGTTTCATATACAGGCGGTCCCCTACTTAAGGACACCCGACTTACAGACAACCCATAGTTACAGACGGACCCCTCTGCCCACTGTGACCTCTGGTGAAGCTCTCTGGATGCTTTACTATAGTCCCAGACTGCAATGATCAGCTGTATGATGCCTGTAATGAAGCTTTATTGATAATCCTTGGTCCAATTACACCAAAAATTTTGAAACTCCAATTGTCACTGGGGCAAAAGAAAAAAAATTGTCTAGAACTTCCATTATAAAATATAGTTTCGACTTACATACAAATTCAACTTAAGAACAAACCTCCAGACCCTATCTTGTATGTAACCCGGGGACTGCCTGTATTTGGTGGGTTTTTGTAGAGCATATATATGGTGCTGTGTTATAAATGTGTGTGTGTGCACATATCTGTAGAGCATATATTTGGTATTTTTGCATTCTGAAGACCAATTTGTGGGTTGGGGAGCAGCAGCGGGGGCTTAGATATATGGGGCACCAATTATAAGTTTGCATCGGGCCCACTAGCGTCTTGTTACACCACAGACCAGAAGTGCATTTGCAAGTATCAAGATTTTGTGACGCATATAAAGTGGTCAAATTTATATAAATTCAAATATCAGCTCAACCTGCAAAAAATTACACCTTATAGAGGTCCATACATCTAAGTATGAAGTATGGAAACTTTACTGGTGGCAGAATATAGTGAAACATTTTTTTCAAAAGATATTTTTAAAAATGTATTATAACATAATAAAAGCTATTTATAAATTTGGCTTCTCCGTGATCATACTGGCCCAAAGAATAAAGAGGAAGTTTTATATGGGATGCACAGTGAAAGCCGTATAAACAGTGCCCACAAGAAATGCCAACAAATAATTTTTTTTGTCAATTTTACTTCATTTAGAATTTTTTTTCCAGCTTCTCATTTCATGGAAGCATGGAATATTACTAAGTCACACTACGAAGTACAATTAGATGTAGATGATAATTCCACTAGCCTGTCTAATGGTCAAACTGTGACTGCTGTAGCAAAGCTAATGAGTAGATAAAGTAGTATTAATCTAAAGATCAAGATGGACCCGCATAAGAGTATGCAGTGTATAAGCAAGTGTAACATGTAGTGCAGATATTATATACAGTCAGGATGGGGGTGCAGTGTGGAAAGTTGTGTTCATACTGAAATCCTTCTTTAATTTTCTGGAAAGATATATAGGGGCCCTGGTCAGATTTCTCGAAATTAGCAAATGTTGCAATCAGCTCAAAGCTAATTTCCAGGCCTGGTCAGGGGCAGCCTCAGATTTGCACCAAAATTTGCAACTTTTTTGCAACTTTTGTAAAAAAAAGTCACAACTTTCATATCTGGATTCAGGGAACACTGCAGAAAACTAAACAATGACAAACTTTGAAGGGAGACGCAAATGCAAATGAGCACATGCACCATGAAAAGTCTCAAACGATAAAAGTAAAGGCGTGCAAAAAGTTTGATACATGTGCCCCATAGAATAGTGTATGGAATATTGACATCAGAGAATGATAAGGTGGCCCAGTAGTCAACAGCAGTCGGACAGTGACAGAAGTGTTTCAAGTAGTAGTGGTCATGGCCAAAATGGAGAGCAGTAATGTAGTTAAACCATAACTAGAATAATAAATACAGGCACTCGCTTGTGAATCCAAAAGTGAAATAAAACTTTATTGCGGCTGTGTATAAAAAGCGTGACGTTTTGACCAGCTTTCAGTCATTTCTCAAACACTCATATCAAAACATATAAAGAAAGAGTTATAAGTACATTAATCACATACAATCTTCCATGACATAATGGATCGGATTAACAGATCATTAAGGTCAATGATTTGTTCAGGTACAACAAAGTCAAGTAGCTGTTGTTCCAAAGGTCTATATTTCACCTGCTACAAGTTCCATTATATACTGTTAGGCAGTTTACTCAATAACAGTATGGAACAAATACATCTTTGCAACAACAATCACTTGACTCTACTACTTCATTTTGTTGTACCTGGGTAATCATAGACCTAACTGATCCATTATTGTGTGATATCATTATGTCATAGATGCTTGTATACAGTATGATTAATTAACTCATAGCTCTTTTACTATGTTGCCAGTCAAATGTCACAATTATTATAAACAGAAACAATAAAGTTTATTTCTCTAGCATTCACAAACAAGTGCCTTGGATATTCTTGGATATCTGTCCCTCAGTATATTGTGAAAATGTATCATCAGATGAACCTTTGTTATGCTTATGTATCAGATCCATACATGTATGTATGTATCGCTGAGTGACCAGTTAGGCTACATTCACACTACAGTATGGGGGACGTATATACGGCCGACGTATATACGGCCGATATACGTCCCCCATACACTCCTATGGGCTCACGGCCCTGTACGGGAGCGGTACGGTGCAGCACACGTGCGGCACCGTACCGCTCCGTAGCCCGGGGAAAGATAGGACATGTCCTATCTTTCCCCGTATTACGGCGCCGTGCGCCATTAGTTTCTATGGAGAGGGGCGGGGGTGAGCTGCGCTCACCTCCTCCTCCTCTCCCCGCGCTGCCGTGTGCCCGCCGTACTAAGGTGCGGCGGGCTCACGGCAGTGTGAATTTAGCCTTAGTCTGTACTTCATACCAGCTTTCAGAATTACCACAGTACATATCATCCATCCTTTTGAGACAATTAAAGGTGTTTGCCCATGAAAGACATTTGTTAAATTTCAATTCCCTAGTGTTGTTTACACAATAAAGATATTTTTAACCCCTTACAATTTTACAAAGTTTTATTGCTGTTTTAGCTCCTATCAGGCAGTGATGATCAGTGTAAGATTCCAGAGTGTAGACGAGGACTCTCCAACCAGACTCTTCATGATTCCTCTGTGCTTATAGCTGTGTGCTGACAATGTGGTTAGATTATCAGAGTCAAGGTTTATATACACTTTCATTCAGCTTCTCAACATTCCCTAGTAACTGACACATAGAAAAAGAGAGATGAGACAGATCAGAGATTAGAGATGATGAGATCCATGAGATGCATATGACATATGACATTCTCAGCTATGCTACATCTCAGCCACCCTCCCCTTCCCCTGGATAACGATCTTATCTGCCTGTAGCTTTAAGCTTTACTCTCCTCCCACTATTGCTTTTTGGCAAGAAGTGTGTGTGCGAGGTCACCTTGGAATGCAAGGTTGATAATGCAAAGGCTGTAATGCAAAGAGCAGCTCAGTGCAGCTCAGACAGGAGAACAATAGGTCTTCCCGACCCAAAAGTCAAAAGATTAACATTCGCATCCAGTGGCAACTAAAATTGTGTACACCAGGACTGATAGAGATAGGTTGGAATTACATCTGAGCAATGCCGTATTTTTGTTTATAACATGGAATTAGAGAACGTATTACTTTGTCATCCTGAGTATATTTAAGAATCTTGTCTTTGTGGGAATACCCCTTTAATGTGCCTTGTGAAGAAATAAAAATAACAAAAATTACTGCTGAATGGACCGAATTTATTTTCACATTTTTTTAGTTTTATAACTGAATGAATTATAATTTTAAAAATATTTTACAAGGCAATCATTGTACAGCTGATCCCTAGAGCAGGCACGCAGCCAAGGAACAACACACTGCCTGATTTCAACTTGGCATAGGACGAAAGGAAAAGCTTTGTGTGGGTGCAAAACACATTTTATGTCTGACAAAGCCAAAAACTAAATATAGAGTAGCTGAGTAAAAGCAGGTTAAACACTTTGTGCATTAAAAGTTCCAGGGAAGGTACCTCCCCTGCTCTTAGGACTTTTGACAGAGCTCAAGATTAACACAATGCTTTTTGTAACTATTTTAGGTTAGAAGGAGATTTTTGAAAACTGTCTCAAATAACAACTTTATGTCCAGTCAAACCATCACAGTGCAACCTACTTCATACATTGTATTCAGCTGTTGTATAATGGAATCTGTGCTGGGAATGGGCAACAAGGACAGTTTTAATTGTTTTTATGTACCCTATTTGGCAAGCATTTTGTGTGAGTATGTGTATTCCAAAGTCAGGAGTAAATCAAAATCAAATATAAAGGGTAATGCTTTATCGTTGATTCAAAAAAAAAAAAACTCAGGATGATCCTGCCATAATGTTACATGTGATTACATGTGATTTTTGGCCTGGTGAAGAAGCAACAAAGAATTTTAGAAAAGGAACATCATACAGTAAAACATGGTAGTGGTGGTGTGATGGTCTGGGCTGGGTTTTGCTGCTTCATGACCTGGAAATCCTAAGGAGAATGTCAGGCCATTTGTTTGTGACTTCAAGTTGAAATCCTATTAGAATCCTATTATGAAGCAGTACAATGGGGGTCATTTACTAAGGGCCCGATTCGCGTTTTCCCGGCGTATTTCCGATTTGCGCCGATTTTCCCTGAATTGCCCCGGGATTTTGGCGCACGCGATCGGATTGTGGTGCATCGGCGCTGGCATGCACGCAACGGGGGTGTGGCCGAACGAAAACCCGACGGAAAATTACACTTACCTTCACCAGGTATAGGCCGGTGAATTTCAGGGCCTATACCTCCGGGGAACTTCAGCGCAGCAGCGCTGCGGAGCCTATACCTGCGGGGGAACTGCCTTAGTGAATCCCGGCCGGACCCGAATCCACCGCAGAGAACGCGCCGCTGGATCGCGAACGGACTGGGTAAGTAAATCTGCCCCAATATGTCAACTTAAACTAGCCACAAACCAGCTCTGAAAATTTAGCAACACAAAAACATAAAGTTCTTTCTTTTATCGTCATCTCCTCGACCTTCTTATGACAATTTTAATAGTTTTCTGTTGTTCCTCTAGAAATCAGAGTTAGGGCCCTACAGCGTGTCCCCCCTAGACAACGAGCATATCCCCCCCCTAGACAACGAGCATGTCCCCCCCAGACAACGAGCATGCCCCCCCTTAGACAACGAGCATGCCCCCCCTAGACAACGAGCATGCCCCCCACTAGACGAGCATGCCCCCCCCCTAGACGAGCATGCCCCCCCCCTAGACAATGAGCATGTCCCCCCTAGACAACGAGCATGCCCCCCACTAGATGAGCATGCCCCCCC
This sequence comes from Engystomops pustulosus, assembly GCF_040894005.1. Classification (NCBI taxonomy): domain Eukaryota; kingdom Metazoa; phylum Chordata; class Amphibia; order Anura; family Leptodactylidae; genus Engystomops; species Engystomops pustulosus. The sequence goes on from NC_092412.1 coordinate 76,838,595, forward strand.
TAGACGAGCATGTCCCCCCCTAGACAACGAGCATGTCCTCCCCTAGACAATGAGCATATCCCCCCCTAGACAAAGAGCATGCCCCCCCCAGACAACGAGCATGTCCCCCCACCTAGACAACGAGCATGCCCCCCCCCCCATGGCTGCGTGCCCTTTTTTGTGTGTTTGTGTTATTTTTGTCTTCCAGGACCGTGCCAGCTGTGGACTGCTTCAGATTCGAAGGATTACGTCGATGACCGACATTTCTAACAAATAAAATGGTCAACGAGGGTGTGTCTGCGTTCTTTGTTCAATTAAACTTATATTTGTTAAAAACGGTGTGATTTCTTTTTTTGCGACACTCTTCATAGTTTGCCATAGTAGTGGTGCCTGCTAGGTGACGGTGCTCATTACTAAGGGCTGGCCTTAGTGTTTGCCTTAATTTTTTTGGCAAATTCACACTAACGCCCATACCATTACCCCGGTACCCACCGCCACCAGGGGTGCCGGGAAGAGCCGGGTACAAACCAGTACCTGACCGTCTATAGACAGTCAGGCAGTGGGGCGGCCGCAGGCTGTTATTGTTGTGCTGGAATAGCCCCCTAACAGTGGGCTATCCCAGCTCAGTAATGGCAGGCTGCTGCTGCTTTTTTTGTATCTGGCTGATTTGAAAAATAGGGGGCACCCCACGCTGTTTTCTCTTCAAATTACAAGGGGGCTCCCAGGCTATTTCCCTAATTTTTTCAAAAAAATGGGGGGAAAAAACGGCATGGGGTGCCCCCTATTTTTCAAATCAGCCAGATACAAAAAAGCAGCAGCAGCCTGCCATTACTGAGCTGGGATAGGCCTCTGTTAGGGGGCTATTCCAGCGCAACAATAACAGCCTGCAGCCGCCCCACTACCTGACCATCTATAGACGGTCAGGTACTGGTTTGTACCCGGCTCTTCCCGGCACCCCTGGTGGCGGTGGGTATCGGGGTAATGGTATGGGCGTTAGTGTGAATTTGCCAAAAAAATTAAGGCAAACACTAAGGCCAGCCCTTAGTAATGAGCACCGTCATCTAGCCGGCACCACTACTACGGCAAACTATGAGTTTGTCGCAAAAAAAGAAATCACACCGTTTTTAACAAATATAAATTTAATTGAACAAAGAACGCAGACACACCCTCGTTGACCATTTTATTTGTTAGAAATGCCAGTCATCGACGTAATCCTTCGAATCCGAAGTAGTCCACAGCATGCACGGTCCTGGAAGACACAAATAACACACACTGTGGCGGATGCACTGAATTATTGAGACATGCACCCACCTGCTCAATAAGATGTCCCCAAAATGGTATTAATTTAAATGTCATCTCATACCGCATAAATGACACCTTAAAGAGGGCCTGTCACCCAGAAATTCGGCACTAGATGTTACTAAAGTAATCAGCTCCTAGTGCTAAACCAAATGCAGCGGTGTTACACAGAAACCTCTGATAACGCTAATTAACACTGCCGCGCTGTACACTACAAACGCTGGACCGCTCTCAAAGTGGCGTATTCATGAGGGGATGGGATTGTGGGCATGACATGCGGCAGTCACTGCCGGCCTATGGAACGAGCGGGGAGGTCAGGGGAAGAGGGACCGCCCCCTCATGAATACGTCGGACCCCTTCGAGAGCGGTCTGGCGTTTCTAGGGTACAGCGCAGCGGTGTTTGTTAGTGTTATTGGAGGTTTCCGGTAGTGCTATCAGTGTAGCACCGCTGCGTCTGTCTTAGCACTAGGAGTAGCTTACTTTAGTAACATCGCTGGGCGCGTTCACATGGTGCGTATTGCCTGCGTTTTCATTGCGTTTGAAATGCATTACAACAGCTGAGAGGCGATTTGCCTAATTAAATTACTCTTGTTAACGCATGCGTTGACATTGCGTTTAGAGTGCGTTCTGTAAACGGAAACGTTAACAGTATTGTAATTAGGCATATCGCCTCCTCAGCTGATGTAATGCGTTTCAAACGCAATGAAAACGCAGGACATAACTCACCGTGTGAACGCGCCCTCCTAGTGCTGTTTTTCAGGGTGACAGGTCCTCTTTCCACAGCTCCGCACACCAAAGTATAGAAAAATTATTGGCCTCAAAGTATGGCAAAATGAAGAATTTTTTTTCTACAAAAGATTAAAATTTTTTAAAAAATCTAAAACACAATAATTCTTTTCAATGTTACCATTTTTAGGACACTATGGTCTTTTAAACAATTTTTTTACATGTTTTATATTTTTTGCGAGAAGAGTTGTTCTTTTTAGTGTCTTATTTTAGAGTGCAGAACTTTTTTTTTATCACTCTTTAGGAAATTTTTTTTTAAAGGTATTTATTAAAAATGATCTTTTTTCAGAAAGTTTTTTCCTTTTTTTTCCCTGGCGTTTACCGTGCGGGTTCAGTAATGATTCTGTTTTATTATACAGATTGTTATGGACGCGGCAATACCAAATAAGTGTTTTTATAGGAAAGTGACATTTTAGGGGCTTATATTTTTATGTATTTATTTTTTATTTATTCTAATGTGTAGTGTTTAGTGTTTTTACATGTTTTTACTTTTCCATACTTGAACTTGAACCAGCGATGCTCTGATACACTGCTCTACAATACTTTTTCATTGTAGAGCAGTGTAAACTGTCTGAGCATGCAGACTGGCAGGGATATCGGGCAGCTCCGAGGCACATGCCAGTCCTCGGAGCTGCCCAGAAGAGGATCGAATCCCCCGGTAAGCGGCGCGGGGGATCCGATCCATAGCGGGAACCCCCTCACACGCCGCGGTCATGCTTGACCGCGACGTGTAAGGGGTTAACACCCGCGATCGGAGTCGGCTCCGATCGTGGGTGTTAGAGCGCGGTGACATTGCGATTATTGCAGGGCTTGTACGTCACAATGCTGACATACAAGTCCTGATAGATGTGTCCTGTCACACACTGACCTGTACCTGTGCATGATGTGAGGGTCAGGCTGTGTCCTACCTCATCCCTGCTGGGGAGATGCTTCTACTGGACGTCTGCAGCTCCTGAGGGGGGTAAGCACATCACACAAGGTGCTCTTCTCTCTGTGCTGCCCCCCTGCTCTACAGCTTCAGGAGAAGGAGCAGAGGAGTCTGCAGGGTCTATGGCCGGGGCACACAGCAGCCGCTCTCCTGGTGACCCCCCCCTGATGATTCCTCCTCACACATCACGGCAGCTCACACAGGGGGGAGGAGGAGGGGCTGTGCTGTGCTTTTCGGTGCTGGGAGCTCAGGATCTCCAGGTGACACTTCCCCCCCTGATGTTTCCTCCTCACACATCCCGCGGCAGCTCACACAGGGAGGAGGAGAGGGGCCGTGCTGTGCTGTGAGCTCAGACTTCACAGCCTCCGCGCTGCCCCTGTGTCTCTGCAGTCAGTGTGTCCCGGGACCAGGAGACGGGACTCAGTCTCTTGGACCGGGACAATGCAGAACAAAGCGTGAGAATCTCTTAACCTCCCGGTTAAAATCGTGACAGTCCCGCCGAAAGCGGGACAGTTGGGAGGTATGCATTCCTGACACATCTGAACAAAGGTGTCATATGAGGAAGAAGATTGCAAGTGGAGCACTGGAGTATATCTGACAACTGGTGAGACAAATTCGTTCATTTGGTAATAGCCAGCGTCTTTCCTGCAGTCTCAAAGATCTCAAAAACGCATAGATGCATCAGCTGTTATTTGCATTGCATCACACTTTCTGCTGTTCTAAGTCTCTCAATGTGTTCCCTCCAACAGAGTAGGGATCATCAGGAGATCACTATTAGCTGTATTTGAAGAAAATAATAAAGTTGTGCCAGCCTACTGATGGTGGCCTCTGGCAGCCCGATAATCGCTGCTGTTCGTGGTGAAAAAATGCAGGGTATAAAAGGATTATTCTCCACCCATCTGCTTCCATGGTGTGACATCAGCCCACTCCTATTGGTTTACGATGGGCAGCCAATCACATACAGATGGGGGGGGGGGGGGCAGAACAGAGCTCTCACCCTTAGTATATCAGGCAAATGTATGAAGAGTTCGGACCACTGATTGTCTGTGTCCATAATTTGCACTGGTGGGTAAGATTAATAAGGTTACCATACATATAATAATAATAATCGTAATAATAATTCCTTATTTTATATAGTGCACACAGATTACATATAGGTTATTATATGAGAAGATAGGTTATTACATTTCTCTTGATTGAGAAATAAATCTATTCCTCACCCAGCCTAGAGATTTATATTTTCATAACTTTGAAATGTGAATGACACTAGAACACAATGGGTACACAATATGCATTCTCCATATAGAATATGGTTTTTTCTAGTGCCCAATACCACTTAGTGTCACGCTGATAGTACATTGCCTTACATATTTAGTAATAGAGACACTATGTAAATGGTATGGTGCTATATGACCATAGTGGACAGGATAACCTTCCTGGATTTGGATATCTCAATTCAGGCAGATCGACAGCATCGATCAGTTTAGTGGCATGGCAAAGGCACCATCCTCCATCTTTAAAACAAGGTATACCAAAGGGACAGTTCCTCAGAGTAAGGAGGTATTGAGAGTATTGAGTCAGCTAAAACGCTAAAAAAATGACTGACAGACTTGATCTGTTACTACCTAGACAACAAGCATTAATGGATGGCACCATATGCTTAATTGCTACCTTTGACATCAAGCCCCAGCCATTAGAAAAGTCCTAGAGAAGTTTTGGTATATACTATTGTAGGATGGGGATATTAAAAGTTGACTCCAAACATGTCCATTGTTAACATACAGAAGAGGACATAACTTGAGGGACCGATTGGTCCGTAGCCATCTGTCTCCTGTTATCATGGAGAACACATGCTCGATATATGCCATTTGAAGGGCACCTACACATGTGGTAAATGTAAGGGGTGCAAATACATTAGTCAAAGTAAAACTTTCTGCAATGTATCCACAGGGATATCCTATGAGAAAAGTGAATTTTTAAAGTGTCAAATGGCAGGTGTAGTTCACTTGCTCATCTGTTCATGCCCATTGCATTATGGGGACAAAAGTTTTCGAGCATGGGGGGGCATGGATGGGCATGCTGGCTATATGTATACTGGTTGGAAGCTGTGACTAGTGCTTTCCCACCCTCGGCTTATACTTGAATCAATAGGTTTATACAGTTTTTTTAAATTGGGTACCTCGGCTTATACTCGGGTCAGCTTATAATTAGGTATATAAGGTATTTGATTTTGAACATCAGAGTATTAAAATTACAAACTCACATGAATTAAATTTACATTTACCCAAAACTCCCTTACAGCTGTTGATCAATAAATAAACAGCATAAGAAAGTGTGGGATCCTCTATAAAAGCTGAAGTTTGGCATTTATCTAATCTGGAGCATGCAGGATTGTGTTAACAATATATCAAAAAGCAAATTCCAAACAGCTACATCAGGTACATCAGGCCTCACAGCAGCACAATAGGAAAAAGTTATTGATGCTAAAGGTGGTTCTACAAGGTATTTATTCATTTTAAAAACCAAGTCTGACTTACACCAGTTATGTGACTGTGGCAGTCAGTGGTAAGCAAGAGTTTAGAAAATTACATTAAAAGATTGTGTCACCTATATATTTTTGAACACATAAAACCACAAAAGGAATATAATAAAAAAAAAAACACAAAGAGTATTTTTGTTCTCTTCTTCGTTCCGTTTATGGATTGAACTATTGTCAAATTCAGAATTTTCTACAACAACAGTGACCACACTTACCTACTGTATTCATGTATTGTTGGATGTGATAGGAGGGGTGTTCCTGTATGCGCAAACTATCAAGATTATCCCTGTCCCTGATAGTGGGGATTTATTAGCGCGACATCTGTATATAGGAATGCTTGCATATAAGGTGGATAGGATATATTTTTTTACTCCGATAAGTGTGATTTAGCAGTACCTAACAGTATACTAATGCTTACATATATGGATTCTAGCCTGTTAAAACGTAAGACCAGGTTTATGTCCCAGATAGTGGTAGTCTATTAGCACCATAATGGGAAATCACTCATATTCCTTTTAGTGGTGGTTTACTAGCCCTATGGTCGTTTACCAGCACCATAACATTTACATAGTGTCTCTATTGCTAAATATATAAGGCAATGTACTATCACCATGACACTAAGTGATATTGGGCATTAGAGAAAACCATATGCTATATAGAGAATATCTACCTAATATCTTCTAGTGTCATTTACATTTCCGAGTTATGAACATATAAATCTCCAGGCTGGGTGAGGAATAGATTTATTTATCATGCAAAAAAAAGGTAATAACCTATCTTCTCATATAAGAACCTTATTGATCTTACTCCCCAGTGCAAATTATGGACATAGACAATCAGTGGTCCAAAATCTACATACATTTGCCTGATATACTAAGGTCATTTAACCTCCCAGAAATGGTAGATCTGTATTAGTAGTAGTAACACTTGCCTAAGCGTCATCTGGACCCTGTCATTGTAGATATGATTTTGGAGGATGAGTTCTTTGTACTGGCCCCTCCCCCATCTGTACATGATTGGCTGCCCATCCTGAACCAATTGGAGTCGGCTGATGTTATGCCATGGGAGGAGATGGGTGGAGTATAATCCTTTTATACCCGGCATCTTTTCGCCGCGATCAGCGGCTAATATCAGGCTGACGGCGCCCACTCTCAGGATGGCGGCACAACTATTATTATTATTTATTGTTTTCTCCAAATAGAACAAATGTGAACTCTCCTGATGATCCCTACTCTGTTAAGAGAAACACATTGAAAGACTTATAACAGGAGAACGTGTGATGCAATGCAAATAACAGCTGATGCATCTATGTGTTTTTGATATCTTAGACTGCAGGAAAGAGACTCTGGCTATTACCCAATAAACGAAGATACAGCTGAATCTCACCAGTTGCCAGATATACTCCAGTGCTCCACCTGCAGGATACTTCTTTGTATGACACCTTTGTTCAGATGTGTCAGGAATGTGTATAAAAAATGTGAACTGGCTCATTGGGTCATTGAGGCACATTTACTTAGCCGGTCACTGGAGTTCATATAAAGTGCATTGCCTAACTTTAATGTACTGTGCTACGATTCACTAAGATTGTGTGCCCGATATCATGAATGTGTCGCTTCCCAGCTAAGGTCCGACAGAGTTCCCCATCTTTTTAGTGGTGCTAGGACTAGTGAACACGCCCTAATTTGTGTCGCATGGAAGCCAGTGCAGCTGCGCCAAAAAAGGGTAGCTGGTGCCATAATCCCAGCACATGTATAAATTACCTGTGCAAGCCGTTTAAGCCCCAAAAACGGTGTACAGTTCGACAAAAGAGCGCATACTTAGCCCCATTGGGTGGTGTACTTTTTCACTAATGGTGACAGTCACTTATACAAGACCTTCCTCTTTTTAGATACGCCTAGTAAATGTTAAGTTTTAATTTTTTTTTTATTTATAAGAGTGATTGTAAGCTTATACATGGCTTATTTCTAATAACAGTACTAGTAACAGTTGAGTTTTCTTTATTAAAAAAGTGTCTTATGCAACTGCATCAAGTTCTTTTTTTACAATGGAATTGGCTTTTAGATACAGTAACTGTTATGTAATCAGTTTTATTCATGCCTAATTTTCTTAAATTGAGTCAAATGTATGATTATAAGCATTAGTTCATGTAATATACTATCATTAATCAAAGATCATGTTCTACATACATTTTTTATCTTAATAATAAGTCTGATGTTTATAATAAGTTGCATTCAAATTACATTGCTTTCACATAATTGCTTCTGAAGCAACTGTAGTAAACTACAGCGATGAGAAAAAGAAAGTACCTTTTTTGTGAATTATTTGGTTTTAAATATCAGAATATCCCAGGGGCAGGGGACTTGTTAGCTATATACTGTGGATCATGGGCAGGCTGGCTATATGCTTTGATCTTGAGCTGGTTATATATATATATATATATATATATATATATATATATATATATATATATATATAAATAAATATATATATATATATATATATATATATATATTTATATATATTGGGGGCTATGTACTGGTTATATACTAGAGGGCATGAGCTGGCTGGTTACATACCAGGGGTATGTGCTAGCGGTCTATATACTGGGAGTCAGAGGGGTAGCTATATACTAGGGAGCATGGGCTTGATGGCTATATACTGGGGGCATGGATGGGCAGGCTGGCTATATGTATACTGGTTGGAAGCTGTGACTAGTGCTTTCCCACCCTCGGCTTATACTTGAATCAATAGGTTTATACAGTTTTATAAAATTGGGTACCTTGGCTTATACTCGGGTCAGCTTATACTTGGGTATATAAGGTATATGGTTTTGAATATCAGAGTATTAAAATTACAAACTCACATGAATTAAATATACATTTACCCAAAACTCTCTTGCAACTTTCATTGAAATTAGGATGGTAAGTAGTAGCTAGGAGCTGTTGATCAATAAATAAACGGCATAAGAAAGTGTGGGACCCTCTATAAAAGCTGAAGTTTGGCATTTAGCTAATCTGGAGCATGCAGGATTGTGTTAAAACTATATCAAAAAGCAAATTCCAAACAGCTACATCAGGTACATCAGGCCTCACAGCAGCACAATAGGAAAAAGTTATTGATGCTAAAGGTGGTTCTACAAGGTATTTATTCATTTTAAAAACCTAGTCTGACTTAGGCTACATTCACACGATGTATGCCCGCCGTACCGCTGCTCACCCCTGCCCCTCTTCATAGGAAGATACAGCTCACGGCGCCGTAATACGGGAAAAGATAGGACATGTCCTAGGTAGATCAGACCTTAAACTTCACAACCCTCACTTTCTTATGTACTTTGTGCGCTAGATTATCTATTGAATCATACCCTAGGACAGACTCATCAACGAGTACAACAGCGGCATAGATAATATGTGGAAGCATACAGGGAACGTGTTACTGTTAGGGGTCTCTTTACCCTGAGGAAGTCACCGGATTGGTGACGATACACGTGGGGTCTGCTCCATTTCCCTCTCCGTCTGAAGTTGCCTGCTGCCTTATTTGTGTCCACTTACATTTGGACCATCGACATTGTTACACCTTATGTTTTGGGTATTGTATTATCCAGCAAGCAGGCATCTTGTGAATCAGGTTTTTGCACTGAGCTTGCACATGTATATATACTATATGGAGTCAGTCATTTAATACCTGCTTTTCTTATTGCTCATAAATTCATTAGGTCATTTGTTCCATTGTCAGATTGTGTGAGGGAGTGTAGGGCTTATTCGCCCTTGGCAGCTATATACACCCTTATATACAACCTTTCGGGTGTATTTTTAAGTGCTTTTATAATTCTTTTCTTGTTGTCCTGTGGTCATTTGTTGTGAATATGTACTAATAAACAATGTTTTATTGTCTAGTCCTGTGTTCTCATTCCACCTTTTTTCTTCTGTTCTGTATTATGCTACATACAGGGATGCGTGGACGTGTTGCTTATATACTTTTTCAGAAAAGCCTGCTCTGTTTGTGTCTTATGTTACGGTTATTGTTGACTGTTAATATTATGGTTATTGATACTGTTACCCCCTTATCTGATATGTACACTCTTCTCCTTCCCTTCCCATTCCCATCCCTCTCCTCTTTCTGTCCCCCTTTTCCCCCCAACTTTTCTTTTCCTCCGTTCCACTTGAGATTTGTATTACTGCATTGTTATTTGCAGCAGTGCAATCCGGTTACCCCGGGGATCACCAGGATTATTAACTCCCTCTACTGTATAATTCTGTTTAAAACCCCAATAAAAATGTGTGTTAAAAAAGAAAAACATATGATCTAGTCAACAAGTTAATAATGCCCCAAAAGAAAGTATTTATAAAGTGCATCTCATCCCACAAAAAATAAGCAACAATGATAATCTGCTCTGAATGTGGCTCCTTCCCTTCAATGCCTGTCTCTGTGCCCATACAGTGGTTAACCACCAAATATGAAGTATTGGCACACTCTGGAGAAATTGGGTATCAATCTTTGTTGTTAATTTTGTCATTTTGGATGTGTACATTTTAAAAAATTACATTAATTTAGCCAAAGAAATTACCTTCAATTTTTTTTTAACCACTGGGTTTACATAACTTGAGGAGAGTAGTTTAAATATTGGGGTAATTTTTGGGGTTTTACTATTACCTAGGCCTCTTAAAGTCACTTGAAAGCTGAGCAGGTCCCTAAAAAGTATTTTGCATCTAAAATTATAAGCCTCAGAACATCCTACAAAAACGAGAGGATTTATAAGAAAACATTCCAATATAGACATTTGTCACAAAAAAAAAATGTGCAAAAGCTCGACTGGTCTCATGTGGCAAACTTGGTAGGAAGGGGCAGGGCAACTAACTTTGCAACTTTATTTTACATAGACATTTGTCACATCCTCCGCACTAGCAGCGATGTTACACTAATAGGCACAGGTGCAATTTAACACGAGGAAAGTACAAATGAGGCTAAAAAACAAGACAAAAAAGGATCTTGACTGATAGGAAAACTATGAAGAGGAAAGATAAATATCTCCATATGTCTCTGAAAAGCAGAAAATGTAGAATTCATTGTAAAAATTCTAAATTTTTACAATTTTTCCCCATAAATAACATAAAAAATATCACCCAAATTTTTCAACTAACAGGACATCTAGGAAGATAAAAGATAAATCTAATCCAAATGTCAAGGGAAAAACACCTGCAAATGTTAGTGACAATGTTAAAAAATGGCCTTGTCAGGAAGGTGCAAAATGTCCCAGCTGTTAAGGGGTTAAATATCACTGGTCAACTAATGTTTTAATTTATTTAAAATATTATAACTTACATAATACTCCACACATTACTTTATTTTCATGATAAACTGTCGTGAGCGCTGGGAGAGACAGATAAGATGTAAAATGCAAACACTCTAAACTAAATATTGCTATTTACATAAACTAAAAAACACTCATTAAACCCTGTATAACAGTTTTATGGAATCAAAAAGCTTTGAGTATTCTCAAGAACCCCATATGCTTAAAAATATGGTTTGTTTGGGTTGGTATGGTAGAAAGACTGCATTTCTGCTAACAAGTTAATTGCCACAAAAAGGCCTGTCATGGGAGATATGTATATGTTGATCCATCTGAAGGGAACATGAAAGAGGAAAATTGCAGTGAGATCATGCAACACACACAACATATGATAAATGAGATGTGAATTGGCCCTTATTCACTACCAGATTTTTAGACAGTTCTTTTGAAAGGCAAATTTTTTACGTCTGACAAAAAGGAAGTTATGTTAATATGTATATAATTAATATATAAATCAAAGCAGAACTACAGTGTGTTACAGCATATACTTTCATGGAAAAGGATCCCAACTGGTTCCGAGTTGATTACTGTAGATTTACAAAATATTTTTAAATTATTTTATTAGCTTTAAGCAAAAAAGACTTGTCACTAGCCAAAAAAAGCCATTAAAAAACACTAACAAAGATTAAAAAAAACCCAGAAAATTGTGTCTGGTCCTGAAATGGCAAATTACCCTTGACCTGAACCCATTAAAGGATAGGGTCCATGTAGATACACAACAGAAGGGATCAGATTGCTTTTCCTTTCCTGGTCTAATCTTTCTTTGCATTCATTTTTGTCAATTTCATAGCCATTTCTTTTGCTGAATGGAACGTAGATTAATTCCGGGCACAGTAACTAGGTAACCATAGAGACAATAAATTATATAGTTTTGCAAATGTAATATCTATTAAATCACCATCCAAGTATTCTGTAAGCAAAACTAACTGCTTCAAATATCCTTGGGAATCTGATATGAATACACCTTACCACTTCAGAATCAAAAACACTAATGAGTTAAAAATCTAAGCGAGTAAAAGTCCACTAATAACGACTGTTTAAAAACAAACATTTTTCAAAGCTATGTCAGGATATGGGATGGCATTTGAGAAAACATTACTTTAGCCTACTGCATTTCATGAATGTTATATGTTTTAAAAATACAAACAACTTTTCAGCAAATGTTTCATGGATGAATAATATTATGTGATTATTGGATGAATTAAAGCAAACCCCATACAAATTAACCTACCCAAAATAAATATTTAATTAAATACAGGCGGTCCCCTACTTAAGGACACCCGACTTACAGACAACCCATAGTTACAGACAGACCCCTCTGACTTCTGGTGAAGCTTTCTGAATGCTTTACTATAGTCCCAGATTGAAATAATCAGCTGTAAGGTGTCTGTAATGAAGCTATATTGATAATTCTTGGTCCCATTGCAGCAAAAATTGTTTAAACTCCAATTGTCACTGGGGCCAAAAAATTTTTTGTCCGGATCTACAATGATAAAATATACAGTTTCGACTTACATACAAATTCAACTTAAGAACAAACCTTCAGACCCTATCTTGTACGTAACCCGGGGACTGCCTGTACTATGATTAAACAGTATTGTCCTTATCCCTAAATTGTTCCTTTCCATGGCTGCTATGTTAAAGAATCAGTTTATAAACCTATTTGCAACTTACCTGATTCCAATGACACTAAATGAGTCCTGCATATATGCTGGCCAAGCAGCCAGGTAATGTAAGATAAAGTTGATTTATTGGGATGTAAGGGAAAGTAATAGGGCTCTAGCTCCTATCACTAGCTGTATTTGGGAACATGGGGTGACAGGTTCCCTTTAAGAAATATTATAACATACCTTTCTTAGAAAAAGTCTTTCTCACTTTTTTTTCAAGTTTTTCTACTCTTTCCAGTGATATTTTTACTGTCACAGTACTATGTATTGTCTTTATCTATGAGAAAGAGTCCCTGGATTATTATGCTTGATTTTGATGGTATATTTCCTTTAAGTGGAACTATGATGTCTTCAATTCCATAATTCTAGGCTTAGATCATAAAGTGCTGTGCAATGAAGTTTCCATCTACAGTAATGGGTAATGAAGCCATAATAGCATATTATTTATGATCCACCTTATCTAAATGTTAACATTGATGCATACTATAATAAGAACATGTTCCATGGATTCGCTACATTTAAAAATAGCTTATAAAATTCAGCCTTTCACACTCTATTTTAACACCAGGATAAAATGTCCATGTTGTTTATAAAAGACATAATATATGGTCTATTTGAATGTGTTAGATATATTATGTAATGTCTTGGTCTAAGGTAAATAATGTATTAGTGCTCGCTTATTGAAACTGGTTTAATAATTGTATGTAGAGAGTTGGAGCCAATATTTCTTCATTTTTATATTTTAGTGCTATATCTTGAGATTTAGTCCTGTGACTATTAATATTGCAGATATCCCCAAGTTATAACTGTATATCTCAACTATGAACGTTATTTGGATATCACAAGGCCACTAATGCAAACTGAGGCTTTATGCATCTGCATAACAAATAAAACCAATTAGTCAAATGTGATGTTATACATCTGACTACATATGCCAGAGACCATCCAAAGCTGATGCCCAAACATTATGGGGCTCATTTACTATGGGTCCGAACACTGCACTTTCATCGGGTTTCCCGAATATTTCCGATTTGTGCCAAATTGCCCCGGTATTTTGGCGCACGCGATGGGATTGTTTCGCATCGGCGCCAGCTTTCACGCGGCAGAAATGGGGGGGCATGACCGTCGGACAACCCGACGGATTCAGAAAAAACGCAGAGTTCAAAAAAGAATTTGTGTTGCAAGATCAGCACTTACATGCACCAGGACGAAGAAGGTGAACTCCGGCGGACCTCAGCGCAGGAGAGACACCTGCTGAATATCGGGTGCACAACCTTAGTGAATCCCGGCAGACCTGAATCAGTGTCGGACAACGCGCCGCAGGATCGGGACTGGACCGGGTAAGTAAATGTGCCCCTATATCTCCCATCCCTTCATACACACATGCTCCTTGCAATTGTTTTTAGTGGGCAGTAGTGAATATAATAAAGCCAGACACATATATCAGAAGCTAAATTCAAACTATCCACAAAGCTCTTCACTGTGCTGCAGTGTGCCACACTAATCCTTAATAATTTTTCCACCATGTAATCCCTTTACACTTGATATCATTAAGGACACCTGTCATCAGGTCTCTGTCACTATTTCTGTCACCTCTACCTGTGGGACCAGCTCACAGGGATCCCACCCCAGCCTTTATCTAGTCAATTCATACATTAATCATTCTAAAATCATATTTTCTTTATTATGTAAATGAGGCTGGTCACATGGTCAGAGGCAGTTTTTCCCCTCCCATTTCCTTCCCCTGCTCATGTCTGTGTGTAATGTATAGTAAAGCATTGCTAGTGTGTGTGCTGTATCTTCTGACATGCTCTATCTCCTAATACACATGTAAGAGACACAGACATCAGCTACACAAGTACCTGACATGTTTTGCTATAACATGGGTGCCTGGAGCTGTTGTATATCTCCTATACACACAGGCTGCAGGGGGCGCCAGCACCAGGAAGTACATGGAGGAGATATTACACCATTATACATCACATCATTATACAGGATGTCAGTCATATGTATAGGAGTATCTCATACACAAGCTGCAGGGGGCCCCAGCCCTAGGAAGTACATGGAGGAGCCATTACACCATTATACCTCCCATCATTATACAGGCTGTCAGTCATGTGTATAAGAGTATCTCATACACAAGCTGCAGGGGGCCCCAGCCCTAGGAAGCGCATGGAGGAGCCATTACACCATTATACCTCCCATCATTATACAGGCTGTCAGTCATGTGTATAGGAGTATCTCATACACAAGCTGCAGGGGGCCCCAGCCCCAGGAAGCACATGGAGGAGCCATTACTCCATTATACCTCACATCATTATACAGGCTGTCAGTCAAGCACTGGGGGTGTGGCTGTACCTCCCTCTCATGAATAAGCTGGACAGCTTGAACATGATAATGACTCATTAGACATTTCACAGGTCATTTGCATACAGCTTTAGGACCTCATTGCTTAAGTTTACAGGCATGTAGAGGGACAGTGAAGGGATAGAGGCAATGCTTTCTAGTGGCAGTTTATGAAAATATATTTTGTTTAGGGGGTTAATTTGCCTGACGGGTTCTCTATAAACTGGTTACTCTGCAGACTGACGCACCCTGATTTCTGTAAATAATGATTGAGGATGGTGAACGACTCTTTCAGCATCATTTATTTATTTAGTTAATTATTTCAACCTTGACAAAGAATTGCTGGGGCATTATACAAGCACTGAAACCTCCTGCTTCACCTCTTCATCCTCATAGGCTGTAAGTTCCTGTGAGCAGGGCCCTCACGCCTCATGTTTCATTTGATAATGCTGTGACTGCCTCTTATTGCTACTTGTTAAAGTAAAGTTTTTTCAATCTGAATAGTGTAAGAAGCCATATTCTGAAACATGTTACCTAATATTTCATCATATAAAGCTATATAAGAGGTAAACTTCAAGTTTTCATTGATACAGTTTCTACAATATCTATCACTTTTTATCCATATTTTGATTTTGAATTGTTGTGTCTTGTTTTAATATGTTTTTTACCTTTTTTCTGGGGGTGCTTGAACTCTACTGTCGGCTGTCTAATCAATCATACAACATACTGCTATACTACCATGTTGGAGTAAAGAAGTTACTTCTCTTATAGGCTGCAACTAAGCATAACATGACAGAGATTACTGAGTGACCAGCCTGGGAGCCATTGGCTACTATTGTTTAGTTGCTGCAGCCTAGGTAGTCAACAAGTTAAATGCCTTTCTCATACAGATGTAACACTGGTTAACATGACCTGTAGTACATTAATTTAAATTAAGTTAACTGACCATAGGGGCAGTTATTTGTATTGCCTAAAGACTGAGTTATCACATCTGCTTAAAAGGGTTATCAGTAGAGATGAGCGAACATACTCGTCCGAGCTTGATGCTCGATCGAGCATTAGCGTACTCGTAACTGCTCGTTGCTCGGACGAGTATTTCGCCCGCTCGAGAAAATGGCAGCTCCCGCCGTTTTGCTTTTTGGCGGCCAGAAACAGAGCCAATCACAAGCCAGGAGACTCTGCACTCCACCCAGCATGACGTGGTACCCTTACACGTAGATAGCAGTGGTTGGCTGGCCAGATCAGGTGACCCTGGGATAGACTAGCCGCTGC
Organism: Engystomops pustulosus; assembly: GCF_040894005.1. Lineage (NCBI taxonomy): Eukaryota > Metazoa > Chordata > Amphibia > Anura > Leptodactylidae > Engystomops > Engystomops pustulosus. The sequence goes on from NC_092412.1 coordinate 76,854,758, forward strand.
CCGCGCTGCTCGGATCATTCTCTGTCTGGATGCCGCTAGGGAGAGAGCTGCTGCTGCTCAGGGAAAGCGTTAGGGTGTTCTATTAGCTTACTGTTAGGCAGGAGTGATTCTAAAAGAACCCAACAGCCCTTCTTAGGGCTACAATAACGTTATATATTTTTTTTTTTTTATTTGCAGCTAGTACCATATTGTGAGGAATTAGCAGGGGGACTTGCTACCGTTGTGTTTAGCTCTTAGTGACACACATATCCACCTCAAACACCAAAGTGGGAAAATTTATTAGGGGTTTGAGTAGAATTAGGCACAGTCTGCCAGTTTCTTTTTATTTTACGTTTATTTTTTTCATAACTCAGCGTCATCTCATCTGGCATAGTAGTGTGCTGTAATACTTGGCTAGAAAATAGCCATAGGAGAATACAAACGTCTTAATTACGCCTACAGTAGCGTTATATATATTTGATTTCTGGTTGATCTGCTGGTGGCTGTACTTGCTGCAGTGCATCTACTATCAAATTGGGAGCAATTTGGAGTCAGACTTGCGACCACTGTGTTTTAGTGACGCACATATCCATCGCAAAGACCGAAGTGGGAAAATTTATTAGGGCCCGGGGTTGTATTTCAATTAGGCACAGTCTGCCAGTTTCTTTTTATTTTACGTTTATTTTTTTCATAACTCAGCGTCATCTCATCTGGCATAGTAGTGTGCTGTAATACTTGGCTAGAAAATAGCCATAGGAAAATACAAACGTCTTAATTACGCCTACAGTAGCGTTATATATATTTGATTTCTGGTTGATCTGCTGGTGGCTGTACTTGCTGCAGTGCATCTACTATCAAATTGGGAGCAATTTGGAGTCAGACTTGCGACCACTGTGTTTTAGTGACGCACATATCCATCGCAAAGACCGAAGTGGGAAAATTTATTAGGGCCCGGGGTTGTATTTCAATTAGGCACAGTCTGCCAGTTTCTTTTTATTTTACGTTTATTTTTTTCATAACTCAGCGTCATCTCATCTGGCATAGTAGTGTGCTGTAATACTTGGCTAGAAAATAGCCATAGGAGAATACAAACGTCTTAATTACGCCTACAGTAGCGTTATATATATTTGATTTCTGGTTGATCTGCTGGTGGCTGTACTTGCTGCAGTGCATCTACTATCAAATTGGGAGCAATTTGGAGTCAGACTTGCGACCACTGTGTTTTAGTGACGCACATATCCATCGCAAAGACCGAAGTGGGAAAATTTATTAGGGCCCGGGGTTGTATTTCAATTAGGCACAGTCTGCCAGTTTCTTTTTATTTTACGTTTATTTTTTTCATAACTCAGCGTCATCTCATCTGGCATAGTAGTGTGCTGTAATACTTGGCTAGAAAATAGCCATAGGAGAATACAAACGTCTTAATTACGCCTACAGTAGCGTTATATATATTTGATTTCTGGTTGATCTGCTGGTGGCTGTACTTGCTGCAGTGCATCTACTATCAAATTGGGAGCAATTTGGAGTCAGACTTGCGACCACTGTGTTTTAGTGATGCACATATCCATCGCAAAGACCGAAGTGGGAAAATTTATTAGGGCCCGGGGTTGTATTTCAATTAGGCACAGTCTGCCAGTTTCTTTTTATTTTACGTTTATTTTTTTCATAACTCAGCGTCATCTCATCTGGCATAGTAGTGTGCTGTAATACTTGGCTAGAAAATAGCCATAGGAGAATACAAACGTCTTAATTACGCCTACAGTAGCGTTATATATATTTGATTTCTGGTTGATCTGCTGGTGGCTGTACTTGCTGCAGTGCATCTACTATCAAATTGGGAGCAATTTGGAGTCAGACTTGCGACCACTGTGTTTTAGTGACGCACATATCCATCGCAAAGACCGAAGTGGGAAAATTTATTAGGGCCCGGGGTTGTATTTCAATTAGGCACAGTCTGCCAGTTTCTTTTTATTTTACGTTTATTTTTTTCATAACTCAGCGTCATCTCATCTGGCATAGTAGTGTGCTGTAATACTTGGCTAGAAAATAGCCATAGGAGAATACAAACGTCTTAATTACGCCTACAGTAGCGTTATATATATTTGATTTCTGGTTGATCTGCTGGTGGCTGTACTTGCTGCAGTGCATCTACTATCAAATTGGGAGCAATTTGGAGTCAGACTTGCGACCACTGTGTTTTAGTGACGCACATATCCATCGCAAAGACCGAAGTGGGAAAATTTATTAGGGCCCGGGGTTGTATTTCAATTAGGCACAGTCTGCCATTTCCTTTTTTATTTTACGTTTATTTTTTTCATAACTCAGCGTCATCTCATCTGGCATAGTAGTGTGCTGTAATACTTGGCTAGAAAATAGCCATAGCAATAGGATAGCATCGTTTGGTTTTAAAAACTAAAAAACACAAAAAAAAAACAAAAAAAAAAAAAAAAGTTAAAAAAAAAATACAAGTTATAACTCTCATTTTCAAAATGTTTAACCCGAGGGCTAGGGGTAGAGGACGAGGGCGGGGACGTGGGCATCCAACTACTGCAGGGGTCAGAGGCCGTGGTCCTGGGCGGGGTGAGACACCACCTGCTTATGAGGGAGCAGGGGAACGCCGCAGAGCTACACTCCCTAGGTTCATGTCTGAAGTTACTGGGAATCGTGGTAGAGCACTGTTGAGGCCAGAACAGTGCGAACAGGTGATGTCGTGGATTGCCGACAATGCTTCGAGCAATTTGTCCACCAGTCAGTCTTCCACGCAGTCCACCCATGTCACCGAAATCGGCACTCCTCCAGCTCCTGCACCTCAGCCTCCTCCCCCCCAGTCTGCCCCCTCCCAGCAAAATTTGCCATTTGAACCGGCATACTCTGAGGAACTGTTTTCTGGACCCTTCCCACAGTCACAAACCACTTGTCCGGTTGCTGATGAGCAATTTTCCGATGCCCAGGTTTTCCACCAGTCGCAGTCTGTGGGTGATGATGACCTTGTTGACGTAGTGGAAGAAGTGTGTAAAGAGGTGTCCGACGATGAGGAGACACGGTTGTCAGACAGTGGGGAAGTTGTTGTCAGGGCAGGAAGTCCGAGGGGGGAGCAGACTGAGGGATCGGAGGATGATGAGGTGACAGACCCAAGCTGGGTTGAGAGGCCGGGTGAACACAGTGCTTCTGAGACGGAGGAGAGTCCTCGACCAGAACAGGTTGGAAGAGGCAGTGGTGGGGCCAGACGGAGAGGCAGGGCCAGAGCTGGTGCATCAGCGCCAAATGTGTGAACTAGTGAAGCTCCCGTGGCGAGGGCTCCTGCGGCGAGGGCTAGATTTTCAGAAGTCTGGAGGTTCTTTAAGGAAACACCGGATGACCGACGGACTGTGGTGTGCCACATTTGCCAAACCAGGATCAGCAGGGGTTCCACCACTACTAGCTTAACTACCACCAGTATGCGCAGGCATATGAATGCTAAACACCCCACTCAGTGGCAACAAGCGCGTTCACCTCCGGCCGTGCACACCACTGCTCCTTCCCCTGTGTCAGCTGATAGTCAGCCCCCTGCCCAGGACCCTGCCACAAAAACCCCATCGTCACCTCCACGATCCTCCACAGCATCCACCAGCGTTCAGCTCTCCATACCCCAGACGCTGGAGCGGAAACGCAAATATAGTGCAACCCACCCGCACGCCCAAGCCCTTAATGTGCACATCTCCAGATTGCTAAGCCTGGAGATGCTGCCCTATAGGCTAGTAGAGACCGAGGCCTTTCGCAGCCTCATGGCGGCGGCCGCCCCTCGGTATTCGGTCCCCAGCCGCCACTACTTTTCCCGATGTACCGTCCCAGCCCTGCACCAGCACGTGTCAGACAACATAATCCGTGCCCTGACCAATGCCGTTTCTGACAAGGTCCACCTGACCACGGACACGTGGACGAGTGCTGCCGGGCAGGGCCACTATATATCTCTGACGGCACATTGGGTTAACTTGGTGGAGGCTGGGACCGAGTGTGACCCTGCGGCTGGTCATATACTGCCGACGCCGAGGATTGCGGGGCCTACCTCGGTCCAGGTGTTTGAGGCCTACTATGCTTCCTCCTCCTCCCACCCCTCCTCCACCTCCTCCTCCGAACGACCATCCGTGGGCATGGCGCCATCAGTCGGTAGCTCTAGGCACAGCAGCAGTGCCGTCGCTAAGCGACAGCAGGCGGTGCTCAAACTGCTGAGCCTAGGCGATAAAAGGCACACCGCCCAAGAACTATTACAGGGCATCACGGCGCAGACTGATCTGTGGCTGGCACCGCTGAACCTGAAGCCAGGCATGGTTGTGTGTGACAACGGCCGTAACCTGGTGGCGGCTCTGCAACTCGGCAGACTGACACATGTGCCATGCCTGGCCCATGTGTTAAATCTGATAGTTCAGCGTTTCCTCAAGACATACCCCAATCTGTCTGATTTGCTCACGAAGGTGCGCCGCATCTGTGCGCATTTCAGGAAGTCCAGCACAGATGCTGCCACTCTCAGGGCAGCGCAGCGCCGCCTCCAACTGCCCGCTCACCGACTGTTGTGCGACGTGCCCACGAGGTGGAATTCAACACTGACCATGTTATCCAGAGTTTACCAGCAGCGCCGAGCGATTGTAGACTGCCAGATGTCAACTTCCACCAGAACTGGTAGTCAGGTCAGTCAGCTTCCTCAAGTCTACAATGAGGAGTGGACGTGGATGTCTGATATCTGTCAGGTGCTGAGTAACTTTGAGGAGTCAACACAGATGGTCAGTGGCGATGCCGCCATCATCAGCCTCACCATCCCGCTGCTTGGCCTGTTGAAAAACTCTCTGGTCAGCATGAAGTCGGAAGCTTTGCGCTCCTCACAAGAGACAGGGGAAGAAGATTCCCTTGTTGATAGCCAAAGCACCCTTAGGTCTGTTTCTCAGCGCATATCGGAGGAGGTGGAGGTGGAGGAGGATGAGGAGGAAGAGGAGGAGAATGTTGGCGAGACACAAGAGGGGACCATTGTTGAGTCCTACACTGTTGAGCGTGTATGGGCAGAAGAAGAGGAGTTGGAGGAGTTGGAGGAGGAGGAAATGGACAGTCAGGCCAGTGAGGGGAGTGAATTCTTACGCGTTGGTACTCTGGCGCATATGGCAGATTTCATGCTAGGCTGCCTATCCCGTGACCCTCGCGTTCAAAGAATTTATTCCAGCACCGATTACTGGGTGTTCACTCTCCTGGACCCACGGTACAAGCAAAATCTTTCCACTCTCATCCCTGGAGAGGAAAGGAGTGTGAGAATGCATGAATACCAGCAGGCCCTGGTGCACAAGCTGAAACAGTATTTCCCTTCTGACAGCGCTAGCGGCAGAGTGCGTAGTTCTGCGGGACAAGTAGCGAGGGAGAGTAGGCGAGCAGGCAGCTTGTCCAGCACTGGCAAGGGTACGCTTTACAAGGCTTTTGCCAGCTTTATGTCACCCCAGCAAGACACTGTCACCTGTCCCCAGTCTCGGCAGAGTAGGGCTGATCTTTACAGAAAGATGGTGAGGGAGTACGTAGCTGACCATACCATCGTCCTAAATGATCACACAGCTCCCTACAACTACTGGGTTTCAAAGCTGGACATGTGGCACGAACTGGCGCTCTACGCCTTGGAGGTTCTTGCCTGCCCTGCCGCTAGCGTCTTGTCAGAGCGGGTTTTCAGTGCAGCTGGTGGCATCATCACCGATAAGCGTACACGCCTGTCGACTGACAGCGCTGACAGGCTGACGCTTATCAAGATGAATAAAGCATGGATTTCTCCTAATTTCAAATCTCCAGCAGGTGAAGGAAGCTCAACCTGAATAATTTATCCACTCCTCCTCCTCCTCATTTTCCTCCTTCTCCTCCTCTTTCTACAGTAAAGCAGAGGAAACTGGCTGTTTTTTGACAGGGCCCACTGGCTCTAGGTATAGTACTTTATGCATTTAATTTTTCTGGAGGGCCACCGACACGGTCCTCTGTTTTAAACAATTTTTGGGAGTGCCACATACAGGCACTCAATCTATTCAATTTTTCTGGAGGGCCACCTTTCCGGTCCTCTGTTTTAAACAATTTTTTGGGACTGCCACATACAGGCACTCAATCTATTCCATTTTTCTGGAGGGCCACCTACCTGCTCCTCTGGTTTGAAAAATTTATTGGACTGCCACATACAGGCACTCAATCTATTCCATTTTTCTGGAGGGCCACCTACCTGCTCCTCTGGTTTAAAAACTTTTTTGGACTGCCACATACAGGCACTCAATCTATTCCATTTTTCTGGAGGGCCACCTACCTGCTCCTCTGGTTTGAAAAATTTTTTGGACTGCCACATACAGGCACTCAATCTATTCCATTTTTCTGGAGGGCCACCTACCTGCTCCTCTGGTTTGAAAAATTTTTTGGACTGCCACATACAGGCACTATCCAAATTGAATTGTCTCCATAGCAGCCTCCACACGTTGTCTCCATTGCTACCTCCAAAAGTCGTCCATATAGCTGCCTCCATACATCGTCCCTTTATCAAACGAGGTTTGTCAGGCCGAAATTTGGGTTGTTTTCATGGATTCCACATCAAAGTTGTTAACTTTGTCGCCACCCTGCTGTGTTATCCACAAAATACACTGGCAAACTTTTACCATTTACGGATATTATTTCAGCGCTTCTTGCGCATCTGTTTACATTCCCCTCACCCGCCATATCCTAAACTTATAAGAACGCTACTACACTTGATCTTATACAAAAGGTTCTTAGAAGTGCTGTTTGGGGAGTAGCCTAGAGACAGGGGCTTGGATTGGCGAAAGCTCGCCTAGCAGCGGAGCGCCAGCTCCATGCGCATCATGCGCTTCTTGCGCATCTGTTTACATTCCCCTCACCCGCCATATCCTAAACTTATAAGAACGCTACTACACTTGATCTTATACAAAAGGTTCTTAGAAGTGCTGTTTGGGGAGTAGCCTAGAGACAGGGGCTTGGATTGGCGAAAGCTCGCCTAGCAGCGGAGCGCCAGCTCCATGCGCATCATGCGCTTCTTGCGCATCTGTTTACATTCCCCTCATCCGCCATATCCCAAACTTATAAGAACGCTACTACACTTAACTTGGTGCAGGCTGGGACCGAGTCTGACCCTGGGGCTGGTCATATACTGCCGACGCAGAGGATTGCGGGGCCTACCTCGGTCCAGGTCTCAAAGGCCTACTATACCTCCAAATCCTCCCACCCCTCCTCCACCTCCTCCTCCTCCGAATTACCATCCGTGGGCATGGCGCCATCAGTCGGTAGCTCTAGGCACAGCAGCAGTGCCGTTGCTAAGCGACAGCAGGCGGTGCTCAAACTGCTGAGCCTAGGTGATAAAAGGCACACCGCCCAAGAGCTATTGCAGGGCATTCCACATCAAACTTGTTAACTTTGTCGCCACCCTGCTGTGTAAGCCACAAAATATACTGGAAAACTTTTTTCATTTACGGATATTATTTCAGCGCTTCTTGCGCAGATGTTTACATTCCCCTCACCCGCCATATCCCAAACTTATAAGAACGCTACTACACTTGATCTTATCCGAAAGGTTCTTAGAAGTGCTGTTTGGGGAGTAGCCTAGAGACAGGGGCTTGGATTGGCGAAAGCTCGCCTGGCAGCGGAGCGCCAGCTCCATGCCAAGAACCAACTAACATAGTTTTAACTGCAGTACCTTTAATCTACTACTAGTTCACTGCCTCCATACATCGTCACCTTATCAAACGAGCTGTGTCAGGCAGAATTTTGGATTGTTTTCATGGCTTCCATGTTAACTTTGTCGCCACCCTGCTGTGTAATCCACAAAATATACTGGCAAACTTTTATCATGTACCAATATTATTTGAGCGCTTCTTGCTCACCTTCTTTGGTTCCTCTCTGCTACCCATTGGTTTGAAGCCTGAGTCCATTTAGGGTATGTCGCCATGCCACTCTCTAGCCTTCCGCTGCTGCCGCTGCCTCTGCATGCCGTCCCCTATAGTGTCAGGGTCAATTATTGGATGTTTTAGATGCTATCTAGCTTCATTCTGTCACTCTGTCATGGCCATGCTGTTGCCCATAATTTTGGCATAATGGTGCGATTAAGCAGCCTCAGAGGCATCCATGCATGCTGCCCCTGCTGTTTCCTGTCCATTTCCGTGGTGTTTCCATCCTTTTCTGAGGTTCCCAGGTGTTTGGCCAAGCTTCCCTGTGCAGAGCCTTGGTCCCCTTGAAAAATGCTCGAGTCTCCCATTGACTTCAATGGGGCTCGTTACTCGAAACGAGCACTCGAGCATCGGGAAAAGTTCGTCTTGAATAACGAGTACCCGAGCATTTTAGTGCTCGCTCATCTCTAGTTATCAGGGTATACAAATTTACTTATGGCCGGGCTGGGCTATTTAAAAATAATAAACGTGTACTTACCTCCTCCGGCCCCGTTGATGTCCCATGCCGCGGTCCGTCTTATGTGTGCACCTGTTTGGTTACAGGGGCGCACAGGGAGCTTCAGGCCGGCCGGAATCTGCCATCCGACACCATCTCCCAGCGCTTACAACGCTGAGCGATAGGGACGAATGGGAGGAGCAGACCACATCGCTGACCGGAAGCTCCCTGTGCGCAGCTTCTGTGCCCCTGTAAACAAACAGGGGCATGGATCAAACAGACTGCGGCGCAGGACATTAGCGGCGCCAGAGGAGGTAAGTACATGTTTGTTATTTTTAAATAGCCCACCCCAGCGCGGCCATAAGTAAATTTGTATACCCGGATAACCCCTTTAACTGCTGGTCATGCTACTACATGTGCATTTTAATATATTTATGTACCTTCAGTATGGTTTAAGTTTTATTAAAAAAATAAAATAAAACACCAAATTTAAAACAAATCTACTGAAAATATTTTTGATAAGTAACTCATGAAAATGGGACACAGAATGCATCATCTCCATAGCTTTTGCTGAAATTAGTAACTCTCAACTCATTGCTGGTATCATGCCTGTCACTTTTCGTGCCTACATGGTCTAACAGATAGGTAGGTCATTTGTCACACAGTATAAAAAGAACAATCCAAAGCTTTTCAGCTGGAAATCCGAGCATGCCAGCCTGTAATTCCTGTTCTAATTCAATTTTGCTTAATCATGTAGATTAGCTGCCATCAAACTATGTGTTCTTGTCAAACTTTTTATGCATTTATTTATATTTTATGCCTTCATCTTTCCTGATGAATAAATGTAAAATGTATGCAATTATTAGTCAAATAAAAGAATTAATGATAATCCACAGGATGAAAGAGAATTTGTCAGAAGTAACACTGCAAACAGCATTAGAGAGCTGTGTATACTTTTGTGTATAATGTTAGCAACAATACTTTAAATGGATTTACATTCCAGGATTACAGCTGCACTTGGAGCACAGGGGTAGTGCTGTACTTTAACAGGCTGAATCAATACTATAACAGTCATTCACAGCACATGGGGAGGAGCTGTGGAGCAGTTTAATACAGATATCTAAATGTACATCAGTATGAAAAGGCTTCAAAGTCCATTTACAATCCTAGAAATAGAAAAAATAATCACAGTTCTGCTGCTTCTATAAATATAATTATGATTAAACAGCTTTTCAGGGCATAGACTACCGAACATAGACTATAATTTATCATGTATTACCGGTACCCCTGCAACCCATATCCCCGGTCGGAAGTGCACTGTGTGCCTTCTTGTGCTTCCGGAGCTTGCCTGCACGATCACTCACCTCTCCCAGCGACAGCGCCTACCCTGATAAAGCTTTGTTCCTTGCCCTTTATGAATATCCTGATTTCCTGTTGTGACCTTGATTCCGTTCCTGACTTTGCTCCTGTGCTGGCTGACCTACAGCTACATCCCTGACTCCGATCCTGTTCTGCTTGTCTTGACCTTCTGCCTGTCCCCGAACACGCTTCTGCCGCACGAATACGCCTTGGCCGCCACCACAGACAAAGTTTGCCTGTGGAGCAACCTGGGGGTACCAAGTCCAACCCGCTTTCTGGCAGGTTCTGGAGAAAACTGGGTGGCACTTAGACTCTGCTCCCAGGTGTCGGCTTACGCCATCATCCGCATAAGCCGTCCAGTGGGTCCACTACCCCGGGTGCCCAACTACATGGTTCAAACTGCCATAACATAACTTAACATAATTTACTTATTTTTTTCAGTATAGGCTATTTTGTCTATAGCTATTATTAAAGACAGATCAAATGTGACATCAAGCCAATTTGAATATTAACTTTTTTTTCAGAAGGCAAGGGATCACTCTCATCCCCAAAGTTTGTCCTACAATTTTAGGTTAATGTGCCATAGTGATCATGTGATCTAGTGGATTGGTTTAAAAGGTTGATTTGCAAGATAAAACGCAAAAGCCATTAATAAGGTCTAAACCAAAACGCTGAGGGTTGCTTAGCTTTATGCCTTCTTTTTCCCAAATGCTGTGCTTTATGCTTGTTTTTAAATGGATGTAATATATAAATAAATTATTAACTTACTACTGACTCCTAGAGTCTAGCTGGAAACTACTTTCCAAACTACAACTTAAGATATCTCTAAAGGCCTACATACATCTGGCTCATTTGCTACTTACTACATAAAATAGTAATTTTATTAGCAATGGACAATAACACTACATATGTAAAGCACACATGGCTGAAAATACATTTTTAATATGTGATTATGCATTACTAATTAGGATAATCTTTTTCTTTTGTACATGTTTTCTCTTTTGGCATTTATTTTCCAGTATTGACCTTTTATTGTTCCTTTAGGATATTATTAGAGGTAATTAAATTATATGTAACAATAAAATGCAACAGTAATTATTTTTGTTTCATTTTTCACTAGCTGAACTTAAAGATCAAAGACTTTTCTACGTGCACAAAGGGCCTCTTTCTCTCAATGATTGTTCACAAATTTATCTAATGACGCAGGAAGTCACATGATGCAGGAAGCCACAGTTTCACAGAATGCAAAAAATGGTTCTGCTCATATGCCAGTGACGATCGAAATAGACTGTTGGGGATGCGAACGTGAGCAGGAATAGGACTTGCTCTATCTTTTGCGATTTGGGCAATCGGCTCATGCTCTGGGCCATGGAATCCACAGCCTTGTGCAATTAAGAACACCCCATAATTTCCTTGATATGTGCATGGGCCCTAAATTAGTGTTAGTGAGAGCTTTTTCTAAATGATCAACCCACCCTCAGAGGTGTGGCATATCAATATGCTAATTAGATGTATCTTAGGCTGGCCAACATTAAAGGACACTCTTAAATGTGCATAAAATCTTTATAATAAGATCTTTATTTATCCCTGTGGGGAACTTATTGCACCACATCTCAACGCATCATAAAAAAAAACTTATACAAACAACAACATACAAATAAAAACACTATAAGACAAACATAATGTATTGTCATACAATGCAAACACATTACTGACCTTAATCCTATTATGTATACTGATGGCAAGCATTAAGAATTACCTCTTGTAAATATTTGCTGCATACTTTTGGGTGGAGAAATTTCTTACTGAAGGCGCTCTGTAGTGCAACAACGGACTCATGAAGTGGGTGCAGAAATGTCCACCAGAGCTGTTGCCCTTGAAATGAATGTTCAAATTTTTCTACCATGAGCTGTCTCCATAGGAGTTGCAGAGAATTTGGCAGAACATTCAACTAGACTCACATGTAACAAAACAAGCCCACAACCTCCAAAATCTTTCCTTGATCATCAGGAAGGTGAAAGATTAGCCTAAAACTACATGGGGGAACTTGTTAATGATCTCAAGGCAGCTGGTACCACAGTCACCAAGAAAACCATTGCTAACACAAGGTAACCTGCTCAAGAAGTACCCTGCTCCTGAGACAAAATTTTATCTTTTTGGCATTTACTCAACTTGCCTTGTTTGGAGGGGAAGAGAAATGCTGCCTATGACTCAAGGAACACCATCTCCACTGTCAAGCATGGAGGTAGAACATTGGAGCAGAAAAGTGTTGTCATGTACTTTGCACCTCCTATTATTTTATGCCAGAAAACTAGGACAAAATTGTATCCTGTCATTTTTTGAACAACAAACTTTTTTGGTGCCTCTTTTAATAAGCCACACCCTTTTTTGACAAACTAGTCATAGGAATGCCAGGAAACTGTCTAAAACCCTTTATAGGTGTGTTGCTGTGTTGCAAACAGTCTTTTTAGTGCAAATTATGACAGATTTCTATCATAGATTAATAACTCTCTCCCAACATGTTTTGGGGACAATTCTCTACTAAGGACACTGGACTACTTCACCACATCAATGAGGGAAAGATGGAGCCATGTACCATAAAATCCTAAATGACAACCTCCTTCCCTCCACCAAGGACATTTAAAATGGGTAGAGGCTGGGTGTTCCAGCAACAGTGGCTCAAAAATAGACACTTTAAGGTCATGAAATAGCCTATCCAGTCTCCAGGCCTTAGGCCACATTCTCAGTAACATGTGCTCACCCCCTGGTCACAGATGGGGCAAGCACACATCAGCACACTGGAGAGGAGGAGGGATGAGCGTCAAGAACCACAAGTCTGATATGATCTGAAAGAAGAGATTCTTATCTTCATTATGATATTAAAAAGGTTTCTAGTTACAATAGAACCAAAGATCTGGGGGGTCTGAAGTGACCCTCCACCGGTAACCTCTAAACGTAACTTTGGAGGATATTTTTCTATAGGTAAAAAGTTAAGATTTAACTCAAAAAAGGGAATTTTAGAAAGGACATTTCATACCCTATATCAGGGTCTATTTGTTTAAAACAATAAAATCATGTGTGTGCATTTAATGCTCAGCTCAAACATGTAAGCCACAGGAGCTGAGGCCTCATAGTGTAAACTATCAAATTTGTATTAAACTGTTACTATGCTCAAAGAACCTCCTTCTGCTGCAGCCCCTGGTTCTTTCTCAGCAGGACAAGCCTTGATGCCGATCACTACATGTAGAGTGGTTTTGTGCAACTATTTCTATCCGTGCTGCATCTGTATGATTCACTACCCACCTGTTTGCATCACTATAACAAAATTGATAGCATCTAATATGGATCATATATAGCCTGCCTAAGATCATTTTCATTTGTCTCTAGGGATGATTACACACAATGTATTGCCAGGATAGTAGCCACATTTGAATCACTTGCCATGTGATCATCAGCACATGAAATGGTATCTTGATAAACTTGTTTTATAGAAATCATTCAGTGACATACATTATTGGAGCTTCTGCATCTTACTGCAATCTGCCCTCCCCAAGGCATTTGTCTATTTTATATACAATCCAAGAAGGCCTAATTCTATAGTAACTGCAAAAGAAATATCATCTTCATGACTTATTTATTGTGACACCCTGCACTGACATTTAATTATATCGCTCTTTTAAAAGGGTGTGCATGCTGTTCTATTTCTTGTTCCTAACTTTTGCAATGTCTTAATGTGACCTAAAATGTTATTTATAGCAGCGAATTGTGAGCAATAGGTAGAGGTATAAGTATGTATCCAGTAATTATTGGTGGCCCTGCTAGATCTGTCACAAGTAACCACATATAATTATTAAATGAGTGTATTGTTTTAATGAGTCTATAAACAGATACTACTTTCACTTCACTGAAACAGGTGAGAATATCCACACCCAGATAAAACCTTTAATTGTACAGTATATTTTTGCCAATAGTTTATTGAAAGATGTATTTTCACATATAAAGTATTTCATATTACATTATTGATGTAGTATTCACTTTAGTAAGTCGACTACCTATAAAATTGTATATCCTCTTCCAAAGGCATGAATGCCTTTTGTAGTTATGACCTCCTTCTATGATCCTTCTAGAAAGGATTTTTTCAGGATTTTGGTGTCAGTAGGAATTTCGTGCATGCATGACTCATGTTTCATTTCATTCCAAATGTTTAATTCCAAATGAGTGGGTGATACTAGGAAGCAGCGGAGGTTTCGAATGATGTAGCTGTAAAGAATCCTGCACAGATCTTCTGGACGCCTCAAGCCTCCTGTACATCGCACACGGAGTGACTTCACATGCACTATATACATGATCATCAGGTAATGGTCTGTAATAAACATCTGTTATATTCTTGTTGGTTTATTTCTATTGAGTGTACAATGGTACAAGGTCTTTTCTTGGCCCTACATATTACACACTTGACCAGACTACCACAGTACCCACTGAGGAATCTAATTGCAAAACTTTCATTGGGGTGTTGTGTTTGGTGGTCCATGATCCCTGTTGGTTGGGATAGTTTTAGGCCTCTGACTATTAGTGTTTTGAAGGGGTAAATATGTTGTTGTGTTTATTGTAACTAGTTTTTGATAATGTTAGTCCCACTAGGTCTGGTACCATTTGGGGTAAACCTATATCCAATATATGGAAAAAACTTTAGTCTGTCTAAGGCCGTCTAGGCAGAAACGCGTAGTTCTTTTCACGTGTAACTTGGGATATCATGTTGTGTATGCCCTATTCAGCTTTTTACTTTGTTTAAATAAAGGAAAATCAGTTTTTAACTCTACCGGAACCTATGCTGGACTAAAATTTTTTCTTCCTTGGTACAAAGTCCGGAGTCTCGGGATCGTCCGTGTACGACAGGTGGAGGACAAGCTGGGAGTGGTGAACTGAATTTACCTTTCTTCTATTCCTATATCCAATATACATTCCAGTGCTCTTCACCTATAGTTGATTTCTTTTGTATACTATTTATGTCTGTGCAGCATATATTAGGGGAGATTTATCATCAAGTTTCTAAGGTAAAACTGGTCTAGTTGCCCAAGGAAACCAATCAGAGCTCAGCTTTCATTTTATAAACAGCTGTGGGAAAATGAAAGCTGAGCTCTGATTGGTTGCCATAGGCAACTAGAACAGTTCTGCTCTAAGAGACCTATGATAAATCTCCCCCATTGTGTTGAGACTTTGGTGTTGGGTCCTAATAGGCAGAATAGCATTGGAAGTAGTCAATGACGTATATTGTGAATAGTTCATTCTTTTTTTTATAGATATTAACTTTTACATTCCGAATGTATTTGATGATGGCCGGACTAGAACTCTGTGCAGGCCACTTGAAATTTGGGCTCATTGAATTTTTCCGAACATTGTGAAAAAATTGGGTTTGGGACCTGGACTGGACACCAAACATACATGTTGACACACAAAAATGACTACAAGGACACCAAAAAAATGTCTGTAAAAATGAGGTAGTTGTATGGTGGAGGGCTGAAAAATGGTGCTTATAACAGGATAATTGCTCTGAGAGAAATGGACCAGGAAGAGTATTTAAAATAATAACATGACATAAAAAACAAAGATAAAATATAATTTAAACAAATTGTAAAATAGAAGATGGGTGTTGATTAGTGGACCCGACAAGCAATGTTTTTGTGAGAGGAAGCAGCTATAATGACACTAAGGGACATCGAGAAATTTTAAATATTTGGCCTTTTCATGGCAGTAGAAAGTACTGCATGTGTATTCTTAGAATGAAGAGGTCAGGCAAAGTTAAGGGATCAAGTTCCATCAGATTGTCTTTAACCTGCTCCACCTCCAGCCACAGGTCATGGAGCATTCACTAATGCTATATGATAACTCTCCAAGCTGGGATTCCGTGAGCCAATCATATGCTTCAGTTTCAGTTTCCGATGCCCCACAACTTGTGTTGGAGGCTGAGGATATGAACAAGGCATCACAGGACATTCTTTGGCTCTCTGCAATGAAGGGAGGGAGGTCTTGATGTAAGAAGATCTGAGGGGTGATGATGATGGATCAAAGCGATGGTAGTTTGCAGAAAGAAGCGATCGCCACAAAGCCCTAGGTCAGCAAAAGATGTGGAACTTTTTCAGAAGACAAAACATGTGTCATTTGTATGCTGTGCTGCCAGTCCCTGAAGTGAGCACTACATGTGAGCATCACATGTATGACTAGGCTCCTGGGAAACAAAATATGAGCTGCAGTGGTTGATATACCAATTAAACATGGAAACAACTGAGCCTCTGTTTCTTCAGTTGTCTAAGCCTATTCCATTGCCTGCAGATTGTAAAGTCCCCCTGTCTCCCTATAAATGGAGTGCATGACACCAACACAACCATCACTGATAGCTTTAAAAATGTTATGGCAGAAGCTGTCGCACAAAACATCAATCCCAGTCACCACTTTTCCATCTCAGGCCTACAGAAAATAAAGTTTGTAGAGAAAATAAAAGTGTGCACTGAAGTGTGCACTGTGCAATTCTATTAGTCGCAAGGTGCACATCAAAACTGATATATGGATAGGTAAGCATGGGCAAGGACGTTATATTTCTTTTACTGCCCATTGGGTTAATATAGTGGTGGCTTGGCACAGGGCAAAATTTGCTGTGGCTCATATACTTTCATTATCCAGAATTGCAGGACATCTCTCTTTTCCTCCATTTGCTTCCTCCCCTACTCCACTCCATTAAGGCAGGGTAGGCAGGCATCACCAGTTTCAGCACAGCCATGGGACAGGACAAAGGCAGCATGCGAAAGGTGGATTGGGGTGTCGTCATTTGGGTAGACGTGGGCTCTTTGTGCTATGGGTGAGTAGCCTTTGCTTTATGCGTTTATTGCATTACTCATGTGAAGGATACTATCTCTACATGATTTTTGTTAATTTGCATACAGCATGTCAAGAAATAAATGTTCCTGTTTGTGTTCCCGCTCTCGCAGTGTGGTATTTTGTTGCTTCATGTGTAGACAATTGATCTCTATATACTACAATTATTAAAAATAAAGATCAGTTTTTTATCTTATTTAACATACAGTCTGTATTTTTATAGGTTAAAAGTATTGATAAGTCATTGTTTAGTTCTATATCATGGTGGGAACAACAAATGATGTACATAGTATTTTTATTTATACCCTCCATAATAGAAGTGTGCCTTTTTTGGTGTTAGTCATGGGAACAGCAGGCGGTACTGTAACCCATCTGTCTGGGCAAAAGACCTCACACCGCCCCAAAGAAGAGAAAAATTCCCTGCAGACCCCTTGGGTAACTTTTTATATCAACTGAAACTGTTTACATACACCAACTTTAGAAAAACACAAAC
This sequence comes from Engystomops pustulosus, assembly GCF_040894005.1. NCBI lineage: Eukaryota > Metazoa > Chordata > Amphibia > Anura > Leptodactylidae > Engystomops > Engystomops pustulosus. Next base: position 76,871,829 of record NC_092412.1, read on the forward strand.
ATTTCAGAAAAAACTGGAACATTGTGGAAAAATAAACTTTTTGGAAAAACAGAAAACGTTTAAAAAAAATGATTTACAATAATCATTGCTTTCCTGCCAGTAGCCAGGTTGAAGCATTTGACGGACTTGTTGGTGCATGGTTTCCAGTCCAATTATGCAGTCACGCTGGACATGCTGCATAAAGTGTGTACCACCTAGTATGTGATGTGCCAACCAGCTGGAATTTCACTTTGCATATGCTGCAAAGGGTGTGTGAGCAGCAGGTAATAGTTTAGTTCCAGTTAAAGAATGCCCTGGCGAGTCTAAGTACTTACCATCATCTCTTCTTCAGTAAGAGTAAGCCTCCATGAGGCAAGGGCCATTTGTTTTTCCCTTTGTCACTTTTAAAGCAGTAAGAGGAAGGGTCAGGGTTTTCGCATTGAACATTTTAAGGAAGTTATAAGGAGGGACAGATTTTTTTACAGTGCCACCAATCTCCATTACTGGATAGCCACCCTGCTGGATCTGTGGTATAAAGGTAAAATAATATCTGTGATTCCTCCACTGGAGGTCCTGAAAATGAGAGAACGCAGGAGTTCCCATCTGACATTGAGAGCTCAGTAGCAGCAATAGGCTGAGGATCAGGAAGTCACTTGCAGCAGTGGCGCCATGGCAGCCATGAAGGACGATAGGACTAGGAAGATGCAGGAAGGAGGGTTGCTGTTTTTAACTAACGTTACAGTTTAAATGCCTTAAAGCAAGACTAAATTTAAGGCTTTGTACATTTTGATTATTTAAGATTTTCATGTGTCCCTAATTATAGCAGTCTTATCTTTCTTATCTAACTGCCCTAAAAAGGGCAATCATTCTTTTTGATAAGTCCCTGTCTGTCTGACTGACCCTACAAAGAGCTGAAACCTCTTCCTAGCTCTGTCTCTTGTCTGTAGTAACACCTGCTTTACAATAGGTCACATGTCTCACCTAGCCAATCACAGCCATACCAAATGTTGACATGCTGCGGTAGCTAAGGTGCTGCAAGCTTGCCACAAGCTTGTTGTTCAGCTCCAGTGTCATGGGTGCAAACTTGTCATTTCAGGCTCACTCACCCCTACTAATAAATCATCTTTTCAGGGACTTTGTTTTGTGCACAGGGGTACAGTCATGCCTTTGTTGGGAACAACTTTCTTAATTGTTTCCACAAAGTGGCTTGGCCCAAACACCATTAATAAAGCTAATTCCTGTTTTACTCTCTGTGTGCTGGCTGCTGTAAACAGCTAATGGGGTAGGGGTAGTAAGTGATGATCGTCACTCCCATCTCCACACACACCAATCAGCCATTGATAATCTTTTGCAAACATAAATAATCACTGTCTTTAGCCAGGAAAAATCCTTTAAATGACAGTAACAATGTGGTACCAAGCCTTTTTAGATACCAAGCATGTAGCGCCAAGCAATCTTAAATACCAACCAAGCAGATTTTTTACCGACATAGATCATTTTCTGTGCACAGGCATGATTTTCCAGGAAGCAACTGTTCCAAGTTGTTACCACAAAGTGTTTTAGTCTTAACACCTAGAAAAGATACAACCATTTTCTTTTCCACTCTGTCTATTGGCCACTGAAAATAGTGAATTAGGGGAAAGGAGTAGTTTGGGACGGTTCACCCCCCCTCCCCCACCAATCTGTTATTGGATGTAGTACAAAGCATTGCCATTCTTTTTTGTTTTCTTTGAGGGGGTTTCATTAGTTTGCTGAGTAGATTATACACTTTATCTGGAATTCAGTTTTTTAATCTTAAATTTTGGCAGTTGGTTTAAAGAATTAGCATTGCAATTAGTAAGATAGCATGGGTATTTACTGGAGAAATAGACACATATGTCCCAGATTAGTTGAACATTTTTTTTATTAAATAAAAACATAAGTGGTTTGCATAACAACCAGGTCAGGACTTGTTTTTATTCTTCTGTAATTTAACCTGTTTCGTTATATTTCTTGTAATTGTCTCTTTTCTGTAGAGTCAGAACAATAAACTCAATTAGGAAATGTGATCCCTCTAGATGTGTCTTTAGCTGCATGCTGTCGGCTCAATTAATAATGCAAAGTAATTTCAGATAAGATAGTTTCCAGAATGCATTTCCCATTGATAATGATTTTAGTTTATTATCTACTCTGAAACAAGAGACATGAATTTGCTATAAAAGATCTGCTTGTAAAGTTGTCAAATTAAATCTGCTTATTCATATTTCAATTTGCTGGTTAACATTTTCCAGATGATTAAAGATGAAATTATTTTCTACAAAGCTATTTAGATTTATTTACATAATATCACTACTTTACAATGTATTTAAAAATCATAAACCGCCGCTTAAAATACATAAAACACAAGTACTTAATGAAAAGCATTGTTATGTTCTAAACATATGTTTAGAATGTAAAGTATGTTCCGAGGGCTACATATTCACAAAAGTGGTGATCCAATATCTTGCTGGAAATCCACAGTACAAATGTTATGCTGCAGATTAAAATACACAGTCTGCTTTCAGGCAGATTTAATTGTAAATGGTAGCATATTTTTTTTTATTGTATTGCTGAAATGAATACAGCAGGTGATAATGGAAAACTTAAGCTTTTTTGTACCTGGTTTCTCATTCTATTGAAGTGAGAAGTGTATCTCAAAGCCTTCAGAGCTCCGTCCACCTCAGTTAGATATGAAGATTTATGATCTACTCTTACATTCTTACAGAATATTTTAGGAAATGGTTTGTCCATTTTCAGCAAATAATTGATATTGTTTGTATTGGTATACTTTCTGTATCAAGACCTCAAGGTTTTCTAGATCTTTGCTTGCTGACATTCAACCGGAGGCTCCCTTGTTTTCTTCCTGTGGATATTAACCACTCTATTGTCATGTGACGTCACACAGGTGCACGGTATGGTGACTAATCAGAGCTGTGATTTGCTCAGGTGTCACTCAATTATTATCAGTTTCTGGCAGAGAAATCCACTTCCAGGGATGTTTTATAGAAGGCTAACTTACTTATGGCTTATTTTCCTTACTGTGTTCTCGGATTGCTCTGATGGTTTTGTCACGCTTGTTTCTTTTTTCACACCTTTGGCCTCACTGGGGGAGATGTATTAATGTGTTAGTATGTTGAGAAAATTGCAGTGCAGAGTAGAACTAGCCATTTCTCTGCTGTGCTAGATTAATCAGAGTCTGATGCTGGATAATCTGGCCTACATCCTATTTTATGTCCGGCCACAAAAATGGTCTAAAACCTTTAGTAAATGTGGTGCAGGACATTTTAGGTGCAAATTATTCCAGTTGTCTTTCATAGATAGATTGATACATCTCCCCCTGTGAGTGCTCATTGTATCTGATTTTTGTTACTATTTATACCTGTCCTCTCCATCTTCCAGCAACAACCAGCTAAAAGCATATTCACTCCTTCTGGCAGGATGACTCTGTGTCTGTTAGAAGGGTTCATATAGTGTGTTTGCCCTTTTAGGGGTGGTTTATCCACAGAGATGTCACAAGCCAAGTTTTGTTGTGGGTGTACCATTTGCTGGAGTGATTTCAGTAGTATTTCAATTGTTCACATTTAGATTTTTATTTCTTATTGTAGTGATGTTGTTTTTTTTAATGCTGATATGAAGTTATATTTTACCTTCTACATTTATGACAATTTAGGACACAAGTCCTGTAAGAATATTACTCATCCGCTGACTTATGAAAATGTTCTTAAATGTTAAGCATATTGTAATAAAAGGGTTGCAGAGAACAGCATTGTTGTAACCTAGCAGCATCAAAGAAAAAAAACAATAGAGCAGCACAAAATACAGCTCAGAAATGCCAAACAGTACAGGAACATATACCACAATAACAGTACCGTATTTTTCGGCCTATAAGGCGCACCGGACTATAAGGCGCACCTCTAATAAATGCCTGCTAAGACATCTAGGTTCTTATATAAGGCGCACTGGAGTATAAGGCGCAGGATCAAATGCAGTACCTAAAAATGACCAGCAGGTGGCAGACTTGTGCACAGGTCAAGCCAGCTACACTTCCCGGGAAACTTGTCTTCAGCGTGTGACAGAGCTCCGATCTCAGAGGTATGGGCTGCTGGGGGTTAATGCAGGGTGATGCAGCAGGGGTTAAGCGGTCTCCCTCTGCCCCTTCTCCTTCCCTCCTCAGCCAGGGTGTTATTCCTGTGGGGTTCCCTGTGGCTCCTTCTCTTTCCCCTGTTACAGGGCTGTCAGGTATGGGGGATTGTTTACTGATGATGATGATTGCCTCATGGTCAGCACTATGGCGGCTCCGGTCTCTCCGTGCTAGGGGAGGGCAGGATGGGCACAATGTTCGTTGTGGTGCCAGGGCACTTCAGGAGCTAGGGACCCTGTTTACTGTGTGGGAAGGTGCAGGAAATTTCTGGGGATGGAGCTATTGAACACTGGCAAATGTACAGTGCATCTTGTCTGTAGTACATTTCTGTATAAGTTCATATATAAGGCGCACCGGCCTATAAGGCGCACCTTTGATTTCTGAGAAAATTAAAGGATTTTTGGTGCGCCTTATAGGCCGAAAAATACGGTAAGTACAAAACACTTCACAAACAGAGCTGAACAAAAACCACAAAATATCCCCTCCCAGAAACAACTTTGGGAAATAAAACAAGAGACGTTACATGAAAGGTAAATGTCACTCCCACCCCATTGTATAGCACCAAATGGTGTTATAAGAGTTGAGACACAACCTCTCATAGTGGGACATTTATCAGGTCTTTAATGGCAGTAAACTGGTGCAGCAGTCGTGAAATAAATGCAATTGCCAGCAAATCCCCAGCATTTGTGACTATTTCCACTTTCAAGTCATCTCATCAAGTGGACATGGATGAGCCGTGGTCATTGGTGGGGTTGGCCTGCATTAGGCATTCCTAGCCTTCGACTACACACTTTCTGCAGCAGGAAAACTTATCCTATTTTCCCAGCCAACAGATACCTCAAGAGGCCTAAGTCTCTTTATCATCATATGATACATCTCCCCCATAGATAGTAAGTTCTGTCATAGATTGTAAGCTCTCACTCCTACTGTATATATGCCAATTTTTTCAACATGATTTTAGTGCTTAAAAAACCTTGAGGGCTTTCCCTGACACAAGGTCTAATTATTTAATGTTATTCAATTATTTTTTTTTTGTCAGACAGATTTTGAACCTTTAGCATGCCATAGAAATATAATGATCTTAACCACTTGCTTGTGTAGCTACATAATGTCAATGGAATAGTATTATCTAACTAAAAGCTTTATTAGAGCTTCCATAAAGTTACACTGTTATAGAACCTCAATGCATTGGTATATGGAGATGCATTAAGGATATAAAATATGTATGCATTTCATTTCAAAACCCCATGGAAATTCCCCATATAACAACCCCCTAAACATTTTGAAATCAGAAAATGCTTTTTTTTCTTGAAAATATTGTATTGGTAATAAGTATCAAAATACAGCTCCAGATATCATATAAATAGAAGCCTTCCGTGGGAGACTGCTTCAAGGTAGAGTGAGGCTGCTGGCCATTTCATTAGTGAGGGGAGGCTGCTGGGCATTGCATTAGTGAGGGGAGGATGCTGGGCCTGTTTAATAGTGAGGGGAGGCTGTGACCAATGCATATCCAACCTTAGGCCTATACTGGAGTCAATACTGAATGCAGTTTGCTTGTGTATAGTGCAGGATGTGCAAGATTCAGGATTTGTAGCTCCCATTCTTAAAGAATCTGGTGCTCTCTGCACTGTCCTGACAGATTTCACCAACTTTTTTCATGTGCACATTTAACATAGGATGTGCAACACAATTGTGTCAGACTTTGCATGATAAATTTGGCACACGGTCCGACTGAGCACCGCAATGCCCCCTAATTTGCTTGTATGATGCCTGGTACAGGCAAGCAGTTTACACCTAAAAGAATGTGCAAAGTCCACCTGAAAATTGGCGCATGGACCTTAGTAAATGTGCCCCTACATGTTCTTCCTGTTTATTGGGTTAAAATAATGTGCCCTGGCTGACGCTCAGCTAGGCTTATAATCAAGTATATACAGGCAGTCCCCGGGTTACATACAAGATAGGGTCTGGAGGTTTGTTCTTAAGTTGAATTTGTATGTAAGTCGAAACTGTATATTTTATAATGGAAGTTCTAGACAATTTTTTTTCTTTTGCCCCAGTGACAATTGGAGTTTCAAAATTTTTGGTGTAATTGGACCAATAATTATCAATAAAGCTTAATTACAGACATCTTACAGCTGATCATTGCAGTCTGGGACTATAGTAAAGCATCCAGAGAGCTTCACCAGAGGTCACAGTGGGCAGAGGGGTCCGTCTGTAACTATGGGTTGTCTGTAAGTCGGGTGTCCTTAAGTAGGGGACCGCCTGTATGGTAAATATAGATTTATTGTTTTGCACTTCTCTAGACAATTTTGAATTTGTATAACTGTCCTACAACCTAACCGAGTCTAAAATTGGCTTGGATTAAGGGATTGTCAAAGGTTTGGAAATATTGGATGTTCAGAACAGCACTGCCTTGGTGTAAAAGAATGGTCACAACTCAATTTGGTATCTCGGGGAAGATATTGAAATTCTGTCTGTTTTTAATAGTCTATAATATGTGCTTTGTGTTGTATTGAAACAAGATATATTATCCTGTACCTGTGTCCAACCCACACTATTTATTCTGTGAATTCTAAATATAGTGCAAACTGCTCTTCAATGATCTCGCCAAGTGGTGAACAGTCTTAATTTTAATCGGAAGGAAATTAGTTTTCTCAGGCACTTTTAGCAGCATTAGATCCTGCAAAACTAATTAATTATATCACATTAAGCTATAATTATTCTATCATTATAACAAGCTCAAGATGGATGGGAACATTCTCTGAACTTTTAGTGTTCATTCTTATTAGTCCAAATAATTGATTTATGCTGCTCCTAATGCACAATAAACTAAACTTACGCAGCAAGCAGCTGACAGTCTTGTTTCTACATAGTGGTATTCACAAGTTCCACTCACATTGCAGCTGAGAAACATATGGCATGTTATCAAAATCCCAAAGACCCCACACCAACATGAAGATTGGCAAGGGTTTTAATGACCAGAGCTAAAAGCATTTCCATTGTTAGGCCTACACAGGGCTATATTTACACTGGTGTTGTTTTTCACATCCGTAGTTCAGTGATTTTCATGGATGCCTTACTGAGCCATTGTTTTCAATGGCTGTTTTCGGACTGGCTGTCCGTGGAAAAAAAATGGCGGTGGAACCTGTCGGTTGTTTTTCATGGATGAGGATCATGGAAGGCAAAAGAAGTCTAGAGGTCAACAAAAAAAAGGGTTTTAAAGACAAAACGGAGCCAAAACGTAAAGAATGTACAATGGACGCATCACAACCCAGTGACAATCCATCCTTATGCAGTGACAAAAAAGTATTTATTAAAATGAAAGTAATGTTACATAGCTGTGGTCTTTAGAACAACTTGTCATGTGATGCAGTGTTGTGATTACTGATCTTGTCTAATACAGCATGTTTTATTCTCCATTCTGAAATTTATTTTCAAAAACTATTAAAATGAAATCAATGAAAAATTCAAAATAATAATTTTAGTATGTAAGAATACATTATCTAGCTCAGCATATCTGACATTAACCTACCCAGTGTGCTTTCCCTAATTTAAATTCAGTAGTGGTGAGTGAACCCATAAAAAGTTAGGCCAAGTTCAGCTGAACCTGAATTTTATGTTTAGGTACAAAACCCAGTAACACCCTCAAACTGCATATTGTGTAAGGGTGCCCTGCTCCACCAGCAGTTCAGCGCTGGCGGACACAGCCACTGCGATTCAAATACCACCAATGAGCCAGCAGCATTTAAAGAGTTAAAACCTGCAAATGGGTTGCACAGAACCTGACCATGGCTCTAAACTTCTGAGGATGCCTGATATCTGGTCCAAGGGACCCAAGTGCGAAAAGTTCAATACAAACACTAGTGTTTATGCATGGAAAATTATGTACATAATTTGTGTTTAGTATTTGTTTCTGATAATGGCTACCAAATACTGACCAGAATCTATAATACTGCTGTATGAAACTGTACTAAAGAAAACTCTTTATTGAAGAAAACTCCAAGGGGTTCCTGGAGTACCAGTCTATATTTGAATGTGTGCATAACTGTTCCCTTTGCCATAATGTTCTCTTTGGTTGGAGTCTTGGAGAACACTTTGCAGATTTCAGTTGAAGGTTGCAGGAACCATAAGACCAAGTGACTTGAAAGGAGGTTTATCTCAGAGTAGAGATTGCCTACTGAAACATATTGTTGTATGGGTTTGGCTATGTAACACATGCTTCACCGAGTTTGTTGGCAAGGTAATGGGATCTCAGAATCTAGCAACTTAGGCCGGTTCCACACTTGCAAGTGTGATGTGATGAACTCGCATCACAATCACAATGCATGCTGCTTGGATCGCACGGCCCGAACGCTGCACACTTGGAGTGAGCTCAGGATGTCAGTTCAGTTCCGGTGTGCAGCGTTCGGGCCGTGCGATCCGAGCAGCATGCGTTGCGAGTGTGATGCGAGTTCATCACATCACATTTGCAAGTGTGGAACCGGCCTTAGGCTGCCTTCATTGCATTGTATTCTCTAACCATTGTAAAGGACTACACTGTTTTTAATAAGGTTCCTATCTTTACTATTTACATGTGTATGTTAATTGGTTGCCTCAAAAAAAGGCCGGTTGAGCTAAGACAAACTGAAGGTTCTTTATTGTGTGTGGAAACTGCATTTAGCTGGCAGATCAGTTGGGTCTTTAAATGTTGATGAATAAGCAAATATTGTAACAAGGTATTAAGGTATCTAGCTACATCCAAATGAATAAGAGCAAGAGAACTTAGCAATTTAAAATAGTAACACTATACAAGCACTAAACCAGCTCAAATAGATAATGTAGTTTTTTCAAAAACCTGATACTAAGATTTGCATATGCTTTGCATTTGAAAAATGAATAATTGATGTTTAAAAGAGACTTGTCAGCCTATAAATACAGTTTGTTTCAATTTGAAAATAAATAGAAATCAAACAATAAACACTAAGTCAATAAGCTACAGAACCCTTTCCAACTTTTGTTAACCTTACCAAAAAAATGTGCCACCAAAAATATATAAAAATATATGCTAAGTGTATATACCAGGAAAACTCCATACAAATATACTGAGCGTACATTGACATGTACAGGCAGACAGAGGCATAGGTATTGCCTCCATCTGACCAGTATACATTGCATCCACTGAAAAAGCCAGGATGGACTGACATAGCAAGCTATTTCCAAACTGCCCCCCTTCTGCTGAGAGATGTATTTGCTCAGTGGTGGCAATGGGGGAGCAAAAGCAATGCATCACTCAGCAGGAGAGGGGTAGTCCTGTTGAATTCACTGCCCATATAAAGACAGTGACATTACTGAGGAAACACCCCGTACATCGGCAGCAGCCGGTCGGTAGCTGCGGCCATTGTACACTTCTTCCCTGCATTCATGGGGGAGTAGGCATTCTTGGGGCAACGCATCGCATTGTATAAGCATATAGTGGGATACATTTGTGCCATACGTTGTAAGCAAGCATGGGAATCCCCCTCACATGTCCTTACAACATATGTCACAAAATGTGGGAAAAATAGCATGGAAGTAAGCTAAATCTTTCCATCCTGATCACTCCGTATTCACTCAGCAGAGGCCATTAGAGGCTATGGGGTGTCAGCATTCAGGATGTGTGGATCCACTGGACCACCGCAGGAGGTGGTTCTAGCCGACACCTTGGACCGGAGTCTAAGTGGCACCTGGTCTTCACCAGACCCCGCCGTAAAGCAGGATGGACTTGCTGCGGTAGGGTACCACCAGGTCGTTCCACAAGTGCGACTAGCCCATGGTGGCAGGCGAGGTCGAGGTACAGTCTTGTGGTCAGGTCCAGGTACAGGCTCAGGGCAGGCAACAGAGATGCAGGGTCAAGTCCAATCTGGGGTCAGCAACAGGAGGTCCAGGCAGATGGGAACGGGAGGAAAGGCACACCGGACACAGGAACACAGCAACTCGGAGGAACACTGGTAACAGAGGAACTCGGAGGATCAGAAGCACGGCAACACAAGACTCGGGAGCGGGAACACACTGGAACGCAGGAATACACAGGAACACACAGGAATGCTGGAGGCACAAGAAAGCTGGAGCCACCGAACCGCTGGAGGCACTGGTACACAAGAGACAGGAACGCAGGATAATCGCTAGGAAGCTTTTTCCAAGGCTGTGAGGCACAAAGATCCGGCGGGGAAAGTTGTCAGCTTTTCTAAAATTCCTGGATGTGGCCAGCACCAATTAGCGGTGTGCTGGCTCTTTAAATAGTTGAGCGATTTCCGCATGCACACCCTAAGTGGCGGGGACGCACCAACCCCTTCCCCGCGCTGCCGAATCCTGTGCGGCAGCATGGAGAAGTAAGGCAGTATGGGGGGATAATGGGGGCTGTAGAGGTGTCAGGGACCGGAGTGAGACACAGGTGTAACCGAGACGTGGGTCGCGGGGACACCCGTGACATGGGGCAGATGGAACATGTTGCAGCTCACCCAGTCTCCACTGTGCATATGCTTGGGGAGGTCCCAGTTGATGTAACTGTCCATATAAGGATGTCTAGAGCACTGGGGCATATACCCTGAACATTGCACTTATTAAAAAGTGAGGCGAGGAGAAATACATGTAGTATAGTGAAATATCTATTACACATGTTTAGCATTTTATATTTTGTATGTAGCTTTATATCTCTGCAAACACTGTATGTGAATATTGTATTATACAATGCTTGTGGTTCCATACAATGCTCTGCTCATCATAAAGTCTTAAGGTTACTATGGTTTGGGCAGTTTTGTGTTTCTGCACAATTTTGGATTCTTGATTTTAATTTCTTAGTACCTTACTCTACATGTGTATCAAACCTAAAAGTTCCACGTGAATTGTTTTATGAATACTTTATACTAATACTTAAAATGTTTTAACTTGTTATTGAACTTTGTTGTGTTTAAATTTCTGAATGTCATATGTAAAGGATGAGAGCAGGTATGTCTTCTAGCTGCATATTTAGAATTTCAACATAATAGGTAGGTAGAACAGTCATATCAAGTACATAATCAAATAATATTATCTAAAATTGATAATGTTATTGTCTCTCATATGAACCCAAGGTTTTAAAGTTTCAGCATCTATTAAGCCATCCATAGCTTGTCTTCCTGCTGTTGCCATGGAACTAATTTTTTTTTTCAAAAACAGTTGAAATCTAGATTTAGATTTGCAACCTGTAGCAACTTTGTTTAAAGGAAACCTACCATTTAGAATGGCAGGGGTAAGCTGTAAGTACCGAGCACCAGCTCAGGGTGAGCTGGTGCAGTAACTTACTTTCGTTAGTGTTATAAACCGCGGTATCGCGGTTTTAACATTTTTTAAACTTTAGAGCAGAAGGGGCTTCGGCGCTGCGCGCGACCGTGCAAGCGCAACGTCTCCGCTATTTCCTATGTAGGCGCACGATCGTGCGCACACAGCGCCGAAGCCTCTTCTGCTCTAAAGTTTTAAAAGTGTTAAAACCGCGATACCGCGGTTTATAACACTAACGAAAGTAAGTACCGGCACCAGCTCACCCTGAGCTGGTGCTCGGTACTTACAGCTTACCCCTGCCATTCTAAGTGGTAGGTTTCCTTTAAATAAATGCACTTAAATCCACCAAGTTTATGAAAAGTTTCTGGAAATAATGTTCAGTAAATATAAGAAATTAATTGTGATATTCGTAAAGGGCTCCATAAGGCTTTAAATGTTTTTTTTTCAAAGAGTAAAATATCAGAAGGCAGAATACAGTGGCAGTAACTAACTAACTAACTCTACAAATTCCTCACAGTTAAAGGGAGCCTTTCAGGCACATGTAGGCCCCAAACTGAAGGTCCTACTTAATTTTCTGTAGTGAGTTGCTCTGTGTGGTTGTCCCAAGTACTTAAGTTATCCTCTATGCACAAGGCAGGGGTTAAATAGCTGAAGGTTTGACAGCTGATGCCCCTAATATTCACAATAATGGAACCCATAGCTGTCTGTAGAATGGTAGTCCTCTTCCTACTAATGGCTGGACTGATAGTACAAGCATTGGCCTTGCCACCCAAGTCAATCGTATGGCAATGGAAATAACTGAGAACAATGGTTGACAATGGTCTGACCTCTCCCATGAGCAGTAAATGGAGCAGCAGGGCTCTTGCTACTCTACACAGTCAGAATGGGATCCGCACTTTCTGGAGAGCTGGGGGTCTCATTCTCATGAGTGATCAAGGGTCCCAATCGTCAGATGCCACCAATCAGCTACTTATTCCCAATCCTTTGGAAATTGGTAGAAGAAAGAAAGATAAGTGAAGGTGCTTTAATGTCATTCCCCACAATTACTGGAACAAGTGTTTGGAATTGTCTTTGCTTAGCTTTAGCATTTAGACATAAGGTTACCTTGAAAATATTATAGCTGTTTAAAACCTGTATTGTATTTAACAAACAATGACTACATTTTATCAGAACTGATTAGCCTGAAATACTTATTCAGAACAAGTTAGTAATGTACGGTAGCTTCTCTTAACATTTGTAGACATTTCTTTTATAGTTTTTATCATTTTACTACTTGGCCTTTAAATTGTGTTTGCAGTATGGTTTATATTCATGTACCACTATGTCTCTACATACCATGAAAAAATAAAAGAACAAATCTTTCAAGGATGAATGACATCATGTGTGAGTTAGAACTGTACATTTATGTATTTTTCATCTAATTTTTTAAAAGATTGTAGTTGTGCAAAGTATTCATGATGCCATTTTTATTTTCTAGCTTTTAACATTATTGATGGCTGAACCAAGACTTGTTACATGTTAACCTATTAAATGAGCCCAAATATTGCTCATTTAAACAGGCAACTGCAGCAATCTATGTGTACCCGTGTCTCCTCATGCATTTGTTCTCTCCTCCACACCATCCCCCTGCCACCTCATTGCAGATGACAGGAAGTGGGGGGCTGACAGAGCTGATTGAGTGTGGAGGAGAGGAGACTGACACAGGCACACACAGGCTGCAGCTGCCCCCTCCCCTGGAACTAACCACATTCTGTTGACAGGGGCCAGGTAATTTATAAATTAAACTGTTATAAACTATGAACATCATTCATAATACCAACAATGGCATTTTTAAAATCGGCACAGCATAGACTTTTATAACCCGTCACCAACTAAAAATGACATTCCTGGTGACAAGTGCACTTTATCCCCTTACCGAAGTGTGACGTATCTATACACATTGGCTGCAGTTGCTTGTAGAAGCCTCACAGGCTGAGCCCTCTCTAAAACCGGTAACACCATTAACACCTGCAATCGGTGCTAACTTTGCCGGGGGCATTAAGGAGCTGGCATCATCTTGGCTCCCATTGTCACTCCCGTGACAACATCGGGAAGCGGTAATCCATTGCTATGACAGCCTAAGGACACCAGAGGCTCTTTTTCACTATGTCTTACATATTGATTACTTACATAGGCTATGCTACATCACATGAGCCAGGAGGCCTCTTCTCCATCCATGTGACAGATAATTTCTCTGCACCTTTCAAATACATATGTCATTTGTAATCTCCTAGAATGTGGTGATTTGTTTGCTTAATTTTTTCATGACAGGTTCCCTCTTGTTAAGTTATTGGCATCATTTATCGTGAGCCACAACCAAATTTGATGATGATACCTTCTCTTTAAAAGAAACCTGTCACCACAAACCTGTATTATAAACCTCACACAATACCTTTCTGTAAGATCTTGCTGTGCTGTAAATATTTTATTATATCTTTTATTCTTCTGTATTCAGTCATGGAGGTGGTGTGATCTCTGGGATCCAGTGAAGCTCTCCCTACTGCCTAGCCAGCTAAACACCTCACCACATTGCCCCTCTGCCCTGCCTTCTTCTCCACTTCACTGTCTGTTCTTGATGGCGGCGCATGTACGGTGGACTGTGCATGCCCCTGTATCTTTGAAGCCAGACTGCTTGTCCTTCCCACGTTACTGCCTGCCAGTTCCTAATGGACGTCTCATGCACAGTGTGCCTGTAATGTGAGCACACTGCGCAGCGGCTGTGCATCAATGTGAACATGACTAAGGAGGTAGTCGGGAACGAGCATGTTGGCTTCAAAGATACAGGCGCATTGTGAATGTACCACCATCTAGAACGGACTGTTAGTCACATGGAGAAGAGGGCAGTGGTGGGGCATTTACTTGGCTAGACAGCAGAGTGGAGGCAGGGAGAGCTTCACTTGATCCAAGAGCTCACACTGCCTCCCTAACTGGATATAGAATTCAAGGGAGGAGAATAAAAAATGTTTTTACAGCACAACAGAATTGTACAGAAAAAGCAGTATCCCAGTTTTTTAGGTATTGTGTGAGGTTTATAATGCAGGTTTGTGGTGACAAGTTGATCTTAATACATGCCCTCCCTTCTTGACAAATTAAACCTTTCTCTGATATTTTTGCTTTAAAAATGAACAGAAATGTAGTGAGGTGTGTGATTTTATGAAAGATCTATGGGGAAGGCAGGTATGCACAGTCAGAATAGTTAGTCCATCCACCAACACAGAGAGGAGTTCAAAGATAAAGGCTGCTAAAGCTGATAATACAGAATGCAACTACCAATTTCAGCATTTGTTAAAAGGTGAGGTTCACTCAAGTATCTGAAGCTGCCCATCAGACAAGGACTCCAGACTATTCTTCTTAGGTAATGTAGTATTATATTTGTATTAGTACCCTATGACTTGCAGAATTCGATGGCACTATATAAATAAGATTATTATTACAATGAACCTTGTGCCACATGAGCTGCATCTATTAAGAAAAACTTTGATTTCAATAATAGTTCCTAAAATAAATGAGTTCTTGTAAACGTAATGTAGCCTGCTAGCTTTTCTGTGCATTACACCTATAATTATACATAATATTCTTTAAAAACAGTTAGGTCAAGCTGCAACAGAAGAAAAACTGCTGTTACAATGTGATAACGAGAAGAAATTATTTTATTTGTCTAAAAAAAAATCTTTATTTAGAAACATACAGCATATCCAAGTCAGATGAATAACTTACATATGTATTCAGTGCACTATGATATAAATATTAACCTATGGGATTTAGCCTTGACATAGTGATAAATGTCCACAGGAAGCAATGTATATTCTAGCTTTCTTTGTTCTCCCTCCCCTGCACCTAAAAAAGTTTACTAGATGCTTGGAATGTGGCAATACTAGCAGCTCAGGCTCCTCAAGATACTACAACCAAGAACAACGTTGTTATAGATACAGAAGAGGGAACGTAGAGAGATTATGATCTATTGTTGTATGCAAGAATACTGTATACTGTAGTTACACACGTGACAGTTACAGAAGCTCCTTTGGGGACCAGAGGGTCTTGATGTAGGGGACATTTTGGTAATTTTAACTTAGTGATGTGAGTTTATTTTTTCCTTCTTTTAAACTAGAAGTACTGAGGCTTTTAGCATTTTGCTCCTAGAGGAAACCTACCATGAGTAATCTACTATCAGAAGTAGATCTGCTGCTAAATTCTTCCTGCCTGCCTCTGCCCTAATCCGTAATTTAATAATCCTGAATTTAACCTAACTTGTTAAAAAAAACCTTTATTTTAATAATATGTAAATTAACTGAAGAGGCTACTGGGGTGAGTACTAGTATGGCCAGGCACTATAAGCTAAGGCTATTCCCCGCCCCAGTAGCCTCTGCAGTCAATTTACATATTACTAAAATAAAGTTTTTAACAAGTTAGGTTCCAGAATTATAAAATTGCAGATTTGGACAGAGGCAGGCAGTAATTATCTACCATCAGATCTACTTCCGATTAGATTCCTCATGGTAAGATTTTTCACTGAATATTGTCTCCTCCTTAATCTAAGTAAGAGCTTCAACTGTCTCTTGATTAGATGCTAGACCTGTCACAAGGCACAGGGACGAGCAGCTGGGACGCATGTAGTGCTCAGTGGAAATAAATGGGCTGCCTCCTGGGCACTTGCTATCCTGCTGCCTGAATATCATAACATGGATTTCTCATAGCCATCACCCTATGTACGATGTATAGATTCCCTTTCAAAATTTGACGGAACCCTCGCTAGTCTTTCACAATTCAGGTTTTGATCATACTACAGCAGTATCATCTTAGGTTATGGAAATACATATTCCAATCTCAAAAGCATCTATTGTCTTTAAGTTATTTTTCTTAACATAAAGTTTTCTGAAAGTAAAGTGAACACAATGTAAGCTAATTCAATGATGAAAAGGTTCCATTATCTAGACTGTCGGCATCGGCATTCTTTAAGATACCAGTTTAGATTCAAAAGCTTTTCTTCATCTGATAATAAATGCATGGATAATTCTAATTTTCCTCCCACCTCAGGCTTTGTAACACATTTCATTTTTACTTAAAAATAGAACATTTAGTTAAATAAACAACAATTTCTACAATACTTTCTTCACCATACTTTGTGCTTTACTGTTTGTGCCAGAGGCCCCACTGCAAAATAGGACCTTTCCCCATAGGACATTGGTGTCTATTGTCATTTCCATATTCTATAACCATATTACTGTTCCTTTTGTCCCTATAGAAACAGACACTGAACACACAATGATTCTAAATTAAACTGCAGATTGAAAGCAGACAGAAGCAATGCATACTCCATTCCCCAAGAATCTGGAATCTAGTACCATATGTAGGAAGTAAATTCCAGACATGTAGGGGCTATAATATTCATACAGCCCACGGCCCATGCTAGTCTTAATATGCTCCTGCTTACACAAAGATCCAGGTACAGACACCGTGGTAATCTTTTATATTTGTTTTCCATGGTCACCTTCCTTCTAAAATTAGCTTTTTATATTATGCTATTGAGCCAGAAGGGTTATGGGGGGAAGGGGGTGTACCAGAGCCCCTCTGTGCTGTAGCTTCTCAGGCTGTTATACTGTGGAAGAGCACTTCCCTTATCCCATTGTGTGCTTGCTATGAGTTTACAGCAGGCAGTGGAAGGGGGGAGTGATAAGGGAGAAAGGACATTGTAACAGCTTGTGAACCTGCAACATGGAGGGGTTTTGTATGGAGTAAGCACTAGAGTGTAAATACCTATACCTGTAGGGCAGGCACACGCTGTACACCGGTACACGGGTGTACAGCGTGTGCCTGCCCTACAGGTATGGGTATTTACACTCTAGTGCTTACTCCATACGAGGTACTGTGTGTTCCCTTAATTGTTGGAACTTATATATATGGCTCTAAGTGGTATCTTTTTTCTATACACTGTATCCTATTCCTCTTATTGGCTTTTGGATTATATATGCATTCTGGCACTCTCTGTTTTTATACTTTTATTGCTACTCTTTTGTTGCCGTGTAATTGTGTATTGAATAAAATTATTTGTCTGGCATCCATTTGATCTAAGTTTCAGTACTTTCAACATTTCGGTTGTATTATGTAAAACAGCAGGGGTGATATGTGACAGCGATCCCACGCCCACACCCACTGCTTGATCATTTTTCGGTTGATATGGAGGGGTTTTGGTAACACGTGTAGAGCCCTTCCTGCTCATTAGCATAACTTTAAAAGTTAAAAAGTTGAAGGAGGCCATGGATAACAAATATAAGATGATCACAATTACTTTGTCTGGATATGTGTGTAAGCACCCCTAGTTTCATGTGCTTTAATTTGATGGTAGATTTAAACATAAATATTTTTAATCATACCTCTTTGTTTACTCTAAGGGAACCTGTCACAATAAAGAAAATACAGACCAATATAACCATGAATATTGTGGTACCTAGGCAAAAATTATTATATTTACATAAATTATTGAACAAACACCATGATGCAAATAATATTGTACATAACACAACTATGCAAAAAAAGATACCATACCACCAAACCATGAATGATACCATAATCCCTGCATCAAGACTGAATAATCCTGCTATATAGCAACCACAGCCATCACCTCCATATAGTGACTGAATAATACCACGTAGTAATAATAAATAAAAGCCAACTTAAAAAAATGAAAATCAATTTTTTATTTTTAATTGTTTAAACTTTTATTATATCTGGTGACTTACTATTTACTGTCTTTTTAATTACAGTATAGTACACAGTACAGTAGTCATTATAGTTCCCTCTGAAGTATGGGAGAGCATCATAATGACTTGTCCAACTGTGATTTATCACTGCAGAATTTGCCCACAGCCACATCTCCTCACTATGCACCTATACCATAGTTACTTACAGTAGAGTGTCACCTGGATTTATATATATATGTAGCACCTCCCTACTAAAGTTACATACAAAGGCCCCATTTATGAATTAATATAATGTTTCCCTCAATATAAAGCCCCCCTTTATTCATTTTTATAGCCACCTCGTCTAATGTTCACTCCAATGTTCAGCACAACACAATAACGCTATCTGCCCCACCTGTTACATAGCAGTTCTCCTTGCCCCCACTGTGCAGCACTCCTGATCCTGCCCAATTTTATACAGCAATCCCCAGCTATACAGTGTCCTCCATTCTGCCCCCTCTTCTATGCAGCACCCCCAAGAATACTGTGCCCCTATACTTCCTTCTACACAGCACCCCCCAACAATATTGTGCCCCCATGATGACTCCCTTCTATGTATCACTGTCCATAATATTGTGCTCCCATCCTGTCCCTCCATCCATGCAGCATCCCTAACAATACTGTGCGTCCAACCTACCCCTCCTTATATGCAGCACCCCCAAGAATACTGTGCCTCCATCCAGACTCCCGTTTTTTTGCAGCATGCCATAGAATATTTTGTCCCCATACTGTCCATAACTTCCATATGGCACCCCCTTTTGCATCCCTATATATACTGCCCCCTTCTGTTTTATGTCACCTCTTCCTTTGTTTAGCACCCATGGAGCTCTCTTTGACTTATATACTTAATGAACTTTGTGATAACAAAAAGTGTTGAACAGGACCAGTTTTAGTTTATACAGATGAAAGTCTACAAAGAGTCATCAAAACATGCTATAGCGGATAGAGAAAGCTTGCATGGTGGTGGTAGAAATATATATTTTTTGGAGCACAGTGTTGTTATGACATAACACGTTATACTGTAATTGGGGTATTTTTGTGAGTGTGAGGTGAATATGTGATACAAGGAGGTTAAAACATCAACATTACATCCCTGCTGCATTGAGTCCTAAAATTGCTGATGGCATTTGTCGAAATCAAGAATAAAGTCAGCTCTCTTCTAGCTCTACAAATAACAGAAACTGCAGCCATTACAGCTTACTCCACAGACCTGTGCCAGTCACCTCGGCTGTGGCTGTGCTAAATTATGGACTGGATGTGTTGATTCAACCAGTGCCAGTCAATGGTTCAATTTCCCATTAGTCTTGTCCACCCACCATTGTACTTTTGATACTACTCCCTATGCACAGCCATGCAGAGCCTGCCTCATCCAGAAACCATATTTTACTACTGCTGGGAATGGAAACCCCATATAGTTGACTTATAAGTATAAACTGAAAGTACCATTTTGCTAAATATTTGCCACCATCAGGTGTAGATGCTATATTATCTAATATTGGCTTGTCTTGTGCAAAGTTGTAAAGTTTTGTGAAAGGGATCCATGGGTCACATTTTGTTAAGTAACTCAACTTAATGTCTCTTTCAGCTGGTAAAAATTATGCTCTGAAATAACGTTTTATGATAAAAAAGCTATATATAAATATTGTTAAAGGGGTGGGGGAAAAAGAATTTATGTTTACCATGCTCTCGAGAGTCACATGACCTACTTCAGCCAATGAGTGACCTCCTTGAACCACAAGACATCACTTCTGTTTTCACTTCCTATGTTGTCTCCTGAGTGTGAGGTGAAGTTGTTGGCTGAAGTAGGTCCTGTGACCTTTCGGATCTTCCAGCCAGACAAAGGGCCAAAAATTATATGCACCAGAGTAATGCAGGAAACAAGAGCCGGAGTGGGGCAACTATGAATTCCTGAGATTTTTTTCATATTCTTTTAATAGATTAAATTAGTATTTATTTTTTTAAGAATGTATACATTATGAATGATTTTCTTTCCACTTTTTGTAGAAAAAATATCTTTATTTCTGCCCATTCTGCCAATTCCAAAATATTCTCACTTTATTCTATATGCTAGTGACACCAAGATCATGTCTGCAGCACCTGGAACACCAGTACTCCCATCTAAATGCCTTCTCGCCACAGAGTCGCCCTATGCTTCTCACAAGACAAATCTCCTACTCATCTGACTGAGAGAATAGTGGTTCAGGCAGAAAAAGCAGCGCTCTGGGTGCTAAGGACACGACCTTGGTGCACTGATTGCAACATTATTGTACCAATTAAAATAAGTATTTCTTATAAACAGCATAATGGACAGAAATATTGCTGATATTGAAATCATACTGCATTTGTCTACAACACGCTTCCAGCAGAATATAATGCTTGATGGGGTTAAGACTTTTATTATTGTTTTGTAAAGCGCTATGGAACATGATGGCGCTATATATATAAAGATTATTTTTACTGATTTAATACTAACATGGACATGATATACCGTATTTTCAGGGCTATTAGGCGCACCGGACTATAAGGCGCATTAGTAGTCAGCGCCTTATATATGGAATAATTCCATATATAAGGCGCACCGGACTATAAGGCGCAGGGTCCGGGGGCGTGGCGGAGGTAACGGAGCGGAGACCGACCCGGCAAGAGGTGAGCGGTCTCCGGGGAAGGGGGTCGGTTCAGGTGGAGGAGGGCAGCGGACCCTACTTACATAGGTCCCCACTACCGGAGACAGCAGATCTCCAGCGGGAACTGCAGACTGACGCGGCAGAAGTTGGTTCGCGCTATGGCGCTTGTTGTCCGTGACGTGTGGTCTGCAGTTCCCGCTGGAGATCTGCTGTCTCCGGTAGCGGGGACCTATGTAAGTAGGGTCCTCTGCCCTCCTCCATACATAGGGCGCACCGGACTATAAGGCACACTTTGGATTTTTAAGAAAATCCTAGGTTTTTATGTGCGCCTAAACCCTCTTAATATGATTTACATTGCTAATAGAAAGTAATATAGGTTGTGTATTGTTACTGAACAAATGTAATAAATAATAGATTAAAACAAAAAGTCTGAACATATTCAAACTTTCTAGGTACCGACTGGGCTACCCCATTATAAGGAGGTTTTATACTGTATGTATTAAACTCAATTACATTTCGGTTTTAAGGTAAATAATGGAGACGGAAGTTACTTGACAGATAACTGTGCCCAGGTGCTTTAGTATGTTTCTATTGTCTATTGTTTAAAGTGCTGCAGGGTGGTGTCACAGGTGGCGTTTTGAAGCCGTTTTTTTTTTTTTAAATCAGATCATTTTTATTAGTTACGCCAACACATTTTCCATTTACAACAATGACAATAAAACTTGACAACACATTCCCTTTCTATACCCTCCCTCCCCTATATCCCTCCCATTTCTCGGTACAACAATACAGAAGACTTTTTCACGATAAGTCAATGTAATGATAAGTCTTTCTTAAGAATTGGATATTTACAGACATATACCATGGAATTCCTTTGTATCCTTCTATTCCTCCCATAGACATACAGCACTCACACACAGGAATATTTACTGATCTCTTCAGTCGTATTTTATACAATGCAATATGATTATCCCAAGAGGACAGATGGAGATATTAGAAACCTAGAGGGGAGACCTGGTGTAGCAATCCAGGGACCCCATACAGTCTCAAACTTTTTCATGGCTTTTCTTTTTTTTATATACTCCTTTTTTTAACGTTATTACATCATTAAGGCGTTCTTTCAGCTCTTTGATAGTGGGAGGGTTTGGCTGTATCCACTTGGCTGCTATTAGCTTCCGGGCCTGATAAAGAATGCGAGATATACCTATAATGTCAGTCGTAATAGTCATATCGTCTTCCAATAGCCCCAGCAAGCACACTCGTGGGGATGTTGCCAGACGTATTGAGTATACCTTAAAAATAAGATCCAACACCTGCTGCCAATATTCTCCCAACTTGGAACATTCCCAATACATATGCATAAGGTGTGCATCCGGCATGTTACACTTCGGACAATTAGAATCTGGTCTGGCCCCAATCTTTGCTAGCAAGACTGGCGTTTTATAAGCTCTGTGTAATAATAGCAAATGTGAGAATCGCTTGCTTTCACTAAGAGAGAGCACTGGTGTTAGGGAAAGGATGTATGTATTAAACTCAATTACATTTTGTAAATTTTATTAGCAAGTTTGGTTTTAAGGTAAATAATGGAGACGGAAGTTACTTGACAGATAACTGTGCCCGTGTGATTTAGTATGTTTCTATTGTCTATTGTTTAAAGTACATCCTTAGGGTGGGGTCACAGGTGGCGTTTTGAAGTAGTTTTTAGTCTGTTTTTAAGAATGTGTTTTCAGTCTGTTAAAAAAAAAACATGCGTTTAATCATTTGAAGATATGATGTGCATAGGTTTGTTTTTTCTCCTTTGGATGCTAAAATTCTGTCTGATTTTTGTATAATATAAGAAAATAATAAATGTAAAACTTTCAATTAAAAAAAAACCCATGCGCTTTTAAAACGCATAGTTTTTTAATGGACTGAAAACGCATGACTAAAAACGGATTAAAAAGGGGTTCAAAACGCCACGTGTCACACCACCCTTAGTTTCATAGTAGGAAACAAATACAATATGGAAACTAATTTAGTTTTATAACAAAAGTTACAAATTGGACTTCCTAAATAATTTTTAGAAGCAAAATAGATAAAGCTGGAAATTTAACTAGAATATGAAATTCTTATTAACGTTTTATCCTGTGCATTGCAAGATATCTTTATCTCCTGTTTGATCATCAAATTAAATAGTCTTTAAAGACTAATGTATTATAATGAAGCAGCCACCCAGACTGAATAGAAGATGAATGCAAACAGCAAAATGTTCCATTACTGTCAAGATCATTATCCTGAAATCTGTTCATGTTTATATTTAACATACCTTCTTATAGAGTAAACCTTTGCTCATCATTTTGACACCTGCTAAATGTTTAAACAAATCCAGGGCCCAGAAAATAAACAATTAGCTGTCAAACAAATGAATTATCTGATCTCACTACAAGCTATGTCATTATGGCTGACAATTCATTCATTGCTACAGGCATGACAACTGATTCAATAATTCATTAACATCTTCTGAGCCCCCAATTAACAATACATTGACAATAATAGAACTGTGATAATTCCATTTTAAGAATATTTTACTATAGATATTGATATTGCATGTTACATAAAGACCTCAGGTCTCGCATCACATGTGGAGATTCACACACCATTCTATACTTTACAGATTTAGGGTCACTTTCAATTTTCTCTCTATCCCCCGCAGTTGCGGAAAAATAAGAGTCCCAGTATCTGACCATTGTAATCTGTGTTTGGTTAGAGAGGAGGAGCTGGGGCTGGAGCTGGAGGCGTGTGTTACGCTAATCATCTCTCATACTGTCCAATCAGCAGCAGGCAATGTCTGAATAGCTACTATGAACAACAACAACAGCTTATGGAATAAAGACACCCACTTTATTTGATATCAACTACGGAGTGCTGCCTTTTCCTCAACTTATATTATAGTCTCCTGGCCTGGGGACTTACGGTCTATGCACCCACCAAAGTTGCTGTGCTGCTCCGAACTTTCCTTTTTTTTATACTATGAACAACAGTGAGCTGTGAGTTCTCTATGCTCATGTAAATGCTATGGTCACACACAAATTCCTTTAACCCCTTAATGACCACCCTATTGGCTTTTTACGGTGGTCATTAAGGGTACTTCTTCTGACGCGTACGCCTTTCTACGGCGGCGCGCCAGAAGAAGCTTTCGGGACACTGGGTCCCGCTGGTGCCGGTGTTGGGCTGTGATATCACAGCCCAGACCCGGCACTAACACCCGGGATCGTAAAAACTCCCATCCCGGGTGTTTAACCCCTTACACGCCGCGGTCAAGCATGACCGCGGCGTGTAAGCGTGTCCCCCGTGGATCGGAACCCCCCGGTGAGCTTACCGGGGGATCCGATCCCTCCTGCCGCTGCCCCGGGTCCCGACGAGTGACCCGGGGCTGTCGGCTCCTCTCTGTGCCAGGTTCTGCCTTCCTGGCAGGACCCGGCTGTAAGTAACTGAGCATGTGCGGCATGCTCAGTTACTTACACTATACACTGCAATACAAGTGTATTGCAGTGTAAAGGCTTGAATAAGCGATCGGATGATCACTTATTCAAGCCAAGAAGTAGAAAATGTATAAAAGTTAAAAAATTTTTTTTTATCTTTTTATAATATAATTAAATAAAATAAAAGTCCCATAATCTCCCCAGTAACACATAAAATGCAAATAAAGCAAATAAAACACAAAAACACGTACATATTTGGTATCACCGCGTCCGTATTAATCTGTACAATAAATCTAAATCAATATTGAACCCGCCCGGTGAACTACGTAAAAAAAAAACTCAAAAAACTACCCGTAATATACAATTTTTCATCAAACACCATCACAAAAAATGTTCTAAAAAGTGATCAAAAAAAGTTACGTTCCCTAATATGATACGACTGAAAAGAACAACTGTGTTCGCAAAAAATAAGCCCTCAACCAGGTCTGACAACAAAAAAATACAGAAGTTATGGCCCTGAAAAGTTGTCGTAGTGAACCAGAGAATAAAGATAAAATATTATTTTTACGTTACGGTGAGCGGGGGGAAAAAATGCTAACAATCCAAAATAAAAATTGATGATTTTGTTTGTGTCCCCCTTGAAATAGTTAATAAAATCTCATGAATAAGCTTTAGACTCCCAAAATTAATTATCTATACATTGTATATCATCCTGTAAATAATAAGCCCTCATATGTTTGCATTACCAAAAAAAATTAAAATTTATAGGTCGTACAATGTGACAATACAAATCTGCTGTGAAGGGCGCCTCCATTCATTCTATACTCGGCCGTGCGCCCGTACAGCAGTTTACCACCACTTATGGGGTATCAGTAAACTCGGGAGGAATTGGGCATCAAGCATTGCAGTGCGTTTCATCATTTAATTTATTCTGAAACTGTCAGTTTGGCCTAAATGAATGTATTTTCCAAAAAAATTCTATAGTTTCTAAATCGCAGGTCCATATTTTTTAACCCATGTGAAACACTTAAAGGGTTAATAGACTTAATAGAAGTTGTTTTACATATGTTGAGGGGTGAACTTTCTATAGTGGGGTAATTTATGGGGTTTTACTATTATTTAGGCCTCTCAAAGTCACTTGAAAGCTGAGTTGTCCCTCAAAATGTGAGTTTTGGCAATTTTCATGAAAATAAGAAAAATCGCACCTAAAGTTCTGCGCCTCATAACATCCTAGAAAAATGACAGGAAGCATAAAATATCATCCCAACATAAGGCAGATATTCTGTAAATGTTAATTATCAAACTTTTTGGGTAGTTTTACATCTTGTCTGGAAACCAGAACATTTCAAACTTGGAAAATGAAGAATTTTTACAAACTTTTGCCAAATTTTCACTTTTTTTCTGAACAAAACGCAAAACTTATCACTTAAATTTTATAACTATCATGAAGTACAATGTGTCACGAGAAAACATTCTCAAAATCACCCGGATATGTTAAAGCGTTCCGAAGTTATAACCAATTATCGTGAGACATGTCAGATTTGAAAAATCGAGTCTGGTCATTGAGCTGAAAACTAGTGTCGGTGATAAGGGGTTAAAATTTGACGGCGCTTGCATGGCGTTTTTGTTGGTGCTCTTGTTTACCTGTTGGCTGCATCACATTTATGCTAATGTGAAGCTTTTGTTTACATTGTGTGGCATTTGTATCGCGTTTACATTTATGTGTCATTTGCATTCGCATTAAGCGTCTACACTTACGTGGCATTTTCGTTTACATTGCCTTTGCATCACATTGACATTTTTGTGGTGTTTGCTTTTACGTGCAGTTTGCATCATGTTAACGATGCATTTGTGTTTACATGCCATTTGCGTCGCATTTAAGTTGCATTTGTGCTTACATGGAATTTGCATTGTATTTACATTGCATTTGCTTTTTGTGGTATTTGCATCGTGTTTAGGTTGCATTTGTATTAAAGTGACATTTGTGACATGTTTACATTGCATTTGCACTTATGTGTTGTTTGTGTTGTGATTATGTTACATTTGCTTTTACGTGGCATTTGCATTGCATTTGCAACTGTGTTTGCATTGTGTTTTTTGTAGCATTTGCATTTACATTGCATTGCATTTGCATGTATGTGATATTTATGTCACGTTTACATTGCATTTGTGTTTACACAGCATTTGTGTCACATTTACATTGCATTATCATTGTGTTTGCATCACATTTGGTGGATCTGTCCAGAAAACATTTAGAAGTTTGGTGAGACTATATCCCAATTTTACTGGATTTGGAATTTTTTTCCAGCTTCCCAGTACACAACATGAAATATTCATTAGTAAGTACAATTTGTTACATAGAAAACAAGCCCTCTCCTAGCTTTGTAAACAGAAAAATAAAGAAGTTGAGGATATTTGAAGGGAACAAAAAAACTGAAACGCAAAAAAGAAGAGGGCACCGGCAGGAAGGGGTTAAGAAAAAGGACAAGCCTGAATACAGTGATTAGATCACATGATTGCTATAAACATAAACGTTACTGAGAATAGAATGTAAAAATATTTAGTGAGATTGGATCACCATATCATATAAGGTACAGCAATAAAATAGTTAAAATTCAGTGTATCAAAGTCTTAGAATTCCTGTGGTATGTATTTCTCTGGTAGATGAGACCTGATCCTTGGACCATAACTTTTATGACAGAACAAAGCCTTTACATAATTGTTCATGTTTAACAATTACATTATATTGTTCTTGCATCTCAGAAGGACATCAATATGCACATCTGTGTTACACTACTATATTTTTTATTTGCTGCAGGCAAAATACATTTCCTCATTAATATACAATTGTCTCTTATCCTCACATTGCATTGGAAATATGATGCAAATTGTGACATTTGAACCTTTCTTCTATTCTATTCAAAAGCCTATAAGATTCATTTTATTACAGTATTAGCATGTGCTAAAGTCCTTCCGGCAAATTGTTTCAGGTTCACTTCTATTTTATTTAAAAGGTATGTTTCCACTAAATTAGACGATATGATAAATGCACATTGAATGCTTCTGTACAGTATTAGAGCTCATGTATTCTGACATTAAAATGCGGGTCAAGGAAACACATTTAAAGGACCTATAAATTAAATGAAAATTTTCACCATTAACTTGACAAAAGTTATGACATTATTTACTCAGATGTAATGAAATTCTCTTCAATGTCTATAGTATATAGTAAGGGCTCTTTCACATTGGCTTTGTTTGTCACGTCCGTGGTTCAGTGATTTCCATTTCTGCCTCATCGAGCCATTGATTCCTGTGGGGTTTTTTTTACATTGGTTTGTATTTTCACTGATCCATTGTCCATGGATAAGATTATGAAATTTTTTTCACTGATATGGATCACGGAAGGCAAAACAATTCTTGGATAACTGAGGAGGCTGAAAAACCAGCCTCATATATATATTTATTGTGGGAGATTTGGCCCAGTAGAGACCGTTGTAGTGGCTATTCGTGATGCAGTCCAACACAGTGACACCAAAGTTTAGTCCAAAACAGGTCTCACCTGCGTTTATTCCAGGAGCAGGAACAAAATAAAACAGCTTTCACATTCAGGCATAAAACATAAACAAAATCCTACCCGTCAGGGTGCTAACTAAACAGAGTTATTCTAACTCACCACTAGAACATAAAAGACGTCGCTACTCCCAGCACAGTCAGGGCTGTGTGTGCTCTCCAGCCTCCTTTCAGAGCCAACGCTCTCAGCTCTGCTCAGCAGCTTTATGCAGCCTGATTAGGCTGCTCCCACCACCTGTGTCCAAGGTGCTGGACAACACAACCTCAACACTAAGGCCTTGCATAGTAGGAAAACCCAGGGGAAACATACCGCCCATCCACAGTTAACCCATTCAGTGTCTCACATACTCTCCCCCTCTGTTTGACCCTGTGGGGGCGAACATCTTTGGCCATCAGACAGTGGGTACGAGACAGGGCTTCAGCATTCCCATGCAGCTTTCCTGCTCGATGTTCTACCGTGAACTTAAAATTTTGTAACGTTAGGAACCACCTTGTGACCCTGGCGTTCCTCTCTTTAGCCTGACTCATCCAGGTTAGGGGAGAGTGATCGGTTACTAGCGTAAACTGTCGCCCTTTCAAGTAATATCTCGGGGATTCCAGGGCCCATTTGATTGCCAATCGCTCCCTCTCAACTATACTATAGTTCTTCTCAGGGGGTGTAAGCTTGCGGCTAAGGAATGTTACGGGATGTTCCTCACCCTCAACCACTTGGGAGAGGACAGCCCCTAAGCCTACGTCAGAAGCATCAGTCTGCACAATAAAGGTCTGGGTGAAGTTAGGGGTGATCAGTACCGGTCCCTCACACAAAACTGTTTTAAGTCGCTGAAACGCCCCCTCAGCCTCTTCACTCCACTTTACCATCACCGACTGGTTACCTTTTGTCAGGTTAGTCAGGGGTGCCGCTAATTGTTGCAAAATCAGGAATAAATCAGCGATAATAGCCCACTTTGCCTAGGAAAGCCCTCACTTGCTTCTTGCTCACAGGTTGTGGCCACTACTGTATCGCTTCCACTTTATTTACTTGGGGTTTGATGACACCTTGCCCAATATGGTACCCCAGGTAATGGGCCTCTTTCAGACCAAGTGCACTTTTTTGGGGGTTCGCCGTCAACCCTGCTGCCCTGAGGGAGTCTACCACCGCTTGTACCTTGGCTTGATGATTCTCCCAATTGTTACTATAGACTATGATGTCATCCAGGTAGGCCGAGTCATATCTCCGGTGAGGTTTTAGCACAAGATCCATTAACCTCTGGAATGTGGCTGGAGCCCCATGTAGCCCAAAGGGGAGTACCACATACTGAAATAGCCCATCAGGAGTAACAAAATCCATCTTCTCTTTAGCCCTGTCTGTGAGGGGTACCTGCCAATACCCTTTCGTCAGGTCAAGGGTGGAGAAGAACCTAGCCTGTCCAAGTCATTCTATCAACTTGTCAACTCTAGGCATAGGTCGTCAACTCTAGGCATACGGTAGGAATCAAATTTAGATACCTTGTTCAACTTCCTAAAGTCATTGCAGAGCTGTAGGGAACCATCAGGCTTGGGAATCAATACAATAGGACTCGACCAGACACTTTTAGACTCCTTGATAACCCCTAGGTCTAACATCTGCCTGACTTCTTCGGATATGGCTTGCTGGCGCGCTTCAGGGGCCCGATAGGGTTTTTGGTGTACCCGGATGTGGAGTTCGGTTATAACGTCATGCTTGATGACTGAAATACGACCTGGTAACTTGGAGAACACATCGACATTAAGGAGCACAAACTCCTTCGCTTCCTGAATCTCGGCCCTGGAGAGGGACTCCGAGATCCATACTTCAGGCACCTTGGCATCGGGTACACCTACCTCCTGAGCTACATTCTAGGGGACAGATACTTTTTCTACTCCCACAGCTATCGGGGACTCTCTTTTCCTCCACGGCTTTAGGAGGTTCACGTGGTAGATCTGTTCGGGTTTCCTCCTCCTTGGCTGATATAGCTTTTAGTTAACCTCCCCCACTTTCTACATGACCTCATATGGACCTTGCCATTTTGCCAAGAACTTGCTCTCCACGGTGGGCACAAGAACTAACACTGTCGCCTGGGTTAAAGGTCCTGAGTCTGGCTGATCTATTGTAGACCCTACACTAGGCCTCTTGCGCCTTTGTCATATGCTCACTATGCGGTCCTGCATAAGGGAGATATGTTCGATCATACTATGGTGGGGGGTCCTTTCCTGTTCCCAGGTCTCCTTAGCTACGTCCAGGAGCCCACGTGGGGAACGGCCATATAATAGCTCAAAGAGTGAGAAACCCGTGGAAGACTGGGGAACTTCACGTATGGCAAACATCAGATAAGGCAACAAACAATCCCAGTCCTTCCCATCTTTGCTGACCACCCTCTTTAGCATCCCCTTCAAGGTCTTGTTGAACCTCTTGACCAGGCCATCTGTCTGAGGATGATATACAGAGCTGCGGAGCTGTTTAACCTGCAGCAATTTACACATCTCCTTCATTACTCTAGACATGAACGGGGTCCCCTGGTCAGTCAAGTTTTCCTTGGGGAGGCCTGTGCGGGAGAATACCTGGAACAGCTCCCTAGCAATGTTTTTGGAGGAGGTGTTTCTTCACGGAATCGCCTCTGGATACCGCGTAGCGTAGTCCAGGATAACCAGGATGTACTGGTGCCCCTTTGTGGATTTTACTATGGGGCCAACCAAATCCATTGCAATCCATTCAAACGGCACTTCTATGTGGACCAGAGGACTCCTGAAGTGGGACACCGGGGCATCCAGTTGACACTCAGGGCAGGAGCTACAATACCAGTTTACCTCCTTCCACACCCCGGGCCAGAAACATTTCTGCAGGATCCTCTCCTGGGTCTTCTCAGCACCTAAGTGACCTCCCAGCACATGTTTATGTGCCAAATCTAGCACCAGCCTACGGTGAGATTGGGGTACTACCAGCTGCTAAACCTCTTCGCCCCGTATCTGGTCAACCCTGTACAAGAGTTCCCCAACAATCACCATTCGGGGGTACATTTTGTCAGCTCCTGGTATTTGGAGCACACCATTTATGACTTTAACATTTTCCTGTGCTTTAACCGGTTAAGGACCGGGCCCTTTCCTGTTTTTTCATGTCCATTTTTCACTCCCCACCTTCAAAAATCTATAACTTTTTTATTTTTACACGTAAAGAGCTGTGTGATGGCTTGTTTTCTGCGTAACAAATTGCAGTTCATAGTGATGGTATTAAATATTCCATGCCTTGTACTCGGAAGCGGGAAAAAATTCCAAATGCAGTGAAAATGGTGAAAAAACGCATTTGCGCCATTTTCTTGTGGGATTGGATATTACGTCTTTCACTGAGCGCCCCAAATGACATGTCTACTTTATTCTTTGGGTTGGTACGATTATGGGGATACCAAATTTGTATAGGATTTATAATGTTTTCATACATTTACAAAAATTAAAACCTCCTGTACAAAATTTTTTTTTTTATTTTGCCAACTTCTGGCGCTAATAACTTTTTAATGCTTTAGTGTATGGAGCTGTGGGTGGTGTCATTTTTTGCAAAATTTGATAATATTTTCAACTATATCATTTTTAGGACTGTACGACCTTTTGATCACTTTTTATAGATTTTTTTATATTTTTCAAAAAAGTTCGATTTTCGACTTTGGGCGCTATTTTCTGTTACGGGGTTAAACGCATTGAAAAACCGTTAATATATTTTGACAGATTGGGCATTTTCGGACGCATCGATACCTAATGTGTTTATGATTTTTACTGTTTATTTACCGTATATACACGTGTATAAGCCGAGTTTTTCAGCACAAAAAATGTGCTGAAAAACCTCGCCTCGGCTTATACACGAGTCAATGCTAAAAAAAAAAAAAAAATTGATACTCACCCTCCGGTGTCCGCGATGTTCGTCGCGGCTCCCGGCGGCTCCCGATCCCTGTCGCAGCTCCCGGCGGCTCCCCGTGTCTCCGCTTCTGTCTTCTCTAGCCGGCAGAGTCGTGTCCATGCGATCTGCCGGCCGTCGCACACCGTAATGCAGCGCTATCGCTGCTGATGACGTAATCAGCGGCGACAGCGCTGCACCACAGTGTGCGACGGGCATCGCGATCTCCCGGCCAGAGAAGATAGAAGAGTGAAGAAGCCGCCGGGAGCCGCGATGGGGATCGGAAGCCGCCGGGAGGAACAGTTTATTTTTTTTATCTGTATACTACACGGGGGCAGGCTGTATACCGATGGGGGCAGTGCTGTATACTGATGGGGGCAGGCTGTATACTGCAAGGGGGCAGGCTGTATACTACTGGGGACAAGCTGGATACTACTGGGAGCAGTGCTGTATACTACTGGGGACAGGCTGTATACTACTAGGGACAGGCTGTATGCTACTGGGGCCAGGCTGTATGCTACATGGGGCCAGGCTGTATGCTACATGGGGCCAGGCTGTATGCTACATGGGGCCAGGTTGTATGCTACATGGGGGCAGGCTGTATGCTACATGGGGTCAGGCTGTATGCTACATGGAGGCTGGCTGTATACTACACCCTCGGCTTATACTCGAGTCAATGTGTTTTCCCAGTTTTCTGTGGTAAAATTAGGGGTCTCGGCTTATAGGGAAAGGGGGATCATTTGAATTTTTAGGTTTTTTTATTATAATTTTTTTTTTAAACTTTTTTTATTTTTATTTTTACTATTTTTCAGACTCCCTAGGGTACTTTTAACCCTAGGTTGTCTGATCGATCCTATCATATACTGTCATACTAGAGTATGGCAGTATATGAGGATTTTCCTCCTCATTCATTACAATGAATCAGCACATTGTAATGAAGGGGTTAAAACGAAATAGCCTCCGGTCTTCGGAAGACCCAAGGCTACCATGGATTGCTGCTCCCCGATGATGTCACGGGGAGCGACGACCCCAGGCAATATGCAGCAAAGACTTACCGGCTATGGAGAGGGCTCAGCCAGTGAATACACGGCGGGCAGTCGCGAACCAGTTAAACAAGGTAGGGTCCTGGAGCTGTGCAGCCCCAAAATTTTCACGGGAAATCTCAAATTCCCGCATATCGGCCACCTCCTCTTGACCATCGTCCTCACGAGCTAGGACCTCTAGGGGAGAGAATTCATCACTTAGGGTGACCCCTACTGCTGGTGTGGGTACTTTGGCCTCAAAGGGTTCAGGGGGCCAAGGCCGGACTTACACCATGTCCATTATCTGTAATAGCACCAGAGGTGGGTCTTTGTCTCCAGAGGTCCCAGAATACCGGTAAGTCTCTGCCGATAATAGCCTCATGAAACAGGGTCACCACCACCCCCACTTCATGGGTAATAGTACCACAAGGTGTTTGTAGGTTGATGACGGCAGTGGGATATTCGCGAGTGTCCCCATGTATACATAACACTCCCACTTTACGCCCACTATATAGCTCAGGATCAACCAAAGTTCCCCACACCAAGGTGACCAGGCTCCCCGAGTCTTGCAAGGCTTCCACAGTGTGACCACTGATTGTGACCATACACACTTGGGGTTCTGCATCCATGACAGAGGACAGTTGGCAGCAATATGGCCCATTTCACGGCATCACCAGCGCTGGATACGGCTGTGACCTCTGTCACGAGCCTCGTTTGGTGTCTGTGTATCCGAGCCCCCCACTGAAGCCCCTCCCAACCTGACCTATTACCCCTTTTCTGCAGTAGCAGTCTTACCAGATGGTTTAGTGGTCGTCACTGGCACTGCTTCGTGCGGGGAGCGGTAAGTAGAAGATCCTCAGCATTGGTGGGACTAGCCTATCCAACCCATCGCTGGAGCCGAGAGGGCAGAGAATGGGTGAACTTGTCAAGAACAACTCTCTCGACCATCTGTGCTGGGGTGCAGTCCTCTGGTTGAAGCCACTTCCGGACAAGATGGACCAGGTCATGCATTTGGGAGCGCGGGGTAGTTTTTCTGTGTATGCCCACTGGTGGACCCGGCTGGAACAAACTTGTATGGTGACCTCAAGACGAGCCAGAATCTCTGCCTTTAGCTGGGGGTACTCACGGGCCTCCGTTTCACTCAGGTACTAGTAGGCTTTCTTCGATTCGCCTGTCAGGAACGGTGCCAGGACATCTGCCCACTGCTCTGCTGGTAACTCTTCTTGCTCAGCTACTCGCTCGAACACAGTGAGATATGCCTCCACGTCGTCGGTTGTCGTCATCTTCTGTAAGGCCTTCTGCACTGCAGCCCGTGTGGAAAGCTGGACAATGGGGTACCCTTGCACACCAGTATGGGACCTCTCCGTAGCCGTCGCTCGCGGTGCTGCCATAATGCCAGAAAACTTTTCCATCATCAGCTTGAACATGGCTTGCTGATGACAGGACCTCTACTCCTGTTGCTGAAACATGGCTTGCTGCTGGTGGGACCTCTCCTCCTGTTGCTGGAGCATGGCCTGCTGCAGCTGATGATTAGCTCTAGACTCTTCCTGTTGTTGCTGGAGTATGGCTTGCAGCTGGCGGGACCTCTCCTCCTGTTGCTGGAGCATGGCCTGCTGCTGCTGCCGATTAGCTCTGGACTCCTCTTGCAGATATTTAATAAAATCCTCCATCTTGGCTTTATCCTGCATTTGCCTGCTGCTTTCACCCAGGCCATGCAATGTTGCAGGATGTAGCGAGCCTTTTCAGGTGTGTGTCTTTTGAACTGCCCGCAATCCAAAGCACCATATGTGGGAGATTTGGCCTAGTAGAGACCGTGGTAGCGGTGATTCGTGATGCAGTCCAACACAGTGACACCAAAGTTTAGTCCAAAACAGGTCTCGTCTGTGTTTATTCCAGGAGAAGGTACAAAATAAAACAGCCTTCACATTCAGGCATAAAACATAAACAAAATCCTACCCGGCAGGGTGCTAACTAAACAGAGTTATTCTAACTCACCACTAGAACATAAAATAAGTCTCTGCTCCCAGCACAGTCAGGTCTGTGTGTGCTCTCCAGCCTCCACTCAGAGAGACAACGCTCTCAGCTCTGCTCAGAAGCTTTATGCAGCCTGATTAGGCTGCTCCCACCACATGTGTCCAAGGTGCTGGACAACACAACCTCAACACTAAGGCCTCCAGGGGAAACATACCGCGCATCCACAGTTAACCCCTTCAGTGTCTCACAATATATATTGGCTTCTTCATTTTCATTTTTTGTCTAGAAAAGTGGATATAACTAACTCCCCAAGCCATTCTCATTCAACAGCATTTTGTGTATAAAATTGACCAAAATTTTAGCTCAAAAGGTATTGACTCCCAGAGTTCCATCAAAAGAAGGCAACAAGTAAAGTTTCCTTTGAATTGTGCACAAATGAGCGTAGTTCAAGAAATTTATCAATCCCCTTGAACTTGTTTGATACATTTCAGTCAAACACCAGAAACAAGAAATGCACAAAAGACAGAATAAACCAGTGCACATGGTAAATGGCAACAACTGATTAAAACAGATCCAAAATGATATTTACAGAAGAAATGATAGAACAGGTGTAGTTGAAAGTCTGCACTGTCCCTATAAAGTACATTGGGGGGGGCGGGGGGATTTATGTGATCTCTGACAGGTCTGATATACTTTTTGAGTGCAAATACAAGTACATCAGACTTGTAAAAGTAATCATAACTTTCCCCTTTGTACTGTATGTATTGTGATTGGGAGTCATTTATGTTTAGCCTGGACATTTGTGCTTGCCTTTTTTGGTGGTTTTGGTTTATCTTTCCGGGTGATATATCAGGAATGTGAGTCTGTGGGTCACAGATTCTTCTGCATCCTCAGCTTCACTTTTGCCCACACTTGCTTGGGATCGGAGGTTATTTTGCCGAAGTTGCCACTTTTTACTGCAATTTGTACCAAAACTGCAACTTTTTGATCACATCTGGATATATCAGGAACTTCACTGAAAAAACTTTGGCACATGGACTTTGCTAGATGAGTGTAAAAGTTGCAAGTTTTAGTGCAAATATGCCAAAAAAGTTGCAAATATAAAAAAAAAAGAAAAGAAAAATGACCCCCATCGGGTGAGCTGAGTATAAAGTCATGTGTTTTTAGTTAGAATTTTAGAAAACTGGAGAGTATGTAAATATCACAGATGACAAGCCTTACGGTATGTAATCAGAATGCTAGT
The DNA here is from genome assembly GCF_040894005.1 of Engystomops pustulosus. Classification (NCBI taxonomy): domain Eukaryota; kingdom Metazoa; phylum Chordata; class Amphibia; order Anura; family Leptodactylidae; genus Engystomops; species Engystomops pustulosus. Next base: position 76,907,792 of record NC_092412.1, read on the forward strand.
GATCTGTTCATTCCACTTCCAGGATTACAAATGAGCTTATACGATAATGACAGCAGTGTATTAAATTCTACATTCCATTGATAAGAGGATAAAATGCGTACAGTAGCTAATCTGTTGGAGACATAAACTAAATTCTGCACTTGGTATGTTGTGCCATGTCATTTGTTTTGTTTTCTCCCAAATTGCTGCATACTTACTGTGACTGGCAAGTTTTCAGACATAAATCCTAGGTTTAAAAATATGCTTCCAGTTGTGAGCGCCAAGATCGCTGAGCACATAAAGCAACTAATCTATAGACTCAAATATCATCTCTTTCCATTTCAGTTAGAATCCCAGGGAACATGCCTTGATTGATGAAAGTGTTATTATTATGAAAGTGCTGTTGTGTTCTTAAAAGTCATAACTATATTTTGTGGTTTTGGCTGCTTTTTAGCTCTGCACCATTTAGATGGCATTATGGAAGTGATTCCATTTAGCAGCTTTGTCTAAGGGAAGTCTGAGGTTACTGCTCTGCAGCATCACATTGCATTGTACTACAGTTTTTTTTCTCTTAGATTGTATTTTGAGAACCTGTAGAAGTGCACCACAAGAATGCCCGGTATTCATGTACAAGTTTAGATTACAAAGATAGAACAGAGGAGATTTACTAAAGGAACATATGCCTGAATTGTAATGCAACTGACATCAAAAAAATTGTCTGAAGCCAAGGACAGACAAAGGTGGACCATTTGTGGAATGTCTGCCACCAGGGACAGATTAAGACTGCCATGTGCCCTGGGCTGTATGAATATAATAGCCCCTACAAGTTTGGAATTCATTTTCTGCATATGGTCCTAGAATGAAGCTTCTTGGGGAATGGAAGATGTGTCGCTTTTCTCTGCTTTCAATCTGTGGTTTTAATACCTGGAGGACATTCTGAGGTCCTGAAATGGCTCTTGTGTAAATGTGTATTGAGAGTAGGAACAAATGCATGAGGATATCAAGGGTGAATGTCCTTTGCATTATAAAAAATGCTGAGTGGTTTGGATGACCATGGACCCCAGACTACCGACCAAAATGCCTATATTATAATCCACTACTGTCTGCCACATGAGGGTTTTTTCTACAGTTTTTAGCTGCAAATTTCTATGTAGTTAGGTTGGATTTCTATTTTTACCTTGCAAAGAATGAAATGTGCACTTTAATTCACACCACAGCAGTACTTGACATGATTTATGCTTAAGAGAGCCTCCTGTCTTTTACCTTATCAGCCAGACTTTCCTAACCATAAAAAGGCCACAGATGGAGGATCATGTGTTCTCTATCTGTCCATGAGCAATTGCCCTGCCTGTACCTTGATCTTCTACTCATGAATACTATCATAAGGTCCAGGCAGGGCAATTGTTTCTGGACAGGTAGAGATCACATAACCCTTCATCTGAAGCCATTTTATGGCTAAGTTTGTGTGCTGAGGAAAATGTCAGGAGACTTCAACTTACATATCAAGAAAGCAGGGAAGAACCTTTAATAGATGTTGATACATTACCTAATATCTATGTATCCATCTATCTCTCTCTGTATGTTTCTCACTCTCCCTGTCTGCCTCCCACTCACTCTCTCTCATTTTCTCTCTCTCACTCACTCTCTCTCCCTGCCTGTCTCTCTGACTGTCACTCACTCTTCCTGCCTTTCCCTCACTCACTCTGTCTTTCTCTCCCTACCTGTCTCTAAGTCACTCACTTATGCTTCCTACCTGTCTCTCTGTCACTCATTCATGCTTCCTGCCTGTCTCTCTGTCACTTACTCTCCCTGCCTTTTTTTTTTACTCTCCTTGCCTATCTCTCTGTCACTCTATCACTCTCCCTGCCTGTCTCTTTGTCACAAACTTACTCTCCCTGCCTTTCACTCACTCTTTCTCTTTCTCCATGCCTGTCTGTCTTCCACTCATTCATGCATTCTGCCTGTCTCTCTGTCACTCACTGACCCTCCTTGCCTTTCTCTCACTCTTCCTGCCTGTCTCTCTGTGTCTATCCCTATCCATCATACCTCATACATAGCTATCTTATGCTAATTGCCTATAGTAACTAAAGCATCAAAGCTCAGAACTCATATTAATGACCTGTGGCAAAATTTTAACCAATCATGGCTCAGCTTCTAACTGCCACAGCAGTAACTCACTCAATCTCCCTGAATGTCTTGCTGTCAATCACTCACTCCCTATGCCTGTCTTTTATTCTCTCTCTGCCTGTCTGTCTCTCTGTCACTCACTCTCCTTGCCTGTCTCTCACTCTCTCTACCCATCTCTCACTCTCCATGCCTGCCTGTCTTTATGTCTTTATGCTGATTGCCTATAGTAACCAATCAAAGCTCAGAGCTTATATTAATTACCTGTGCAAAAATAGCAACCAATCACAGCTCCACTTCTAACTACCACAGGAGCAGCAGACAATGGCTCCAGTATGTGGTGGTTAATAAGTGTATTTTGGAAAGCATGGGATAAAAATTTCAGCTTAAAATGTCTATGACTTTCCCAGAGTCACAGAGAGCAGCTGTGCAAAATTTTGGTGATTGTAAATGCAACACTGCAGATTCCTTTAGCGGACATGCGGACATACATACGTACACACACACATACACTCAGCTTTATATATTAGATATCTATGATAAGTATAGTAGATTAAGGGAAAGGTCACATTTCATGTTCTTTTTATATTGTATGGAAACTTGGAAAATCAATGACTATACTTAATTAAAAGCCCTTAATTAAGGGGTTTTCTAGGACGATAATATTGATATCCTATCCTGCTGAATGAAGGGACTCTAACACTCCCCTTTCTTTAAACCAGACACACGTCAATATATTCTGTAGTGGATGTGCCTGGTATCACTGTTCTTTGCAGCTTTGCCCCATTCAAATAAATGTCACCAAGCTGCATTACCAGTAATACACAAAGAGCCTACAACCCAGACATTTGTAAAGCAATTACTTCATTCCATACATTTCCGTTTCAGTGGGCACATTAATAAGTTGTTGGTGCCTTTGGCAAGGAAGGAAAATTGGGCTGCCTCACAAGCTATAAAGCCAATTCATAATGCTGGTGTCTTTGGTAGAGAAGAAATTAAATTGTATCTGTCAGCAGCTGTTATCTTATCATGAAAGCTTTAAAGCAAGTCACGGCTGCAACCAACCGCTGGCCTCAGCAGTGCTCTCAATACCCAGGCTATAGAACTTCTGTAAGCGTAATCTGTGTGTGCTATATAAATAAAGGAATTATTATTATATTTAGATACTGGTTGCTAAGTAACTCCAGATCTGACCCCAAACTTCAATGGCACCCATGGCTTTTAAATCAATGGAACATGTATGCAGCATCCCCCACTGGGGCCTATCCTTTTTTTTTCTTGGCTTGGGGACAGCCTCGGCCCTAGGCACCTGAGTGGCTGGCTGAGCGTGGCCTTGTTTTGGTATGCAGTCACATTGATGTGTAGCAGGAAACAGGAGTCTCGTCCACAGCCTGGTAGGTCTCTGGCAGGTGGAAGTGCATGAAATGGAGGAAGAGGCTGAAAATGTAGGTTTCTCCCTGGGGCAACCTTGAAGCACATGTAGGCATCCCTGGTGGTGCTGAATGCCCGTGGTGGTAACAGCCTTGCACAGGGATCACTTGGAGGCAGAGTTTATAAAGCATTCAAGGCAAACATCCAAAGGAAATCCAGCATAGTCATGGAGAATGCATTAAAATCCAGTTTCTTTTATTTCTTCATATTAAAATTGCATAACAACACATAGAGCAACTCACGGACAAGTCAGACCTACGTGTTTCGTCTAGAACGACATGATTAAGTCGATTTAGATGAAATGCGTAGGTCTGACTTGTCCGTGAGTTGCTCTGTGTGTTGTTATGCAATTTTAATATGAAGAAATAAAATAAACTGGATTTAAATGCATTCTCCGTGACTATGCTGGATTTCCTTTGGATGTTTGCCTTGTCATTGCGTGGAGGGCCCACACGCTGAATATATCCGTGCATCGGGAGGATTGCATAGTAAACCGCGAAGGTGAGCTGGCGAGTTTTTGCCCTTTAAAGCATTCAACTTACAGTTTGTTTATTGGAACTTGGCAACGACAATAACAGCAGTAACATCAGCTGGCTGGTTGGATATAGTTCCACAGAAGGTGCTCACAGCCTGGTAAAGGTAGCTTCAGGCTGGAGATGAAAGTTGACTGCTTCAGCAGCAGTGTAAGACAAACTCATGAAGGTGGGTGGCTGCTTGTGCTCAATCCTCCATCTTAGGAAGAACTGGAACTTTCCAGCAGCTAGAGAGTTTAAGAGGGAGTTGAGAGTTTATCCAACCAGCAGCAATTTAACAGATGAAACAAACATCTGATCGGTCACAATACAAACATGTGCTTTTCAGTCACCAACTGCAATACCAACTATAGCCAGTAGATGGCAGAAATAGCAGCCTCCTTAGTACACACCTACCGAGTAGGTCGTTAAATGTGCATGTTTGTGCCACAGATTCCACCTGGGACTTTGCTGACAGCATTTAAACAGTTAAATGGGGATTTGTGTTTGGGTAGGTCCGGTCACCACTACCTATGAATTAAAATGGGTTGATATGCTCAAATCTCCTACCTTGGTAGTTCTGCCCTTGAGAGGAAGTTTTGTTTTGAGATATTTTTTATTTTTGGGGATACAGAAGTAAATAGTTATGTTATTTCTACCTTGTAGACTGTAGTATACTTCCCTTTTCACTTTAGGACCACAGGTCACCACAACAAGCTGTTGATACTGCTTATAGAGGCCGTAAGAAATTAAAATCTACTTAGTCACTCAACACATGATAATGTAGGTGCACAATTCTGCATCATAATGTAGGGAAATCCTTGTTTCTATTGATGTATAAATAAAAATTTAGACCACATTTAGACTATAAATGTAGACCACAGATTTTTTATCAAGAAAATAATGTTTAGAATGTAGGACACTATATATGTGACCCAGAAGTTTATATACTCCCTTCAATAAGGCCTCATGATGTATTCTGTACGAAGAATAAGCCTATGTCTTGTTTATGTAAAAAAAAGTAAGTTAACAAATATTAAGTTATTTCATTAAAAATATTGACTTTCTTTGTAGGAAGAAGACATAACAACACTCAGAGCTAAAATGAATCCAGAGAAAGACGCTCTGCACAGACCTAATTATTATGTCTGGGATTTCTGTTTGACTATACAAGTACAATTTGACCAAGTTTAATACATAATAAATCAGGTGCTACAGACTTCTTGCAAATGGAAGTGGCATCTAGTTTGCTTTGTGAGATCATGGTTGCTGTATTGAACCAAATAAATCTCACTTTGTTATATTACAGGTCTAGGAAGTCCCCCTCTTAATTAATACTGGAAGACTAATACAACAATTGTGTCTCCAATTTCACTGCTGACAACAAAATGCAAATTGTTATTTCTCTTAAAATAAACACTAAAATAAACCCAAAACTTAACATTTCAAGCATAATACCTAGAGGTTATAGAAAATGTAGCCATGAAGTATTGGGGTTATTCAATTTTGTAAATGCACACATACCAAAAAGAAGGGTAGAGCAGACAATATAAATGGTCAGAGTAGAAATTAGCTATTTGTTGACTCATAGGTTCTGTAGGAATCATTTTCCTGGCACCAAATCTTTTCTTATTAGCATTGTACAAATCTTTTAAAATGGTTCCTATCTACTGCTGTCATTCAACCAACAGCTTAGGGATGGGTCAGAGGAAATTTTTAAAAAATGTTAAAAAAAAAACTATGAAAAGAGATGGGTTTTTCTAATAAAAAAAATCTTAGATACCAATCTGCAGGACAATTGGAACAATATTGTTTCAGATTAATTTTGCTGAGTTTTAGCCAATCAAATCTTGGATAATTTGTTCATCTTTATACATAAATTCTAGAAAATTATTCTAATTTACCCAACCTTCCCTGATACCCATCCTATAGTAGTAAAGTTTTAATGGCAACAAATACATTTTTTGGATGCGCTAACTTAAATATTTTTGTAGCATTTTTTTTGTGACACATTTAAAAAATATATAAATTGTTAAAGGATTTTTTTTAATTTTTAATTTTCTTCGCGGTTAAAGTTATAAAAAGTGAAAAAGTGAAAGTGAAAAAAGCTTTTTTGTCATGTATAATACAAATAACAAAATGAATGAATATTATAAATTAATTTGATATTTTGTGGTAGTTTCTTTGATGATAGTAAAAAATAATATATTTTGTCTTCATAAGTTGCATAACGGCGTAACTTGAAGCTGATGGGCCCCAGTGCAAAGTCTGTGCAAGGCCCCTGACTATAATGTATGTTATATAGTACTATTCTTCTCATATGGGAAATTGACACCTTATGGGCTCCCTAAACCTCATGGGCCTAGTTGTGACTGCACCCTCTGCACCCCCTCAAGTTACGCCCCTGATAACGGGTGACTTAGGTAATGTTTGGCAGTATATATATTGCATTGTGAGTAAGAGCACCAGTTACATGGGGAAATGACCCACTGTTTAGGTAAATGCCATGTTCAGACCTTTTCATGTTGGCAGCTCTGGTTAACTCTTTCATATCCCACAGTCACATGAGTGCTGGCTTCATAGCGACAGCTGCACTGTCACTGCCTCTATTCACTACATAGTGCTCATTCAGTGCTATGTATCAAAGAAAGAAGAAGATAGATGCAGAAAAAAATGCTTCTATCCTTTCTATGGCATCTTAAGTTATTTCTGATAACTGGAGACCTGTCCTGCTCCTGTGATTTGTTCAGGAGAAAACACAGTGGTCCCCAAAGAGCAGGTGTAAAGAGGTTAGAACAGTCTTTGAGGTTATCTGGTCATTTTTTTCAACTTTATTTACTATGTTTTCTATGAATCCTATAAGCCAAAAAAAACCTTCACATATCTTAAGGGGTTTGGTTAATTTTTTCCACAAATATCCAACACAAGTTGGGTGGGTTTACATCTAAATTAGTTTTCTAAACTGACAAACGAAACTGACATTTTAGCAGGCAGCAACATGAAAACAAGTACTTGAAAGCCAAATTTTTAGCCACGTGACTAATGGGTCATGATAAAAACATGTTTTTCTGTTTAGGCATGCTGGCTCCTTTTCTTCAACTGCAGTTTACTAATTTCTCTTGCGTGTAGGCTTCACAAACTCTCTGCTATTTCATTCTTGATCTTAGCAGGTGTACTCTTGAGGCTCGGACAGATCTTATTATCTTGTTAATGTGCTTTTGGCTTAATCTTTGCATGAATCATCAAGGAAGTGTGTAATTAGGAAACATGTCCCAGGACTTTGAGAACATGCATGTTCATAAAATGTATTAGTCACACTTGTATCACAGAGCTGTTCACAGCTGTAATTTACAGGAAGGTAACACAAAGCGACTGGTTATTGAAATGTGCAATGTTTGGCAAGCAACTTTTAATATTTATTCTGAAATTTAAGGGTCAGAGCTCTACAGAAGCAATTTCGTTGTCAGAAATATTTAGATGTAAGGAATGGAAAAGACAAATCATAAAGTGTAATTATGGTCTCTTTCTTGACTGAAATGGGAAGGTGTGATGATTTTTTTTTATTTTGATTCATTCAAACCAAATAGCAATCTACAACATCTGTTTTTATTCTGATTTTGTTCTTCTTATTTCTGTCCATGATTGGTGGATCTGCCATCTTGCCTGAGTGCTAGTAACAGAATTAAGTGATATGCTTTAACGCTTTTAATAGCCATGTGTACTAAATTTAAGACTTTGCTCGGAGAAAATCGTTAAAAAAAAGTTTCATTAGATATTGGTCAAAGTGTCTTCTGTGGGTAAGAGTGTTTTCTGCACATGCCTTTTCTTGTGCAAGTATAATACCCTTTTGTCTTGTAATTCTTAGTATAGCTGTTGTAGCCTGTTGTCTGTATTCTAATTTTATTTTCTCCATGTTTTCTGTGGAATAATGTCTTGTTCTATAGATAAATGTGTTCTTTTGGCCTGGCTTCTTTCACAACATTTTGGTCAGCGGCCATCCAATTGTTGCACAGCGTCAATTAGGAGGACAGTTTAAAGTTTTATATCTTAATCTGCATCAATACCCAGACATATTTTTTTAGTTTTTGTCATTTCACAATTGCAGAGGGACATCTCCTTGTGACCTTGTTTTTGTTTGGTATTTTTTTGGCCATCAGAAATTCTTTTTCAGCTTTTCATTTTGTTTTTTTGCTTGGCACCTTCACTATAGCCAGAATAGTGGTCCCAGCTTCAAGCAATGGCTTGATAATACTGAAGAGAGTACGGAGTGCAAGTTTGTGAGCTTCATTGGTACTCTAGAGATACTAGAGCACTTCCTGCTTTCTAGAGACACTAGAGCACTTCCTGCTTTCTAGAGACACTAGAGCACTTTGATGGGCTTTTTTTTCTGGGACTCACATCAAAGTAGGATATACTCTGCTTTTCCAATGAGAAGAAAAATGCTTGTGGGCAGGGCACCTTAGTCTTACATCAGAAAACCTAAATTTTTGTATGCAGTGTTGCAATTTAGGCCACACACTTTCACAAAGCCATGTCTATTTCTCCAAAAAGCAACAATGTCCCTTTTGTATTCTAATGTATTCTTTTGTAACTAATGTAGAATTTACAAAAAAGTGTCTAAAACACTGAAACACTATCATACTTTATGTCACATTTTCATGTATTCTGCTTGAGAATTTGAACAAATATCAGAATTCATGAGAAATATACAGATATTATTAAAGGATTATCATGAATACAAATGGAGTATAGAGTAACACATGTACAATTTCACAAAGGTTTAAATTAAGTAACAGCAACATAATTATGGATTTAACACCTTTCTTTTAAGAAAACCTATGTCTGAGCCTGTTTTGTTAACTGAATTCATTATATTACTAATACTAACATAATGTATCTCTCTATATTGCCAATGAATTGGCTCCAAGATGTCTGAGCACTCATGTTTTTTATTTTTTTTTTTGTAAACCATGCCAAGAGCTCATCAAAGAAGAACACTTATCAGTGTTCACTCTATGCAATTATTGCCAACATGATAAATACACATTTCTCAAATGGATGACAATTAACATTATTGAAGATTAAGATTAATTCATGGAAGGTAAATCCATATGAAATAGTCCGATGAAGATAAAAAAAAGAATGGAACTCGCCCATATCATAAAATCTCTTTTGCTCCAGACATTTATTTGTACATGCTCACACACAAGTGTAACAACAAGGGAGGGAAGACGTGAGGAGCACCCCACTGGGGAGGAATATGGGGTGCTCCTTACATCCTCCCTTACTTGTTGTTACACTTGTAAGGTGGAATGGAGGTGCACAAGAGGTATAAGAGCTTGTACAAGCTTTATAAGGTAATAAAGTAAGTTAAATAATTTAATAAATAGAATATAGTATGATGCTGCTACTTGAACCAGTCATAAGCCGCCATCAGTCTGGGTCTCAAACTGGTGGGGGCCCTCCACACATTTTTTTTTCAATAAAATAATGTTACTTGTAATAAATATATATATAGCCCCCCTGTAATAATTGTATGCAGCCCCTAGGTATAAATATATTCAGTCCCCCATTAATAAATTTATACAGCCTCCAGAAAATGTATATTCCCCAGTAATAAATATATACAATCCCCCGTAATTATATTATATATATATACTACTCACCAGTAACAAATATTAATAACTAATAACAGCTACCAGTATTACATATGTACATCACCCAATAATACACACATGCAGACCCCAGTAAAATAACAAAATAATGAAACTTTACTTACCTTCTCTCACTCCCCCGAGTGAGACAGCAGTCAGACATCTGGCATTGGCGTCACTGTTTGTGCTGTTCGCTCTGCCATAGATACAACTATGTGTGGGGGATCTGGGTCTGCCTCTGGCTACCGCCCTGATACAATACCTGCACATAGTGGGTCTTTCAGGCCACTAGACCACACTATAATTTCCCCATCGGTTGGTAGGGACCTGGGGCAAAACGTCCTAGCAACCTTATTATTTCAGATCATCCTTGGGTCAGCTTTAATGATCATATGAGCCTGTTCCAGAAGTTTTCAGCTGTTTCACATGATTTTATTGTGATTTAATTGTACCTAATGGGGCACATTTACTTACCCGGTCCCTCGCGATCCCCGATCCAGACTGTCCGACGAGGATGAACTCTACCACGATTCATGAAGATTGTGTGCCTGATATCCTGCATGTGTCGCTTCCCAGATCAGGTCCACTGGAATTCACCTCCTTCTTCTTCTCGGTGTATGTAAGTCCATGGCTTTTGACACACATTTAAATGTTAAATCCCACACATAGTCCGAATCTGCTGGATCGTCCGACGGCCAACTAAAGGTAGAGAAAAAAGTTGAAGGGATTGTTTAGTTTCAGCAAGTAACTTTTACAATTTGTATAATGAAAAGTTACATAATACCCAATCTACTTTATATTTCTCTGCTGTCATCCAGGAGAATAACATGAGCAGATTAATCTAGCGCATGATCATGTAACAGCACAGTTATTAGGTCTCTGCATCTGAAGGGGGTGCGTGCATCGGCATATGATGAAGTTCCCACCCCCAGGCTGCAGAGCATACAATACTGTGCCAGGCTCTGTATTTACCCCTCTTTGTACATTAGATGGAAAGATTTGTATCCACTGGAAATTATTAATATAGCTTCCACATGAATGACAGCAAACAGAGATCTAGAAAATGCAGAGGAATGGACACAAAAGGTATATTAGAAAATTGTCTAACTTTTCATTGTACAAACAATAACATTGTTATTAATATTTGTGGCAGACCTAGTTCTATTTTTGTCTATTCTAGCATGCTGTGAAATACATTACTTTGTTGTCTGCCTCCCATAGTAATATCCACCAGCGCTGCTTCATTTTAGGTTTACATTTCTCTGCACTCAACTTCTGCAAATGCTTGATATCCACACTTTACCAGATTTTCACTCATCGAACAGGGGCAGATATTGGAGTGTTTTCTATGTTTATTTACACATAACATTCATGATGGAGATTTAGATCGGTTGACAAATGTGGTTTCATATGGGCATATGAGGTGTTATGTTGATAAATTTTGGAGAAATTTGTCCAGGGGTGTAACTAGGACACATACACAAATATATAGCATATACACATTACCTATAAACACAAATATAGAGCATATACATGTCAAAGATACACACACAATTATAGACATTTCTTTATACTCATTGTCAGGCAGTCTCCTTTTGGGAGCGGAGTGTTAGGGGCAAAAGATACGTTTTCATGCAGCCTAATAGCTGCTGACTACTTGGGAGAAGTAAACGCCATGTTCTCTTCTTCCCCAACATTACTTATCTGAGCGGCTGGCTCAGCTGTGTACTGTGGAACATGTACACTACTGTTATACACATATTTGCTGTACAGTGTGCAGAATAATATGTGTAAAATGGTGCACCTCCTGCATTTTTTAATATGGCAGGTTGGTTGGCCAGGCTCCCTGATATTGGGGGCACTGTGGCAGCTGCTAGGGCTTCTATCCCTGTAGATACATCTCTGAAGTTGTCTAACGTTGAGTGGTTTGTTGCATTACCACATTTAAAAAATGCAAATATGGCATATCAGAAAATCAGTCTGTTTTGAGACATTTTGAAGACTGAAAACAGATACCTGAAATGACATACCCCACCCCTTCCATTGTCTTTTACCTTGCTATTTGCCTTGCCGGTAAAGTCAGAGGTCACTTTAGTGTACTCTAAGGAGGAGTGAAAAGAGTGGTGGTCAAGCAGGTCCAACATCTTAAAGCTGCCCATAGAAATCACTACATCAAACAAACAGGCAAGACACTGAAGAGTATAGAGAAATAGAAGAGAATAAAACAAAATTATTTAAAAAAAATTAAGAGCTTTTTCACATATTTTGCTGAGATCAAAATTGAGATCAATAGCGAATGCACTCGAGATCAAAATTAGAGAACCACAAGTTCTTAAATGTTAATGTCATTTTGTTGTCCTATGTGAATGTATACCATATAACATAAGTAAAATATCAGTATTTTAAGCTTATTTTCTGAATTGTATATATTCTAAAGACAAAAAATGTGAATGAGAAAAAAAACACCAATTTAGAGAACACTATTAGATACCTGCAAGTTATTGGTGTTATTCTGGCAACTGGTGCTAATTTCCTTAATTAACTGACAAACCCTATTAAACTTTCCATTTTGCACTTATGCAAAAATGATCTGCACTTCCAAAGTGACTGAAACCCTCTGGCAGCAACTTGTCCCGATTAAGGCCAGAGAGGTGACCCTATCAGCCAAAGAATGAGAAGTTGGTTGCAGGTAATGCAGAGAATCTACATGTGTAATTGTTTCAACACTGTAGCTGAAATTGCTCACCAGTTCACTACTAAACAGCATAAGGATATATCTCGTCATAGGACCACATTTATTAAATATATTGAAAAACGCACTTTGCCTGGGAAGAGTGTGCCACACAAAAATGTTGCACGATCTTCATTAATCTGGTACTCCCTGCACTGCTTGGGAAGCGTGCACCAACTTTGGTGCACCTTTATCCTAGAGTGTGCAAAACCATTCTGTGGAGTCTTTGTATTAAATTTGGTACAAAAAACTTCTAGAAGTCAGTGGTAACAAAGTTATGGCCAAAAGACCCACTACATTCACAGCCCTGATCTAAACCCAATAAAAAACCTCTGGAAATCCTTGGTAACAAAATGATGGCCAAGAAACCCACAACATTCACAGAAGCATGGAAGAGACTGGTAGAAGAGTGGAACAAAATAACCCTAGAGCATTGTGAGAGACTTGTAATCTTTAGAAAATGTAATAGTAATTGTTACAGTCATTACTGTTCACTAATTAGGATCATAACTTTTTTTGAAAAATAAGGGAGCAAGATAAAGTTAATATACTTTGATAATTTTGAAAGACATTGTTGTAGTGGCATGCTGTACTCTTTACAAAAAAAATCCATCAAATGTTTATCAATGGAGATTACATTATTCTGAAAAACTCAAGTAATCATACATAGTTCTCCAATTTTAATCTCTAGTGTATTTATCATCTTTTTATACTGTATCTATAGCACATGGAGATATATCTAATTTCATTTTTATTCAAGATGTATTTTCCTTTAACCTTACTTTGACCTAATGCACAAAAAGACCCATTAATGGAAAATGTTCATTTGAAGACTTGTACAGCTATAGGGACTAGCGCAGTGGTGTATAGATGCCAATTACAGAAAGTAGAAAGCAGCAATTCATTATAAAGCAAATCAAAATGTAAATACTTTTAACTGCATAAATGTAGTAAAACTTAAAGTGTATAACCTTTCAACAAACTTTTTAGAAATACATAGTGCAGTTTGTGTACATAAAGATTAAAAGACAAAAACAGTGTTATTTCTTATCTTCTATCAACCTCTTGTCTTTAACTCCACTGGAAGGTGGCAACCTAGCTTCTGTGCCTCTTAGCTAGAGCCCAAGGGTAATCTGCAACCTTAGTGAACTTCTGTTTGTATTGTTAGCAAGACAGATTTCAGCAAATATTTCAGTGCATAGGAAATTAGAAAGGAATTTACACAGATGCATGCTGGCCCAGCCATGCATGAAGTTCACCAGGTTGCCACTGGAATCCTCTTCCACTGCTTTTTGACGACATCACAGAGTTGGTGAATGTTAAAGACATCCTCCATCTTCCTTTTGAGGATCCCCCAGATATGTACAATACCTTTAACCCCAGAGGTCATCTTAGTTTGAAGTTGTTATCATGTTGGAAAACTGCCCTGAGGGAAGGGGATCATGCTCTGCTTCAGTATGCGTTTCCATTTATGGTTCCCTCATTTAACTGTAGCTCCCCACATCTGGCAACACTCATGCAGCACCAAACTATATCACTTCCACCACCATGCCGGACTGTAGGCAAGAACCACTACTTTTTGCACTCCTCACCACAGGACAGGGTTTCAGTAATCCATGTTCTTATCTGCCTGTCTAACTTCTTGTGCATCATCCTTGGGATAAAAGGCATGCAGACCAATTTAATGCAGTGTGTAGTGTATGATCTGAGTACTGACAGGCTAGCCCCACCACTGCTTCACCTTATGCAGCATTGCAGGCAGCACTCATACATCTATATTGTATTCTATAAAAACAAAATCTGACTATGACACTGCACATGTCTACTCAACTTCTTTGGTCACCAACGGCAGGGACCCTTGTTTGAGTGGAGCTTGTTAAAACGCTGCATGTTTTTGGCCACCATTATGCATTATACAGTTTCACTGTGTTGCCAATGTTCTTATAACCTAGACTTGGATGGTGCTAGATATATCTGATATTTTGCTGCAATGCTTACTCTGGTTCAAGGAAGGATATAGCACATACTGTAACTGTCCCCAAAATTCTGGTGAGCTGGACCTTTTTTTTGCCAAATATTTGTGTAAGAAATTAAATATGACTATTTGTTAGGGTGGATTCACCTTGACCTTTTTTTCACCTCAGTGATTTTTTACCAACCCATTCTGGCTTATGGACACATACAGATTGGTTCAATAAGATGTCAGTAAAAAATGAACTGAATCAAGGAAGATAAAACCAATTCTTTTCAATGGGCTTTTTCACACTTCAGTTTATTTTCCACTGATCCAATGTTGTTGGTGAAAACAGAAAGGACAGGTTCTAATTTTTTTTGTACTGTCCATTGATCAGTGGAGAAAAAAAGTATTTATTGTTTTATGCAGAATTCATTGAAAAAAAAAAAGTTATAAATTGAAACACTTGATAACGACTAAACAGCTACAGGACAGACGTTTACATATAATGCAGCAGTTAGTGAACAGCGGACCCGAGCAAAGTTTTGGTTGATACCGAACTTTGCTGGTCCTGGGTGCCCGGACCCTGAAGTTCCAAACAAATACTATGCTGATAAAGTCAGAAAAGCTGCTGGCAGCTTATACATCAGTGTAGGATCATTGGGGACCGACAACCCTCTCCTAAATGGTTCTGTGCACCATCGCAGTATTTTTCAAATTCGTGTTTTGACGAACCCAAATTTTCACGAGTCCGCTCATCACTAGTAGCAATGATAAATAAACAAACTTTTATTATTTTGCAGTCGTCTACAATTGTTTCCATATAGTAACATCAAATATATCTTTATCTACCTCCATGTCAGAGATGATCGATTCATATGTAAATTGGCATAAAACTAGTTTAAAAATGTAACTTACAATAAACAATGGGCTTACTCATCAGATTGTCAATTCTATAAAATATATCAGGAACATGGTAAAGCACATGTTATACAATTGTATCCTCAGAGGAACTGATAACAAGTATCATAACAAATGCAAATGGATTCATGTTGCGATGTTGAAATATATTACTTAGCTAATGGTTTTTACAGCAATACTAATCCATTTACGGAGAGTTTATGAAGAAAATAATAAGGTGTTTTCTGTCTAATTGATCAAACTAAGTAATATTTGCCCCATTGTATGGAAGGATCCAAACCTAAGAAATAAAATTCCTTTTACAGTTCACTAGAAAAAGCAATTTTCAGAAGAATTGAACTAGAAATCATTCAAATGTGCCACACCCATGTTTGGTAATAGTGTAGTAATCATGTTGGAAGCATTATTGGTAATTAGAGCATTAAACAAAGTCAGATAACGCGATAATCTGTATCAAAGATATCAAATTTTATGCTTTCAGGTAAAAGTAATTATTTTAATAACATTATTAAAGAAAATGACAGATGAAGACTCAATTATGAAAACATTGACGTAGTATCAGTCTCATAAAGCTTTCAACAGTGACCTATTTCCATGTATTTCAGATCGGTCAGATTCATTGAGAAAAAAGTACAGTATCATCGGTATCCAAAGATTCCCTTTACTGAGCATTGGCACAGTATTTATCTTGATGTCATATTTCAATAAATATGAGATACATTTTGGAGCAAACATGTATATTGTCCTGTATGTGAGTAATATGGAGTAAATAGCATTTAAACTTGTAGCAGGTGATCCTTTTATGGAATTAGTTTTTTAGTTTATGTATGTAGTAGGTTATTGTAGCAGTAATAGATATTTGGTGTTGGTTTTTGAGCTGATGTTGGTCCCTCCATTGGTAGCAGTATACATTTAGCAGCCTTTATTTTAGACAAATTGAGTAAAGTGAATCTGTCACCATGATTTACATACCTGAACCTACTGCTATGGTTTGTATTGCTCAGGCTCCATATTTTGGCAGAACCAGTAGTGATGAGCAGTGGGTGTTGTTTTTGCTGTGGAGCTGGAGCACTGAGGTGTCCTGCAAACACCCCCTTCAAAACTTCTTCAGCCTCATTTACATATTTCTAAAGTCTAATTTTGGCAAAGCCATTACAAAAACGGTGTAGGCCTATCAGACCATAACCTTCTTTTTAGGTGGACATAGCTAATATTCTTGTGACACCATTTAGATACCTATTGTAGATAACTGAAAATTGTTTAATGATTCTGTAGCCTGAAAAAAGTATGTTAACTTGTAGCTATATGAAATCTACATTGATAAATTGGAGTTTTTAACAAAATTTATTTTAAGGAATTAATCTCTTAAGAGATTTAAGGGAATACTTAGGAAAAGCTGGTTCCCCCCACATGAGCATGAAAAACAAGGCTGAAATGTTGTAGGTCTGTTACCTAATGTATGTCACTTATGGGTAGTTTTCCACCTGGCAATGTATAAAGGCATATAAATTACCACTAGTTGCCAGCTTCCATTCGACATGTAAACAACAGCATGGGAACTAATGGTAATTCACATGCATTTTCCTTTGACAATGACACAATGTGGGACATTCATCAGTTATTTTGTGTATAAGTCTTGGGATGATCACAATTCCTTTTGAACTTTCAGAATTTGTGATAATGTCCTCCTTTACACCATCTCCACACCAAATGAGCATGGAGGGTCGTAAAAAAGGGGGCAAGGCTGCCATACGAGTGGGTACCATGGGGTGTTCTAGAGCCTGAAATCCTTCAAGCCTGGACAGTTACTGTTAATATTACAGGCAGGGCCTCATATAGAATTTACACCTGAGCAGCTGGTTGCTAGATATATTAGGAAGCCAGAGCATACTGATGTATCCAGCGTGGCAGAGAGGCAGGGCTTTCAACATATACCAAAACACGATGCAATGGCATATGATAAATGTCCCCCATTGTGTATAATCATGCACACAGTGAATGAAGAGTCAACCCGATTAAGATGAGTAACCCAGATCCTTGTTCAAAACTTTAATATAATTTGAAGTTTCTCGAAATGAACCCACGTTGAAAAAGAATTATCAATGTTTTTGAATGAAGAGATCGCTGTTGCTTGTATCTCTATCCAAAAAAATTTGCATACCTTGTAGGACTTACTTGACTCCCTTCAGAGTTATTGTTTCCCTAGAACTTTACCACTTGGCCCCTTACACTGTATTAGAACAAAACAGAATTCCAAAAGCTCCAACAAAACTGTGCAATACAATTCTAATGAAAAATACAGGATACTATGTATTATGGCAGAGAGACAGTAATGAAAAAAAATGTACCTTTGGACTTTTGCTGTGTAAAGGTTATATATACACAAAAGCAAGATAGGTCAAATGAGAAAGAAAATAAATATAGTATGGAAATCTGCTGTACACAATTAACATATCACTTATCTCAAAACACATTTTAGAACTCAAAAAAAAAAAAAAAAACATTCCCTTCACTTTATTAGGAGGCTGGTCACACAGTGGATGACAGGCTGTTTTATTTCTGTAAATAAAATTGCACAGGAAGATGCATCCTCTGCTTCATTATTAGTTAACACTTATTGAATTGCCATTTTGTCATTAAAAAACTAAGATATGCTGGATTTGTACAAAAAGCTACACATTTATAGGTTTTATTCATCCTAAGGTAGACACTACCAGTTGTTCTTTAGTTGTAGAAAAACTACAAGACCTAGCTTACTAGGAAAACCTAAATTCTATGATGGGTCACTGTCCAACTAGTTTTACAGTATCTTAAAGAGTAACTGTCATTTCAGATCATTTTTAATATTGGTGGGGGGTAGGAATATTGTGAATATTTTTCTAATACACTTTATTAAGAAATTCTACTAAGTGCCCCTTAGTAACATTTTCCTACTCTGTTGTCAAGAATGGTCTACCACATAGAATCCTTTTTCTATATTCCATGTTTCCATAACTCTGAGCAGTGTGCTCTGCCTGGCTGCACTATGCTATAAGTGTTATTTTCAAACATCAAAGTGAAGGGGTTAATCCTCACAGCTAAACACAGGGAGATCTGATATGTTCTCATAATCAGCCTCCTGTTGTCTTTCAGAATTTCTTAATAATGTATATATGAAAAATGTTCATATGTTCATATACACAATATTAAAAATTATCCCAAAATTACAGTTCTGCCAACATATACTGTACATGTAAATATACCAAATATCAAAACAACTAGTCTGCCTCCACATGGTGATATCTCCTCCTCCACCTTTTAGTAGAGCAAACTTAAATATTCTAAATTTTTTGACATATTAGTTGTCCAGGTGTCCACTTATGTCCATACTATTAACGTATTACAATCCATTATTCCACCTATTGAACCCTGTAATAGTAAAAAAAGTGAATTGTCTAAATCAACACATTTTGCCCTTAGCCACCTATTTTGTCTTACATTTCCCAATCCAAAATGGTATCCAAAAAAAAAGGGGGAGGTTTATAAAAATGAATAAACTATTGAAATAAGGGGTTAACAATACTATACACAATGACCTATGAAAGATGGAGGCATGCATTTCTTCAACCAAGCTGGTCACACAAGCACAAATGACAAATTGAAGGAAAGTAAACACACAGATTTCACTGAGGCGGAATGAAACAGGAGATAGGAGTTTGTAAAGTGCTGAAGAACATGTGTTATATAAATAGTAAAACACTTTCCAGAACACATATAGCATTGCAACTTGTAAGAAAAATATAGTTTTCAAATATTTTTATAGCAAATATTTACTATTGGGAAAATATCCATAAAAAGTACACTTTGAGTATATTGGAGTTTACAAAAGCTGCAGAAAGTACTAAATTCATAGCTAATTCTCTGTGATAAGATCCCAGACCCTCTCTCTGCTGTGATATCCTACCAATGTCCTGCTTTTTTTCCCCTTTTTTTTTTGGGGGGGGGATGGGAGTGACGATAGAGGTAGGGAAACCGTTTAAACAAAATCTCCCATCAAAATCAAACACGATAAGCCAGGGGAACATACTCATAGATCCAGGCCCTATGATTGTGATAATATCCTTATATGTATTATCCATGGCATTTTTCATTCTAAAACCAACTCGAACAATGAGCAAGAGGGACTCTGTGGGGGGTGGGGTTACCAGAGTCCCTCTGATGTAATTTCACAGCTATTAGGCTGTTACGGAGCTACTCCTCCCTCTTCCTGCTTTAATTTGGCACAGAGGGATGGAGGGGAAGTTCTAGCACAGCAGGCAGAGGGGAGACAGCCAGTGAAGCTAGGGCAAGGATGGACTCTGGTTCCACCAATAGAGACCTTCTAGCTCATCAGCATAATTTTAAAAGTTTGATTTTTAGAAGGGAGGAGGCCATGGATAACCAAGAAGATTACCACACTCAAAGTGGCCCTGGTTTATCATGCTTGATTTCCTTTATGTACAATGGGTACACAATTTGACAGTGTTACTCAAGACTACAAAGAGTCACCGTCAACTCAAGGCCAAGGTTGATTATTTTCATATTAATTGACCCTGTAATAATTCCATATTGCAATTTTCTTTTATAAGGCTTTCTTATCAATATCAACATAGTATATACAGTATGTGGCAACTGCTCATGCCCGGGCAAATTCTGGGTATACAATATTGCATATTTGCTTAGGTGTAAGAGCAGAAAGCAATAGAAACAAAAATAATGAAGCATGCTATACATAAGTATGTATGCAGTATTTTCCCCTGAAGCATAAAATAAATCTTTTTCTGCAATACAATTCTGTCTTGTGGAAGCATACACTAGTGTTAAAAAAATGTTAAGAAGCATGAATAAATTGTTTGTTACCTCTTTCTATAATTAATGAGAATTCCCAGGGAAGGAAACTCAGAAGCAAAAAAGGGATAAACTAGGTATAAACTTTTAAAACAGAGAATCCCATTTCATTTTAATGGGTGAATCTCTGGGATGTAGCCTATGTGACCTCTGAAATCTGTCACATCTCACAGAGACAGTGTGGATGTGAAATATATTATACATGCAGCATGTTTGTTTTCCAGAAACAGCACCACACTTGCCCATAGATTGTACTTGACATTTCAGCTCAGCAATATTTAAGTTAATGGGTCCAAGCCAGAATACCACCCACAACTTGCAGACAGGTGTGGTGCCAAGAACAGAACAGACATGTTTTTCTGATCCTGCAACACAACTTCTCTCTCGTTATTATTTTGAGAATGCATTCTGTCAATGGAGTTCAATTAATGAAGGATGCACCTTAAATTATTTATGGAATTTTAACATGTGTCATGGATGCTCCTGTGATCCATGTCCCGGGTTGAGGACCACCCAGGCCCCTCTCTGTGCTGCTCGCTCCCCCAGGTTCACTCACCTCTCTACGCTCCTGTTCCAGTCCTGGCTTCCAGGTGCACGCGTCCCGCCTCCTAGGGCGCCCACAGATTTAAAAGGCCAGTGTACCACTAATTGGTGCTGGCCATTTCCTGGATATGTATAAACACCAGCCTCTCCCAGCATTTGTGCTTTATGTGAGAAAGATTGTTTTGTTGCCTAGTGTCTGTCAGCTGATTTGCATTTGTCACCCCAGTTCCGTTCCTGCATTGTTCCTGCTGTTGATCATGTTCTGCCTGTTTCCACCTCCTGCCTGTCCCCGACCATGATTCTGCCTCACGACTTTGGACCATGCCTTGGCCACCACCGCAGGCAAAGTCTGTTCTAGCACTAATCGCAGACCAAGGCACTGAAAAAGCAGCAATGCATTTGGTACCCATCTCCCTTGACATCATTGGGATTCGCAGACCGATTGCTATGACAGCCGGGAGCCTCTGAGAGGCTTCTATGGAGATCAATAGAAGAGTAGCACATTCACAATATACTGCAATGCTGTCGTTTTGCGAGTGAGTGATCAGACCCACTAAGGGGCCTAAAAAGAAAAAAAGATATAGATTTGATTTTTCATTTTAAAGTATTTCTCCCATTCCCTAGAATGCATACCGAAATAAATAAAATCTTAAACAAGTTTGGAATCCCCATATCTAATGAAATTAATAACGCTGTACCAGAAAGCAATGTTCAAATAACAGCTTTTCACCATCTTGTCAACCAGAAAAGGTTTTACAAAAAGGCGGGACAGTTCTTCAAATAGTATCCATGAAAATGTCAGTTTATGCCATAAAAAATGCCACCTTGCGTAGCTCTGTACACCAAAATAAAAAAAGTAATGGGTGTTAGAATATGGCTATGTAAGGACAATTTTAAAGGGGTCCAGGACAAAAAAAAAAAAAAAAAAAAACGATATTAATTTGGTATCTCTAGGATCCTGCTGAACTATACATTGGATGTCTTATCTGGACCACACAGTGAAAGCCAGACTCTGTTTTTGTGTTGATTCCACTGCATTTGAATTTTTTTTTCCATATTCCTAGTAAATTGCACAGAATATTAAATCTAGTCACTAAGAATTACAACATGTCCCACAGATAACAAGCTCTCATACAGCTCTGTAAATGAAAAATAAAAAAAAAAGATGTGGCTATTGAAATGCAAAAAAAATCTAAAAAGGGCCTTGTCCTGAAGGGGTTTAATCTTAAACCTAAAAACTGTAAACTTATCTTTAGGATGAGCATGTTGCTTATGTACAAGGTCCCACTCTTCTTCCCACTAAAGCAGTATGAACACCATTTAATTTAGTGGTCCAATAAGATGGATCAAGCTGTTACAGTTACTGTCATTTACTGTTAATTGTTAAATAAAACACACAAATCTCAAGCTTAGAAATTAATTTCAACATCATAAAACATTTCAATATATTACAAACAGAAATGAGAAAATAACATGTTATGAAAATATAGCTTTAATTTAAAGACATATAAACAGTTTTGGTACAGAACAGACATGATGCTGTAAATCCATTGATATTTTTTTTCTTTTTTTTCCCCTTAAATTGTTTTCTCAAAAAACAAAACAAAAAAAAAAAAAAAAACACTTTTGCATTTGTTTGCTATATACAATGAAATATCACATGGACATTCAGTGCTTACAATTTAACGTCTTGAGAAACAGACGAATGCTGGCTATGTGTTAACTGCACATCCCAAAAAAATCCAAAATCAATTAAGCATAAGATCAGAGTCTGAGGATCCTAAAAGAGTCTAATGTTTACCGATGCATAGCAGAAAAAAATATATATATATTATACCACGCCATAAAAGGTATTGCTAAATCTGCTGCTGTGGAAAATCTGTCACTACACTTAAAAGTTATGTTTGCATTTCATCTAAGCCGAGGGGGAAAAAAATAAAGCTCAAAATGATACCGCTATAGAGAATGAATAAATAAAGAATTTATCACTGTGCTACATCTCCAACTTAAGACGAATATCGTGCTGGATGCAAGCTAAAGAGTGGGGAATCAATCAGACTCATTTAGACATTGAGGATGACATATAAACAGAGCAATCCTTTGTTAATATAAAAGTGAAAACTCACAGAGACAAGCATTGTGTGTTATGATTGTCAAGTAGGTGCATATACCATCCTATTAGAAAAATGATCCAAATACTATGGATGATAAATCACACACACACTAAACACAGCTTATCAAGAAATCTCTTACAATTGCAACCAGCACAGCCAGAGTTACATAACACCTTGCATCAGAGGGGGGAGAATGAATTGCACTTTTTGTTAATCCCTTTCCATCTATCCCTTACAGCCTGAGGTACAATAACATACATTCAGTATATCAAATGGGTTTTCTTTATACATTTCCATAGAAATATAGAAGGGTTACATTTACTCTCTGCAAATGGCATATGACAATAAAACATTAAAAATATATATATACACCTTTATTTCACACTAGTTTTGGGCCCCCTGCTGGCTAACGGTTGATCACACAACATCTTACAATTCACAGGTGTGTGAATAAGTTGTACATAAAAGGTAATGACTTCGGGAAGTAGTAGTGCTATATGCATTATGTATAAAAAAATCTTTACACGTTTTGTTGTTTTAAGTAAAAAAAGCTGCAAAGAGATATTTACATATATATTACTATATGGTATAAATTAGTGGTCCTTCATGATAACCATTAACAACACATTGTGTTATTTGTATTTTTTTTCGTCATCCAAAGTGTATTGAAAAAAATAATGTTTTAAATGTTGGAAATTTCAATTGGCTTTTTATCAAGTAAATGGAAGTCCATTTTGCCATTTAGTGGGATTTGAACTTCCAGATTTTCATTTATCCTGTGATCTTTCTTTCCTTTTCTCAAGCAGATATACATTGCCATTAGAGTGATCAGAATGACAGAGCCCAAACAGAATATTGACAGGGTGACCAGTGTGGGGACACAGGAATCTGCATCGATCTTTTTATGGGTAGGCTCAATGGCTATCTGTGGTTCCTTCTCCTCTATATTAATATCAGCATCTTTTCGTAGCAAGCTCTCTATGTAGCTCTCATTGCTTACTGTGTCATTAACAAACAAATTGACCATGACAGTGGAGAATAGAGGCTCTGGATAACCATGATCAGTTACTTTAACTAATAGCCTATATAATCCATAGTCATCGCTCATTAGTGACTCTTCTAAGGTTATGTTGCCCGTTTTAGAATCTATCCTAAATGATTCAGGTCTTGGCCCCCTCCTTCCTATAATGCTGTATGCTATCACTGCATTCATCCCTGTGTCCTTATCCACAGCATAGACTTCAGTAACAGGAGAACCAGGCAAAGTTGAAGGAAGGACAAGAAGGTATGACATATTGGACTGTGGGAATAAGACCAGAGGGGGGTTGTCATTGACATCCAGAAGCAATATAGTTATTTTAGCTGTAGAAGACAAGGTCGGGTCACCCCCATCAGTAGCTTCGACCCAAAGAGTATAAGAACTCTGTTGTTCCCTATCCAGTGATACCTTTGCTCTCAGGAGTCCTTTGCCAGTGTCAATGACAAAAATGTCACTTCCATTCACGATAGAAAGGGCTATCCATCCATTCTGTCCAGAGTCAGCATCTGTGACGCTAATTACTCCAATTTCACCAAAGCCCGGAAAGTTCTCAGGAACAAAAAAACTTAAATCTTTGCTGATGAAACGAGGGCTGTTGTCGTTTTTGTCTAAAACTGTAATATGAACGGTGGCTACTGACTCCCTTGGAGGTTTGCCAGAATCTCTTGCTTTAACAGTGAACCTGTATTTTTCTTTTTCTTCTCGGTCTAACATAGTTGTAACTGTAAGAATTCCTGTTTGCTTATCAAGAGCAAAATAAGCAGGTGCATCAGGTCCCAAAAAGTAGGAAATTTGACCTCTTTCTCCACTGTCCGCATCAGTAGCATGCAACTTGGCCAAGAAAGCATTAGCCTGGTTGTTTTCTTCAATTGTAACCTCTATCGTTGGTTGCGTAAAAACAGGGGAATTGTCATTCTCATCTAAAATATACACTTGTAGCGGTTTCCTGACTTTTGACCCATCCAAACTAAGTGCAACCACTGAAATGTTAAATATTCGTTTGGTTTCAAAATCTAAAGTATTTGTAGTCTCAAGCAAATATTCATTTGTATAGGTTTTGTATGCGCCAAGACGAAATGGTCCTTCACCTTCTAAGTAACATTTCACCTTGTATTTTCCATCTGGGTCTTTGATAGTAAAAAATGCAATGGGAGTATGAATAGGTTCTAACTCTTTCAAATAGATAATACCATTTTCTTCAGTTGCAATATAGCGGGGTACAACTTCCGGTGGTCGGAGCGCCACTTTAATAATAGAAATAGACACGCTTATGACAGCTGGAATGCAGCCTGGGCCATTGGCAAGAATTGTTAATTTGTGTTGTTGAATGGTGTTGCCATCAACCTTTTTGGAAAGCTTAATTATTCCTGTATTTTCATCCAAATAGAAAAGTTCCTTTGAAGACTGTGGAACACGTTCACTGAAGGCATATGTAATAATTGCATTGCTACCTAGATCAATGTCCACAGCTTGTACCATGGTTACCTTCATCCCCACACTTGAGTTTCCAGGAATAGTCACATTCATAGCAGATTCACTGAACTGTGGACAATTATCATTGACATCACTAATGAGAATAGATAGTGTGGCAGATCCTACAAGAGGTGGGTTGCCGCCATCTTCAGCAATAATGATAGTTTTGTACTCAGATTTGACCTCTCGATCCAGGGTCCCCATGATTATAAGGTACGGTGTCCTTTCCCCACTCTCATTCTCTTCCACATCTAAAGTAAAAACACCATAGTAGTCAACTAACCTGTAGGTCTGGACCCCATTCAGTCCTCCATCAGGGTCATATGCTGGATGCTCTATAACCAGCCTAGTGTTAACAGGAGCATTCTCTGGGACAGTAATATAAATCTGTGCCACTGGAAACATAGGAGCATTATCATTCACATCAATGACGGCAATCTTTACTTTGATGAGCCTGAAATATTCCTGTGGCAAAATTATGATATCAAGGAGGAGGACACAGTCCTGAGCACCAGGATTATGTGGGCAAAGAGCTTCTCTATCCAACTCCTCTGCTGATGTGTACAGCTCCCCCGTGCTGTTATCAAGTGTCACATACTTCCCACTTAGCCCTTTAGATGCCAGGCTGAATGAAAGAGGGGGGTCAGTCAAGAGACCCAGCTGCAGATCACGCACAATGTTTCCAATGAGAATCCCCTTAGGTAATCCTTCGTGCAGCATGTATAGCAATTCAGACGCTGTGCTGTAACTTGCTGAACTAATTGCAGGTCCAGTCAAGGGGACAATTAGACACAGGAACAAAAAGTGCTGAAATATAAAAATATATACACTTATATTATACATGTTTCCAAATATGAACATGGCAACAATAATCAACAAAATAAACCACTTATTATTAGGGTTTGGTAAAAGACATTATTTACAGTAACTGCTATCATACAATCATGTATTTGTTATGAATTATTTTAAAATATAATTTTAATGAATGTTACTTTATAATAAATACAGCAAGAATGTAATATTTTTTATCATTCGTGCATCATGCCCATCCTGTGCTTTATTACTACAGTATCACATTCATTCTAAAATAACACATATTTCACATGGCAGCACACTTTACACATCATGTTATTCAAACATTACTAAAACTACTAGTTGCACCAGATCTGTGTTGTCAGATCACCTACCTGTACATGGCTTAGACTGCTCCTGGTTGGACTGGCTTGTTGCCCCATATCCAGGTTAAAAGGCTTTAGAAGCCAGCTCTGTACTCCTGTGTGCTGTGTGATCCTTTCATTCCCTTGGTAGTTTAATCCCAATGAAACTGCAGTCATTTAGTTCCTGGTGTTAAAGACACAGACACTCCCTCTCTGCTCATGCAAATCTCTGGGCAGCCTCAGCCAATGGCCGCAGATGCATCAATTAACAAAGCATTGAGAAGGGATGGACTACTGACCTGATCATGCAAAGGAATACTTTGCTTTAACAAGAGACTTCTGGAGATATGGAAAACTTTCAGTAGCATTTATGAAAGATAAAACAAGTAAGGAATTCTTCCAGCTTACAGGGGTACATATACCATACAGATGTAGCAGTGAGTCCAGATGATGCATAATGTTAACCTGCAGCCCAACAGTAATAATAATACTAATAATCTATATTTATATAGCGCCATCAAATTCTGTAGCGCTTTACAAATCATAGGTGACATATACAAATATAATATTACTTAACAAAGTACAAACAGTCATATGGAACAATAGGTGTACTGAAAACCTAAAACAACACATTTTAACGACAAATCTCATGCTGAGCTTTGCTATATTCTGTACTCAGGAGCAGAGTTTGCAATGTATTCTTCCTCTATATAATGATATTTTATTTCTGGTTTTCCAAAGTACTGCTGAAAGACCTATCGCATAAGCTGAATTTGCTGTGTCTACCAGTAAAGAAGATATATGACAAATTCAGCACTGCTACATCTATATAGGATAATGCAGTAAGTAGCCATTTATGGATAACTAAATCTCACCTGCTGATATCTGCTGTGTATCTCACACAGCCTATGGTGCTGGAGTTGCTGCACAGCACAGACCTCCCTCCTACACACAGTATGCTGGATTGTGTGGTCATTCCATGTCCTAATTCCTTTCTTGCTCTGCAATTGCTTTGGCTCTGAAGAAAGGATTGCCATCTCCCGGATGCTGTTACTTGAAACGTTCAGTTCAGACGTGACACCAGATTGATCACATTTTCTGCTATGTGTGCTGGCTTGTAAGTGGAAGCAGTGCACCAGGCAGCTGTGGCAGCAGGATTAACTGTTTAAATGCTAATGGATGGTGGATATTCCAGTTGTTGAAACAGGAAATCATAAATGCAGTGTATATTTATTTATGTATCAAAAGAGAATCTAACAATAATAATATCAAACAAATAATAAGAAAATAAAATATGAGAGCTTTCATAACTTGTAATCACCGGGAAAGACAAAAAATTGTGCTCCATAGAGGCAAATGTGTCCTGCCAAATCATGCTTACAAAAAAGTTAACTTAAGGAAACTGCACTGGCATGTTTCAGACGAAACAGCGTGCTTAGTCAGAAAGGTAGGAAGGCCCTTTTATTGTTTTATAGGACTAAGGGTGATGGCAGACGTGCTGTTTTGTCTGCATTTGCAAGCTCAAACGCAGACAAAACCGCACCCACCGGGGCGGGCCGCGGGAACGAGCCGCCGTTGTTTTGCCGTTAATTAAATGCAAAACACTGGCGGCTCGTTCGTGATCGCAGGCGTTTCCATGGAAACGCCAATGCGATCGCGCTGCGGCCCGCCCCAGTGGGTGCGGCTTGGTCTGCGTTTGCGTTTACAAACGCAGCCAAGACGGCACGTCTGCCATCACCCTTATTTTACTTTTCTGTAATGTCTTATTTAGTTTGTATATATACTCCATTATTTGTAAAGCTTTGCAGGAACAATGGCAATATATACATACAGATTTATTGCTTATTGTATTGAGAGATGCATACATAGGGGGGAATGAATCACTGCTTCTACGCTAGTTTTCTGGCATAGAAGCAGGGAAATAACCACAAATTCTTGCACACTGCAAGAATTAGTGGTTATTATAGCGACTATGTTACCTCCACGCATTGTAGGTGTTCAGAGGGCATTGGGGGTCGCAGCCACCAGTAGAGTAGGCGGGCATAGGGCTCCAAAAACCGCCCTCCGTATGGTTCAAATATAGATTATTTCCTCATCGTATTGGTGACTGCAGGCGCTCTGACACACTCCAAACAAAACAGTCCAGGAATCCAGGACTTCTAAAACTTCTCCCACTTTATTTATCCATAAGATTAAAATCCAAGGTGCATAATATCCACAAGCAACGCGTTTTATTACACTTTTCATCTTGGCTTGATACTAATTAAGCACAAACCCCTTAAAAATCACATCTCATATGTAGAAACTTTGCACCCCCGCCAACCTAAAGGTTAGTAGAGAGCAGTCCTGGGTTTAGTGCACACTCACTCAAAATTTCTTGGGTAAGGTAAAGCATTCTAAAATTATAACTGCATTTTTTAATAGTGAGAATGACCTTGGTCCTTTAACCCCTTAAGGACGCAGGTTTTTTTTGCTCATTTCTTGCATTTTCCATGTATAGAGCTGTGTGAGGGCTTATTTTGTGCGTAACAAATTTTACTTCTCACTTTTACTTCCAGCTACTGGGAAGCTGGAAAAAATTCCAAATGTGGAAAAGTTGGAAAAAAATCACATTCACGTCACATTCTTGCGGGCTCAGTTTTTACGACTTTCACCATGCTCTCCAAATAACACCTCTACTTTATTCTTTGTTTCAGTACGATCACGGTGATACCAAATTTATGCAGGTTTTATTGCGTTTACACACATTTTCAAAAATTAAACGATTGTGTACGAAAAAGAAAACTAATTTTCACCATCTTCTGATGCTAATAACTTTTCCATACTGTGGTGTACAGACTGTGTTAGGTGTCAATTTTTGCGAAATGAGCTGATGTTATTATTGCTAACATTTTGAGGTCTATGCAACATTTTGGTAACTTTTTTTATTCCATTTTTTATGTGATGTAAAACGGTGTAAAATTTGCTTTTTGGACATTTTGGGTGCTATTTTCCGGTATTTGGTTCACTGCCGGCAATAACCGTTTTTTTTGGGATGCAGCGCTACCTATTGTTAGAGATGGGCAAATTCATGTAAATTCGATTCGACTTGGTTCGCCGAATTTGCAGAGAAAATTTGATTTGAATTGAATCATAACGAATCACAGCATGTGACCTAACGGTACTGATGGAAGTGTGAAATATGAAACCAAAATGGCGACAGCGCCATGTGTTCAGCCATCTTCCTATGATGGTAGCCAACACGGTCCGGAAGGATGGACCTGTAGAGTGTGTAGTTTGCAAAACCAGGAATGGGCAGAGTCATGCCGTCAACGTGGGGCTCCCAGACCCGCCCATGGAATGCCCCGAGCCCCTTTAGCCCAGGCTTTGGTCCTGGTCCCTAGCCCAAACTGGAAGCAGTCCCTGAGAGTGACATATTATTCACTGTTATTGATTTGGCAAATGTTCTTCTCTCTGTGCCCCTAAATGAAGATTGCCAGTACCTATTTGCCTTTACCAGTTCAGTATTCCAGTATACCTGATGCAGATTCCCACAAGGGGGGTAGAAATAAACCAGCCAGTACTTCATACTACACAACCCTTTAGGGAGTAGAATGGCAGACTAGCCCCTTACTGAATATTCTCTTATTTTTGTGCCTCCAAGTGTGCAGGTTTGCCAGAATGCATGTATTGACGTTATGTGTTTTCTGTTCCAGAAGGGTTGCAAAGTTTCCAGGGACAAACCCCAGTGCTGCCAGGAGAAGGCGGTCTTCCTAGGCCACTGCTTCCCAGTGACAGGCAGCTACCTGACAGATGAAAGAAGGCTGGCAGTCCAGAATATGCCCCTACCCTGAGACCCTAAGCCTCTTCACATGTTTCTAGGACTGGCCAGCTGCTGCAGGCCTGGAATTAGGTCTGCTGCCTCCAGCCTGATGTCCCCCCTTGATAACTGAGTTGCCTCTTCCCCATTTGCCCTTAGTCAGGAGGCAATTGATGCATTCCATAGCCTTAAGCTGGCAAATCCTGTCTGCCCCGGCCCTAGGAACATCCCACTGAACCAAACCTTTATTTTATTTTTGCACCGAGTATCTAGGCCAGTGATGGCTAACCTATGACACGCGTGTCAGTGCTGACACACGTAGCCATTTTCACTGACACGCGGCTGCCTGAGAGTTAAGTTTCATCCTACATGATCAGGTGCAATAGCCGGGAGGCTGAGAGATTGCACTGAGCTTCCAGCACTCCCCCCTCCTCCCCCGAGCCGGCCCCTCCCCATGTGTGAGCTGTGCCTAGTGTCTCCAGTCAGCACAGGTATCAGCACAGGGCACAGCAGGAGAGGTGACCCAGCCATACACCCCAGAGGCTCCTCTGCAGCTCCTGATAGTTGTGGTGGGGGTAGGATGGCAACACAGTCAGAGGCCACATTGCTGCTGCCTTGTGTGATGTCCCAGCAGCTGCCACCTCTACACTGACCAGCTCCAGAGCAGGGATGAGGGAGGACAACAACTCCCATCATACAGTGAGTAAGGTCAGTGACTGTATGATAGAAGACATTTATCAAGGCTTGTGTGTCAGTTTTGTGACATACAAGCCCTGAAATAATCGCAACGCCTTGCAAATCGCCAGACATTGCGATTACTTTGCTCCGCACACCTTCTCCATGCCAAGAGGGCATGAAGGAAATTCGGACAGCGGTGCCTGCGCCCTCGCTATAACCTGTGAACTTTCATGACTGAAAGTTTGCAGGTTACTAAGCAATTTCACACCTGTCTGATTGTATGGCAGTACATGGTAGGATCAATCAGACAATCCACGGTTAAAGTACCCTAGAAGTTAAATAGTATACATATTTGTTATTTGAACTATAAATATCAAAAAAATATGTTTTTTTTGTCAAGGTGACACACCACCCGAGTTATGCTCGGTTTTTTGGCGAATTTTGACACACCAAGCTCAAAAGGTTGCCCATCACTGATCTAGGCCATAGGTGTCTAAGTCCAAGAACGTGGTGGCCTCCCCAGTGGCCTACTATTAGGCCCGGTTAGACTCAGTCGTGAGGAGAGCCCCTCATGTGTCAGTAGCTGCAGCCAGCAATCTGCTCAGCAAGGCCAATGAGTTGATCCTAGACCCTAGATCACTCAGTTACAGTGCAAAGCCCACATACCTTGCACAGTGTCCTCACCCAAGTACAGCCCAAGCATCTGAGCAAAGCCAGACAGATCAGACTCCAGTGTACACTCCTGATGCCCCAGGATACACTGAAAAGGTGCACAGCACTGAATCCTGGCGTTCTGTCACCAGTCTTCCAGGATTCAGAGAGGGGGGAGAGAAGTGTGATTAACCCAGATGTTGAGTTTTTTCTCATAGATAGCTCCAGGTCTGCAGGAGAAGACAGATGGTTCTATGCTGGATATACAGTGGTCAGTGGTGCACATGAGGTAGTACAAGCAGAACCATTCCCTCCACACAGGTCAGCGCAGGAGGTGGAGTGACGGCACTCAGGGAAGTGCTACAGCTGCTGGAAGCTAAAAGGCCAAACATTGATACTCAAGGTATAGTTCTGGGGTATAAACACGACTATGATCCCATATGGAAGGCTAGAGATTTCCTCACCTCTGCAGGGACCCCCTTTAAGCATGGCACGCTGGTTAAAGAGCTCATGGATACTCTCTTACTTCCACAAGAGGTGGGGATAGTAAAAGCACACACAATTTGGTAACTCCACAAGCCAAGGGCAAGTATGTAGCCGACAGGGTGGCGAAGACAGCTGCACAGATGGAACCCAGAGACTATCCTGAAGTCTAGGCGGTGAGTTCTGAGCTAAAAGTTTGATCCACAGGTGTTCCAGTCCCTGGTGACCTGAGAGTTATCAGAAGTGAAGGAAGTGTGGAGGAAAGCTGGAGCCCGGATGCCGATGGGACCTGGATGCTGGGAGAGAGGGTGTGCCTGCTCAGAGCCCTGCAACCGCCAGTAAGTCAAGTAGCCCACGGACACACACACATATCCAAAATGGCCATGCTAGCGCTCATAAACCACCAGTGGTTTGCCTAGGCATTACTACTCCTTTCACTAGCCTAGTAAAAGCCTTTACAGTCTGTGCCCGCCACAACCCGGGTAAGGTGGTAAAGACCCCACAGAAGTTGACACCCAAGCTGCTGTATCCCTTCCAAAGACTGCAGATGGATTTTATCCAGCTACCAAAAAGTGGTACATAGGAATACGTGCTTGTGTGTATTGATCTCTTTCCAGGGTGGCCAGAAGCTTCTTCCATGACCAAGGCTACTGCCAGAGTTGCAGCCAAGAAGTTGGTGAGTGAGATTTTTCTGCAGGTTTGGACTTCCAGAGACCATAGAGTCCGGTCGCAGAACCCACTTCACTGGACAGGTAAAGAACTGAAACCTTGTCCCTCCTGGGTGTAGAACAGGTGAGTGCTTTCCTGCTGCCGACCATTCAGTTAGGACCACCCTTAACAGAAAGGTAGGATTGTCCCCTTTGAAGTACTTTTTGGCTGTGCACCCAGACTAGGCCTCACTTCCCACAGTCCCTATAGCTGATGGCAGGAAACCAGGTGGAACATGCCACACAGTTGAGCCAGGCCTTGAAAAATGTCCACAAAAGTGTTTGTGATACCTTTTTCAGATCCAGACAGAGACCTCAGGATGCATAACCTGAAGCCTGGAGTCTAGGTGGTGGTAAAGACACACCTGCTGACCAGTGCCACATCTGTGAAGCCAGGGAAGTCAGCATGCTTCCACGCTTTCTATTGCAAACTTACCTATTCTTCTTGCTAGCCGGTCTCTTCTGACTGACTGCATGCTCAGGGACACCCCAACCATGACTATCACTGTATCTATAGGGCTGACCAGGATGCCCCCAGGGTAGGAGACTTTACCTACGGTCGGTGCAATAAGACAAGGACCTTTTTTAACTTCGACAGTAGAGGCAACCCTGTATTAGCAGTGTCTGATGTGTACTGGATTTGTGGGGATAGGAGAGTCAGGTCAAGCCTGCCTAGAGGCTGGGAAGGTGAGTGTACTGTGATAAAGTTTGTGCAATCCTTCCTCATGATCCCTTCCTCATGATCCCCAGGGATAAGTTTGATCACACACATAAAGAAAAGGTAGAGATTCTGAAGGTCTAAGAGAGATGACAACGTTTATATAGATACAGTGGGAGCACCAAGGGTCCCAGATGAGTACAAGGGCCACAATCAGATATGGGCAGGTCTAGAGTCCATTCTAGAGTCCATTATAGAGCTGTGAGCAAATGATTGGGTTAACTGTTTTTATTGTAATCAACAGATATTTGTGAATTATATCGGAGATGCTTTCCAGAACCGCATGGCTTTGGACATGACCCTTGCTGTGAAGGGAGGAGTCTGTAAGATGGTGGGAGCGGCTTGTTGCATGTACATCCCGGATGACATCACCCCCTATGGATCCATTACCCATGCTCTTGAAAAGATCAAAGGACTGTCCAGGGAACTCAAGAGAATGTCTGGAGTGGACACTTTGTCCTTCACTTTGTAGTTGGGGGATTAGAAGAGTTTCCTTTAAGTGGGGGTGATATTGGGGATTGTGATTTTGCTCTTGTCACTTTTTGTGTGTTGTGTGGTCCCCCTCATCGAGTACACCATGTCCCAGATGGCCGTCCAGGAGGTAAGAACCAAGACAGGAGAAGTGCCCGGAGTGGAGGATGATGCTGCCTGTTGGAGAACCAGCCTGTTTACAAACCTATGAACTATAGAAACTCAGTGATGTCATTTGAGTGTGCAGACCTGTAACCCCTGAGTGACTGGCCTCTGGGGGATCTGGTGAAGAGTAAACAAATCCAGCAGGTAAGGGCTTAGCCTACCTGTGGGTACCTGGAGCTTGAGGAGGCCGCAAAGGGCAGCAAAGCTCAAAAGGGGGGAATTGTTGGTGATATATTCCTCTACGGCGACCATCTTGAGCAAGAGGACTAAAACACCATTACAGGTCCGCCCTGGGGGGGGGGGGGGGGGGCGGTATGCTGCCCACTCAGAAGCTATAGAGTTAAATGTTTTAATTCAGCTATTTTTCTTATTTAAACTGTTGTTTTCCTTTCACATTATCCTTGGCATTTTTACTGTCCTTCGGCCTCTGCTTTCTTATTATTTGTTTTGGTTATGAAGAAGCTTCTGGAGACATTCTGTAGATAAACATGTCTGTGAACAAGGTCTATTAGCCTTTTCCGAGAAATGTGCTGGTAAATTCATTATGGCCAATAGCATTGCAGCATTCTATTCATGCCTCTTTGAGGACCCTACAAAATAGAATTGTTCTGGATATGATACTCGCGGAGAACGGCGGGGTTTGTGGGATGATATGGGGACGACTGTTGTACTTACATCCCTCAGAATTCAGGTAAGGATGGCAAAACAATGATAGAAGCAATAAAGAAGATCACTGCTTTAGCAGCAGAGATGAAGGAAAACTCAGGGGTGGACACCTCCTGGGCGGCGTGGTTTACTAACTGGGCAGGAGGATAGAAGGCTCTCTTTCAACAAATAGGTCTAGTGCTGCCCGGGATGTTTATTTTGGCTTTGTTTCTCCTATGTTGCTGTATACCCCTGTATAAAGGGTTAGCCAAATAGATTGCTGATGGAAAGGCTAATGGAGTTTTTCACAATGTGGAGAAACAATCTCTGTATTATATGTCAATGCGGAAACAATCTGGAAATCTACCCGATTTACCTGACGTTCCGACTCCGGAGCATCCAGATCCTCTCTCGATAACTGACCTAGCCATTATTCTGGTCTCAGAATATCCAGACCCTCCCCCAATAATGGAAGACTTAGTGTAAGGGAAAGAAAAAAGACTCCATGCGTTAGTTAGCTTAGTGCTGGGAAGTTAACCTGAGTTCCGCAAGGGCCCGTTGGGTTGACAACTCAGTGAAGCAGTCCACTCCCCTCTCCCATCGCATGGACAGCCTACAGGAATATGAATCTCAATGCAGTGTAGGGAAAAGCTCAGTATTTAGGGGGGATTGTGAGGGTCAAGATAATGATTACATGTCTATGCTAGCACCGATCACGAGATTGCTGCTGGTGGCTTCAAAATTTTTCCACCCAGAAATAATGTGCCCCATCTGTTGGTGGAGAATTCAACATAGTGTTCTACACTGTGATCAGTGTGGCTTTCTGCGTTAGCGACTTCCTCCTACTTGTTCTGCCACTGAGCTCTCATTAGTGTCTGCACCAAAGTGAGCTTGCTACCAACTCAATTTAATCTCACATTTTAATATAATCATGAAGGATGCTATGCTATCTCCTATTGAGGATCCAGATGGTGGTCACCCAGTAATCGGCACTGTTGAGTATCCAGACCACTCTGGTGTCAGTATGCAGGCAATGGAGCATATAGTGGCTCATGTGGGCAACGCGTCTCCTCCTCTGCATTTCCTTAAGCATGTCAGCCGCTCTAGGGGTCCCCCAACTTTTCGTTCTCCAAAACTGTTCCTGGCTGGAAAGTGTAGTAGTAAACCACTGGTTGAGAACCTTTGGGATCATTCTCTTTTTCATCATCACATTATCTGAAAGATGGCCATGGGGTCATCGGCGCTGAAAATTGGAAGCAGTGCATTATTAATGGAGGACCAGTTGTTGGTGCTTAGGTGCTGCTGGTCAACTTGAAATCACCTGGGCGTTCTGGAGCTGAAATTCCACAACTGCCTGCTGCTGCTGACATACCCTTTCCAGCCAATGCAAAGTGGAATTCTTGCTAGTTGGTCCATCACATATTAGGCAAAGGTTGTGGTAGCCAAGATTCTCTTCAGTGCAGGTATCGAGCAGCAGCAAGGTGTGAATACCAAAAAACCAAACAAATGGTTCACAGTTGTGTATGTGTTCAACTTCGTGATGCAAATACATGTTGCTACAAGGTTCTATCATTTGTCGCACACCACCTTGCCGTCATGAGGTTCAGTGGCAGCAATCACTCATCTGCCTGCTCCTGGATCCCAGTCTACAGCTCCCTGGTGGTGTGTGGTCTTTCACCCAGACATGAGTTTTAGTATGGCCTGATTCTAATTTCCCATGGCTTTGCTAAACGTGGTGGTGTGGATGCTGCACTAACTGGATGGGGAAGCAGGAGAGGAGGAAGTGGAGTAGGAGGAGGAGGCAACTGAAAGCATGAGGTGATGTCTGGAAATCCCTTATACGATAAGATACCTTATATTTGCACCCTGAGCCTAAATTTCAGTTATTGCTGCACCACAGGTCACAGTGGGCAAAACAGTCCATTTGTAATTAGGAGTCGGGTCTTCTTAAGTCTGGGACAGCCTGGTGCATTTGTATAAAAAAAAAGCTTCAGAAAGCTGTTCAGCTAATATTTGTGTGCTTCTCAATCCGCAAGGGTTGAGTTGTGGCTGGAAGAAACTGACATGGCGGCCAGGTAGCTCACAATTCTGCAGTCAATACACAATTATTACACACTGAACTTCTATTCTGAAGTTCTATTTTATGCACCAAGTTTGGTTATGGTACAATATTTTTATTTGAAGCCGGGACTATGTTACTGTTTTTAAATACCAACCTTGGTTTTGGAGCTGCATTCATTTAGTTGGGTTATGGTGACGTTCTCAGATTTTTTTCTACTGGTCTCGGTTTTGGTGTTGTACTTATGTTCTGAGCTTCATTCTGGTGAACGATGACGTAAGCCGACACCTGGGACCGGAATCTAAGTGGCATTCAGTTTTCACCAGAGCCCGGTGGCAGCCAAGGTGACGTACACAGACGTTAGGCAGGATCATAGTCAGAAACAGGCAGGAGGTCAGGAAGGGCAGCACGGTATCCGGGTTGGAAATGGAAAAACAGAACAGGACAGGCAGAACAGTATCTGAGTCAATACGGAACTGGGTTAACAACAGGAAATCACACTAAGAACGCAGGACATCAGGGAACAAGCTTTCTAACAGCACTAGGCACAAAGATTCGGAAGGGAATGCTGTAAACTATTTCCTGGAATAGCCACCACCAATGAGTGGTGAGCTGGCCCGTCCTAGGAGTCGGGGGGGGACGCACACAGCCACGGGGCCGGAACAGGAATGGGGACAGGTGAATGGGGGGGGGGGTACCAGGGGCACATGTGAGCACCTGTGACACAAACCTTGTCCTGGGGCTGTATTTATGTATAGAATTTAATTTGCTTCTGGGGCTGCATTTATTATCTAGGCTGTGGTTTTATATTTAACTTAGTTCTGGTGTTGTAAGTGTTATATGTTCTGGATGTATGTATACAACATTTTTGTATTCATGGTGTGTTAAAGGGTTATATATGTCTATAAATAGTCTGTGTAGGTAGGAATGTGGGTCAGGAGGTAAGAGTTCTCCTTACAGAGACTGCAAACTAAGGCCACCATGTAGGCGTGTGGGGTCTTATAACCATTAATGCTCCTCTAGCTGATTCTGGGAAAATATGCAAAGTTTCAGAATCGGATAAGGAAAACCATGCCTCTTTTAGTTACCTTTTGAAGCAGCTCCCTTGACATCAAGCATGACCTACAAAAGGCTTTATGACATGATGTGGGTAGAATTGTAAGCAGTTGTATTCATATATAAATGAATATTCCCATTTCAGCAAATTAATGTTGTTGTTTGCATTATAAAAACTTATACAGTTTTCAATATTCTTTCAATTCCTCACTGTTTTCTAGATCTCTCATTCTATAAGAAGCTTTTATGTTTACTTTCAGCAGGCAGAATCTGACCATGATCACACAGGTACACGCTCATTAGTATCACAGAGAGTAATCAGAGCTGTGTGTTATAACGAGCTGTGCACCTGTGTGACCATGGTCAGATTTCTGTCCACTGGTTGTTAACATAGAAGCTTCCTAGAATGACAGCAAACAGAGATCTAAAAATTGTGAGGAATTGTCACAGAAAACATATTGGGACTTGTATAACTTTTTAGAATACAGGAGGTCCCCTACTTAAGAACACTCGACTTACATACGACCCCTAGTTACAAACAGACCTCTGGATATTGGCAATTTATTGTACTTTAGCCTTAGGCTACAATAAACAGCTAGAACAGTTATCACAGGTGTCTGCAATGAAGTTTTAGTGTTAATCCTGATTCTTATGACAATTTAACATTTTTAAAATCCAATTGTCACAGAGACCAAAAAAAGTTCTGTCTGGGATTACAATGATAAAATATACAGTTCCGACTTACATACAAATTCAACTTAAGAACAAACCTACAGACCCTACCTTGTATGTAACCTGTACAAACAATAACATTAATTTGCTGAAATGGGAATACCCCTCTAACTAAATATGGATTTTAATTTCTAAGTTAGAATATTATAACATTAAAAACCATTAATTAAATCACCTTTATATAACCTTTATATTAACAAAATATTTATATATTTTAAATTAGAGTAGTTGTCATTTTTTTCACAACTGACTTCTCACTCCCAAAGTACGAATCCCCCCCTTATTCTATGCAATTGTTTAGACTGTATCAATAAGCGGTGCTAAGTGTCTAGATACAATATTTGGTAGAATAAATATTTTTACTGCTGTGGTATATATTTTGTTCTGCAAGGTCTTTTTTTGCTGAGAAATGTGTGCTAAATACAATAATTGTTCTATTGATTTGCACTTGTAAAGGTGCAGGTTTTCTGGCCATTTCAATGCAGACAGGAGGTTGTAATACATGAGTATGGTTTTACACATTATTATACGTAACAGGTTGAAGGTTGCAAAAACAATGTGAATAGAAATTGGTAGTGATAATGCTTTGGAAGCAATACTGTATAACAAACACTTCATGACATTTTCCTTGCTGTATTATAAGCTACATAGACTTCAGATGCACCATGCTATGGGCCAGATTTACTAAAGCCCCTGCAACAGTTTTCTGTCGGTCTTTGCACCTTCTTTTATGTGCAAACTGCTTGCACATGTATTTTAAGAAGTGTCTGAGACTTATTTATGGCGCATGGAAAACTTTGTGACGCATGCTGCACTATTATTCACGCGACACAAAATTCTACACTGAAATGGGCGTTTTGGTGCACAGTCAGACCGCGCTGCATGCAAACATGCAAAGTCTAACAGTAGTGTGCTGCACGCCCCATGTTAAAGGTGTATCAAAAAAAGCGGTGCACTCTGTCATAGTAGTGCAGTGCCAGATTCATGAATAATGTGCGCCAGAAATCCTGAATCTGGCGGTCTCTGCACACTACACAGGCAAACTGCACATAGTAGAGCCTGCACTATTCTTAGTAAATGTGCTCCTATGTGTTATGTGCTCACTCATCAATGACAATATGTATGGCTATTGTTGGGTCTTTAAATATTACATTCTTGCTGGATAACACTGAAGAATGAGAGGTGTATCCAGGAAGTCAACAGTTGAATGTGAATTTTTTTTTAAAGTTATTTTTAAAAAGTTCTTAAAGTGTTCCTTAGTTGCATAACACATTATAAAATCAGTAATGTAAGTATAAATGAGTAATATATATATATATATATATATATATATATATATATATATATAGAGAGAGAGAGAGATGTTGTTGAGAGTTGTGGTTTCTGCTTACAAGAACTGACTCAAACACTCAGGGGGGTCTAATGATAAAAATAAATAAAACTTACATCTAAACTTAACACAAAACTTGTACATCCCTTTTTTATACATGCAGAAACTGACATTGTAGAGTAAATTAATTTAACCTTGGCTGCCACCTACAGGGAAATAAGGAGACATGTATGTCTTTAGAAATCTTAGCAACTTTACAACTTAATAGTAAAAACTCAGCAGCTCTTTTTTTAACATGAACAAAGTTCTTAGTGACCTTTTAGTCAAATTCCATTGCATGAACAACTACTGTAAATTAAGTATGACATTACTTGTCCCAGGTAACACATTATTATTCACTAGGTTCCACAAAAGCTATCAAATCATTAAACAGTTTAGCTGCTGGTAGTGTGGTTAACTACAATGTTAGGCCATGTGAATTTATAGAAGTTTTATAGGAATTTAAAGCAAAATTCCATAATAACTGTAGAGTCAGAAATGCACAGGCACTTCCGACTATGGGCCTAATATGTAAGAACAGGCGATCCACTCCTCAAGCTAAATTCCATTGCAAAAACTGCATGAAGAGCCACAATACTTATCCTAAATTATATGTTATTATTTACAGAGCCTTTGAAGTCAATAACTAATAACTACTTACTATTATATGCAAAAACATATGGTACTCCTAAAACTACTCAGCTTTGTGTACAAATGTTTCTGAATAAAAAAAAGCTATGTCCATGTTAGCCCATGTGTGGTGATGGTTGGCAAATGCCCTGACTCCAAGTCTTCCTGTTTCTTTGCTTCAACATGTTGGAATCACTGCCTTGGATCAGAATGTAACAACCTGCAGTGTAGTTTATATAGTATGGTAAATAGGGCAGTTTGTAGTTATTTTTCCATACATTATAAATATAACAATTGGAGTCTAGCGCATATTACAGTCTTTTGTTGGGGGTTAAGGCATGGTCACAGTGGTATTATGAGATTTATATAATATTTAGGAGCACAGTCTTGGTATCCAGGTGAAATTATACTGTAAGTAACTGTGGTGTTTGAAGTTGCATTACAAGCACTACAAGTAGGAGAGACTGGGAGACAATTCTGCAGCAATAACTCAAGACATAGAGAAGTCAGCATGAAGTTCTGGACCCAATGGAGCAAAACATCACCTGGGAGTCACCAGTTCCCCCATCTGACTAACCCTCTGGTATCTGTAGTACCATTTACAGGGTGCCAGTGAGAAAAATATTCTTAATAAAAATATTCTTGGCTGATTCTGGATTTCACTGTGGAATAAAAGGAGCCGACTAGGACTGCAGGGAAGGCCATGTACTGTAGAAACAAAAAGATTCATTTCTGGTGCCAATGTGGCCTACATTTGTATCTAAAGGTTTGGACCGAGGATGGTGCTACCTCATCCAGAGCATTTTTTAGCATATGATTAGAATGGTAAGTATCTGGGCTAGGACAGGACAGGGAGGAGATGGGAGACAGTGATGCTTTCTCCTTCTCCCATCCTATTCTCAGGTCTGAATCAATGAAATAGTTTTGCAAGCCATAATAGGACAGATAGGACAGAGCAGTGTCTTCCCAACCATGCTCTCTCTGCTTCACACCAGAAAAAGATGGAATGGGGTGGTTAGATAAAGTATATAGCGAGTACAAAGGTGGAGGAAGGATGGAAGAGCTGATGTGGATGAAGGATATTGAGGGGATAGATGGACAGAAGGTGAGGAACAAAACTGGTAACTTCTTTTATGTTGTTGTACTAATGTTAAGAAAAATGCTTGCTAGCAACGTCAGCTTATGCAGCCTTAGGCCCCTTCCACACTCGCGTTGCATTTCACGTTGCATTTCACGTCTTTTCTATGGCAATTGATGCGTGAAAAACGCATTGCACTTGCAAGTGTCTCAGAGTGCAATGCGTTTTTGATGCATCTCCATAGACTGGTGCGTTTTTCACGCGCGTGACTTGCAAAAGTAGAGCATGTCGAGATTTAAATGCGCGTTAAAAAAACCGCGCGTGTGTGCGTGAGAAAAATGCAAGTCTGAAAAGACCCATTGGTTACAATGGGTCAGAGTGCAATGCAAGTTCTGCGCGTCAAAAGCACGCGCAGAAAACGCGCGTGAAAAACGCAAGTGTGAAAGGGGCCTTAGCAAGGCAAATTTTAAAGAGGGACAAGACTCATTTCAGATCATAATATAATTAACTACAACACATGACAGGAGGGTGTTTTTGCAAAGAATAACAGATTTGCTGTTGAGACCAATAAATTATAGAAGATCTAAAAATTATCCTAAGTTTTAGTGAGATAAAGAGAAGTTGATTCAAAGCTATATTTGGACATCGATGACCAGGACTTGCAGAGTTCAAACAGATGAATAACACAGACAAATGACAGCAGGCAGGATGGTGAATAAAGAATGTACCATCTGGACATAGATGACCAGGACTTGTAGAATTTCAAAAGATGAATAACACAGACAAATGGCAGAAAGCAAGGATGTTGAATAAAGCAAATACCTGTGGAGGAAGAAGAGAGATGGAAGTTATGATCCAATATATTTCCGTGATGATACGGCTTTGCACTCAGGCAGGTAGCATATAGCACACGGGTGGCAGCTTTCACAATTAATGTAGTTATTGATTTTATATATGTTAGAATCCTGGCTTGATTCAAATGTGTTTTTCTTTTGAAGTTAAAGGGGTATTCTCATCTGGGCACTTACATTCAGTTTTATTAATCTGCCATATATAAACATTTCTTCAATTGGATGTTATTAAAAAAAATGTTCCTGTGTGAAGATGATTTTTCATAAATGTAACCATGTTGTCCCTTAGAAACGAGATAGCTTCCTCGGATACGGCCACGTCTGATAGATTGAGTGCACAAAGAAACAAAAGGTTATTGTATATAGAATGTCCGGGAGTTACTACATGTCACACAACCGTCCTGTGGTAATGATCGCTGAATCCTGGTGGTTTGGCAGGACTCTATAGCGCATGTCTGGCAACCGCTGCCAGAGTGTGACGTGGTCGTATCCGAGGAAAGTATCTCGTTTCTAAGGGACAGAATAACTACGAATAACTACATTTATGAGAAATTATCTTCACACAGGAACATTTTTTTTAATAACATCCAATTGAAGAAATGTTTACATATGGCAAATGAATTTAATTAAATGTAAATGCCCAGATGGGAATACCCCTTTAAAGGAAACCTACCACTTGTAGTGGCAGGTTTCCGATGGCAATACCGAGCACCAGCTCAGGGTGAGCTGGTGCCGGAGCTTATTTTAGTTAGTGTTTTAAACCGCGGTATCACGGTTTAAAACACTTTTTAAACTTTATAGCCGGCGCATGGAGGTACGCGCTCGGCGCTTACCGTGCACGCGGCTACATAGGAAGTGAATGAGAGCCGCGCGCATGGTAAGCGAAGTTACAGCCATTTTTCAAAATTTGGAAAAATATATAATCTTGAAAAAGAGTAGAAAGATTACATTTGATAATTTGTACTATTTCT
The DNA here is from genome assembly GCF_040894005.1 of Engystomops pustulosus. Classification (NCBI taxonomy): domain Eukaryota; kingdom Metazoa; phylum Chordata; class Amphibia; order Anura; family Leptodactylidae; genus Engystomops; species Engystomops pustulosus. Next base: position 76,951,353 of record NC_092412.1, read on the forward strand.
TCATAATTATAGCTGTACTAAAAGAAAGTAACTTTGGGACTATTGTGATGTACATTATTTGATGAGACATACAGAACAATCAATGGTTATCCTTCTATCTTTCTTAAATCAAACTCATAGAATTGATAGAGGAAGGGGTCAGTGTTGTAAATATTCCTAGTCAACAGGCAAGATTTATTTGCCTAGACCAAGCAGACACTCCCATTTTCAACAGTAATTTTCTACTACTATTACACCCTATTATTTTGGGGATAGACTCCCATAGTGAAAAATTTTAAGAGTGGCTGGATGGTCTATTAAAAACCCTCGGTAACACTTACGGCTGGCCATTTAAAAAGAAACCAAAGAAGTTCTTACTTGATACTTATTTTTACAGGAATCATTTGAATTGCTCTGTATTTACAGGTAGCACCAAGCAACTAATTAGAGTGGAAGGTAGGTCATTAGCTTGCTCACTACCAGTTTCTGCGGCATTTCCTGATAAAAGATGGACAGCCATCACTGGATTCACTTTCACACCAAGTCGTAGTCAATCAGGGCAAGCAATGCGCCAAGTTTATTTTTGAAAAAGGAACACCAAATCCGGATTACTGAGTTGCTCATGACAACGGTAACAAGTGGCACCATCACCAAGCCTGTCCACCCCATCTGTTCAGCTCTTCAATTGGTTGTGGCACTGATTACAAGCACAATTTAACAACAGCATTGAAATTACTGTGACGTGTGTGCCAACGCTAACATGCTCCTGATGATGTCATCAGGGCGCAACAATCCTCCCGAAAAGGGCCGCACCTTGCACCAGCATGTTGGTGCCGATACGCACATACTCTATTAATTGAAATTTAGCCACCGCTTTGTCAGCATAATCACATTACTAGTGGGACCAAACAAGTTTGTAGAGCAGCACTGTGACTGGATTAAATCCAGAGAGGGTGCAGGCTACAGAAGGATCTGACTCAAGACCCTATCAGTATACAGTCCTCGATTTAGAAGCAGCACTCCGAGATAAATCAAAGTTTCTTTATTCCACCAGTGGAAAAATACAACATTTCGGCTGACTCTATGCAGCCATTCTCAAGCATAGTGAATGGTGATACATGCGGGTTTAATTCCCCTGCAGGAAGTGATGTCATAGGTACAATACATAATGTGAAACAGGAAACAGATAAAGAGAAAAATCCCAAAAATTCAATGTGCACAGATGTTACATTATATGATCACAGTGCCAGTGAGTAAATTCAATTCATTATATGAAAAGTGTTGCCGGACGACAATCTCCCCTGCGCGCCGTCAAGACACTGTTTGTGGGTGTCCCCACTGCGCATGTCCAGAAGCTGGTTACTAAGCAACCTAACAACCTACAACAAACTCTCAATAACTATGTAAACGTTCATCGCCAGAGTGCAACTGATTGCTTCCACAACACAAGTAAACACCGGTCCTTACCCTGGAAGGGATGGATCCTGAGGTGACTAGCGGGATCACTCTGATCGCATCGAGGGGCTGCACCAGCTCTGCTGCGACACTCAGTGTTGTTCGGCTGGTGCAGCCCTGCGATACGATCAGAATGATCCGGCTAGTCACCTCAGGATCCATCCCTTCCAGGGTAAGGACCGGCTTTTACTTGTGTTGTGGAAGCAATCAGTCGCACTCTGGCGTGTCATTCAGCCTGATCATTAAGTGTCTGCTGGAAGCAGATGCTTAGAGATCACTAGCAAGGCCATATCAAAGCCAATCTGCCATATCTTGAATAATCATAATTAATAAAATTGATTATTTTTTAAGTTAGTGTTGTAGTTTGTGTACTTGGACCAGTGTCACAAATTTTTTTCTTAATTAATTATGATTTACTGATGGAGTGTGTTCAAATAATAAGAATTTACATAAATATGTATTCATTTATTGCACCTATAATTTGGTGTTTCTTATACTGAATACAGCAGTATTGCAGTATATGGTAGAAGCCACCAAAGGTTAAAGTACAATTGTAGGTCTAAAAAAAAACCCCCTAAAAGTTCAATCATCCCTCTTTCCCAAGAGCTAATGTATATACTCAATATAAGCCGACCCGGGTATAAGCCGAAACCCCTAATTTTGACACAAAAAATGGAAAACCCTATTAACTCAAGTATAAGCCGAGGGTGGGAAATGCATTGGTCACAGCCCCCCCCATATATAGCCTGCCAGCCCCCTGGAGTATATAGCCTGCCAGTCCCCTGTAGTATATAGCCAGCCAGCCCCATCAAGTATATAGCCTGCCAGCCCCCTGGAGTATATAGGCTGCCTGCCTGCCCCCTCAAATATATAGCCTGACTGCCTGCCCCCTGGAGTATATAGCCTGCCAACCCCCTGGAGTTTATAGTTTGCCTGCCTGCCCCCTCAAATATATAGTCTGCCTGCCCCCTTGAGTATATAGCCTGCCTGCCACCTCGAGTATATAGCCTGTCAGCCCCTCCTGGTCTGCCGCAGGCACCATGACGTTAGCCGCAAGCTGACATCATAGTGGGTGCCGATGCGGCTGACATCACGAAGACTGTGACGGACCAGGACCCGATGTCGGAGCCGCGATGGATGCCGGGGAGCGTCAGAAGGTGAGTTCACTTTTTGTTTTTTTCCTTGACTCTAGTATAAGCCGAGTTAGGGTTTTTCAGCACATATATATATGGTAATATAAAATTAAATACACAAAAAAAAAAAATATGTTGGGCGTCACCGCATTCCAAAATGCCTGAACTATCAAAATATAAAAACAGTTATTTCCAGTGTTCAATCCTGTAACGGAAAATAGCACTCAAATGTATGAATCCACCAATTTTTCCCATTATGCAATTCATAAAAAAATGTAATAAAAAGTGATCAACATGTACAGTCATCTGTAAGCTTCAGTATAAAAAAAAAGTTATTAGCGTCAGAAGATGGCAGAATTAAGAATTTTTTATATACTAAAGGTTTTTATTTTTTAAAATCTATTAAAACATATTAAACCTATATAAATTTGGTATGCCTGTGATTGTACCAACCCAAGGAATAAAGTGAAGGTGTCAATTGGAATGAAAGGTGAAAAGGTATAAATAAAGAGGCTACAAGATATTGCCACATTTTTTATTTAATCATTTTGAAAATAATATGTTGGACAACAAAGCCTTTAATGTCTATAACTATGGAACAGCAGAAAGCCAAATTGGAAAAGTTGAAAACTAGTGTATTTGACCTTTTGTGTTTACTATGTATTAGCATTTCTCTCTGTTCATAAAATAGAATCTTTCATATTGTATTAACATGGCTATGATACAGTAGAATTTGATACTTTGAAAATTGGCAATATATACATTTTCATTATTTGCTGCTTATCACACCAGTGCAGAAGCACAATTTGTCTTTCTAAAGACCACATTTTTTTGTTGCCTGCAAGATTATGAATTTAAAAAAGACTCATAATCCAGGCGCTTGTTAGCGCTAATTAGGCCGTATGGGTAAAGCTTCAACCCTGACATCTCCAGTCAAATAATTTGTTTTACATATATATACCATGTAGTGTCTAGTCAAAAAATATGCAAGGGTTAGAACATTGAAATCATAGCAATAAGATCACAGCTTGTATAAAAATTATGTGGTTACAATTATATATTTATCTGTTGGCCCAAATATTTTGAGCATAAGCACTTTTATGTGAGTAATCCAATAGGTTAAGGTTTTTTTTAATATGGTAATTTAAAAAACCTTCAGTAGAAAAAAAAATTACTGGTAATCGGCTCCACCAGATAAAGCATGCCAGATGAAGTGCGACAAGCAGGAAACAGCTGTCGGGCACCTTGCAATCACCTGAGTCCCTGCACCTTTCCCTCCCTAAATGCAACTATTGTTGTGAATTGTTTTTTGTGAGTATGCACTAATAAATATGAACAAAATTAAATCTGGTGAGTGCGGTTCTACTATTCGCATATCTGCTACTACATCTGTCTATGTATAGAACTAGAGCTCAACCAACTGAGACAACCCATGAAGATAGCACCACATAATGAATGCTTGCAAAGTAGTGAGTAGTGCCACATGGGCGGCACGGTGGCTGAGTGAGTAGCACTTCTGCCTTGCAGCACTGGGGTCCTGGGTTTGAATCCCACTCAGGTCAACATCTGCAAAGAGTTTGTATGTTCTCTCCGTGTTTGCGTGGGTTTCCTCCAGGTATTCCGGTTTCCTCCCACACTCCAAAAACATACTGTTAGGCTGTTTAGATTGTGAGCCCCATGGGGACAGGGACCAACTTGACATGCTTTGTGCAGCGCTGCGTAATCTGTGTGCGCTATATAAATAAAAGAATTATTATTATTATTAACTCTTTAATTTTTGTGTATACCAGGAGACATGGCTGTGGACATGAAACCCACACTGCCTACCGTCAAAAGACAGGCTGTCAGAAACTAGCACAGCAAATGTGTATATACACAGTACTACGGTAGAACCAAGTGCAGCATATACATATACAGCACCAGAACTGATCTCAGTATAGAAATACAGCACCCAGGCCTGAGGAAGTACAGATAAAAATCATGTAGACTGGAGAATGGATAGTAGAGAACCCTCTACCAGCTTCTAATGGCTTGTGTCTTTAGTGAAAAAAAACGGGCCTAATAATAGTAATGACAAAAAGGAGAAGAATCTATTGTTAATAATTTTTGCATGGATTCTTGTCTACTTTAGGTTTATATAGACAAAAATGGTAATGCAATATGGCAGGTCTTGGATTGCAAGCACCTGCAGTTGAGGATTACATTTATCACAGATATTACACTCTTGACCTGCCAAGCCAAGAAATAAGACTTTCATTTATCTCAGTCATTTTAAAACTCTGACATTGAACATGCCCCCAGATTTATTGTACATAACAAATGCCGTCTCTATTGTGCAAAAGAAAATATAACTTAATCCTGAACAGTGGTGATGATTATTTTGGCTGTCACTTTACTTTTGTAAGGCCACAAATACCAAAATCATCCATTAATGTCCTCAGGTGGACCTGTCACCTATAATATGCTTTGTGCTTTGTGTCTTTGCTAAACAGTAAAAAATAATTTGCAAACTTTTCTTATTATTGAGAGGAAGGAATACCATTCACCCATGCTCATAAGTGTTCTGTCTGCAAGGGCCCAGATAAAAGACAGGCAACATAAATAAATCCTACCTAAAGCTAAGTTTACACATTAATTAAAATTACACTGTAAAACTGGTCATTTGGGGATTTGAGGTCAGAATAACTCCCTTCCTCTATAATGGGCACTATAGTAAAAAGAGGAAGGCGCCTTGCATCATACTGCTAAGATACAAATAATGTACCCCATATAGAAATGTGCTCTACTTAAGTAAGCTCAATATGAACATATAGTTGGGTACAGAGTAGCTAATCCCTTCAGCAAACCGGAGTGTTTATGGATGTAGACATAGGCATTGTGCTTATGAATGCAGAATTATAAAAAAAAAAACTAAATTTAGAGATTCTTAATGAAACAGTGACTTACCGTGCCTTCATTAAAAAAAAAAAAAAAAAACACTTCATATTTATAAGTTGCACTTAGGAAACTCCTAAATATTGCAGTCACCTTAGCAACGATTTCAGAACATATCACAAATTATCTCTATGTGGATTTTCCCATACTTCCCATCTTCCACTCATTTCCAAAGATTCATAAAGATATTTTCCCACCCCCTTTGTAACAGGAATTGGGTCTATGTTCAAAGACAAAAATGAACCCTGCACAACCAATATAGAAATTTGCGTAATGCCAACACACAAGAGTGGATATAAAACATAAGAGAAAACGCTATGTGTCATGAGGCAACCAATACATAATAAAGTTTATTTAAAAGATACAAAAAACACACCACACACACAAAGATAAAAACAATTAAAATGTATCAAAGTACCACCAAAAGCACAAGTTGCTTCAACTGGGTGCACAAAGCAACAAAACACCTCCTATAATAGTCAAGTCAAGTAAGACCCTCACCATCCCGGGGTGATTAAAGTAGTAGTATGCATACGCACAATCTTAAAAAAAAAACATAAGACATACTGACGTATGTAAACGTATGTAAGACATACTGACAAATCAATAGATAAAAAATCAGAGACTATGTAGTAAGGCCTGGCAGAATGAAGAAAAAAACAACAGTCACAGTTTAAATGTCCCTGTTATACATTACAGACTTGGGTCTATGATGGAACGTTTGGATGAATGGGTGGATCATCACAGCTATTGGTGGTCGCTATTCCGTGATATCTAAACATACCATTACACTATTGGATTCTTTTCTTTGGTGTGACAACTATCGTTGGCTAACCTGTGATGTAGTGACTAGAGATGGGCAACTTTTTCGATTCGATTCTCTGAGTTCTCCAAATTTTGCAACAAAATTCTATTCGATATAGAAAAACGGTGTCAGCTCACCTGGATATCGTAGAGCATGCGGTAACAGCGTGGACGTCCGTGAGCACGGAGTACTGTGGCTCTGGAGTAGTATACAAACAAGGAAGAAAAGGAATCCAGCTTCAACGGAACCCACGTAAATATAAAATATAAAATTCGAAATTTATTCAGGAATTTCTTAAAAAGGTGAACATCGACATGCAGCAAAGCAGCTCTATAGGTATGTGTACAGGGTAGTGGAGAGACCAACAATCGCCTACGCGTTTCAGAGATACATCTCCTTAATCATGGCTAATATGGGAACATAGACGGGAAGTAGATATACTCGTTTGTCCCGATCATGTGATGTGGAACACTATGATGTCATTCCCCACGTGTATGTTTCCATTTGATTGACAACCCTTTCGAATCAAAGTGATATATAAAAACATAACAATTATAGTTAAAAACACAAGGCAGGCATGTATATGCACTATGAAAAATGTTTGATGATGGCATGCAGATGGAAAGTGAGAATTAATATTGGTGAATTACGTCTTGCCTCTTATTCAGGCCTTTGGGAACACGTGTCTGCAGTGTGAAAATCCAGAAGGTTTCTCTATTGAGAAGTTTCCTTCTGTGGTTGCCTCCCCTGACAGGACGTGTGACTTTCTCTATTGCGGTGACAGATAACCCTGAACAATCGCCCTCGTGAATATTTTGGAAATTCTATTCGACACGCATCCAATCATGGCGAATCACATTAAAAAACAGATATTTCCTGGCTGCAGAGAGCCTGTAGGTTGTTGTAGAATATTGTTCCATGCTCAAATATGCATAGAGAGCATGGTTTGGTCTTCAAACACTGCTGTGTTTTAGAATGACACAGCTCTTAGAATCGTTTCACTCTTCAATTCCATGGACACTGTGGGAGATTTGGCCCAGTATAGTCTGAGGTAGCGGGGTGTTGGGATGCAGTTCAAGACAGTGACACCAAGGCACAGTCCAAAACAGGCCTCGCCTGTGTTTATTGCAGCAGCAAAATAAAACAGCCTTTACATTCAGGCATTAAACAAACAAAATCCTACCCGTCAGGGTGCTAACTAAACAGAGTTTCTCTAACTCACCACTAGTACATAAAATAAGTCGCTGCTCCAGGCACAGAGGTCAGGGCTGCGTGCTCTCCAGCCTCCTCTCAGAGAGACCACACTCTCAGCTCTGCTGAGTGGCTTTATGCAGGCTGATTAGGCTGCTGGACAACACAACCTCAGCACTAAGGCCTTGCATAGTAGGAAAACCTAGGGGAAACATACCTCCCATCCACAGTTAACCCCTTCAGTGTCTCACATACCCTCCCCCTCTGTTTGACCCTGTGGGGGCGAACACTTTTGGCCATCAGACAGTGGATACGAGACAGGGCATCAGCATTCCCATGCAGCTTTCCTGCTCGATGTTCTACCGTGAACTTGAAATTCTGCAACATTAGGAACCACCTTGTGACCCTGGCGTTCCTCTCTTTAGCCTGACTCATCCAGGTGAGGGGAGAGTGATCAGTTACTAGTTTAAACTGTCGCCCTATCAAGTAATACCTCAGGGATTCCAGTGCCCATTTAATCGCCAAGCACTCCCTCTCAACTATGCTATAGTTCTTCTCAGGAGGTGTGAGCTTGCGGCTCAGGAATGTCACGGGATGTTCCTCACCCTCCACTACTTGGGACAGGACAGCCCCTAAGCCCACGTCAGAAGCGTCAGTCTGCGCAATAAAGGTCTTGGTGAAGTTAGGGGTGATCAGTACCGGTCCCTCGCACAAAACCGTCTTAAGTCGCTGAAACGCCCCCACAGCCTCTTCACTCCACTTTACCATTACCGACCTGCTACCCTTGGTCAGGTCAGTCAGGGGTGCGGCTATTGTAGCAAAATCGGGAATAAATCAGCAATAATAGCCCACTATGCCTAGGAAAGCCCTCACTTGCTTCTTGTTCATAGGTTGTGGCCACTGCTGGATCGCCTTCACTTTATTTACTTGGGGTTTGATGACACCTCGCCCAATACGGTACCCCAGGTAACGGGCCTCTTCCAGACCCAGTGCACATTTTTGGGGGTTCGCTGTCAACCCTGCTGCCCTCAGGGAGTCTACCACTGCTTGTACCTTGGCTAGATGACTCTCCCAATCGTTACTATAGACTATGATGTCATCCAGGTAGGCCGAGGCATATCTCCGGTGAGGTTTTAGCACGAGATCCATTAACCTCTGGAATGTGGTGGGAGCCCCATGTAGCCCAAAGGGGAGTACCACATACTGAAAAAGCCCATCAGGAGTAACAAAAGCCGTCTTCTCTTTAGCCCTGTCAGTGAGGGGTACCTGCCAATACCCTTTCGTCAGGTCAAGGGTGGAGAAGAACCTAGCCTGTCCAAGTCGTTCTATCAACTCATCAACTCTGGGCATAGGATAAGAATCAAATTTGGATACCTTGTTCAACTTCCTAAAGTCATTACAGAACCGGAGGGAACCATCAGGCTTGGGAATCAACACAATAGGACTCGACCAGTCACTTTTAGACTCCTCAATAACCCCCAGGTCTAACATCTGGCTGACTTCTTCGGATATGGCTTGGCGGCGCACTTCAGGGACCCGGTAAGGTTTTTGGTGTACCCGGATGTGGGGTTTGGTTATGATGTCATGCTTGATGACTGAAGTACGACCCGGTAACTTAGAGAACACATCAACGTTACGGAGCACAAACTCCTTCGCTTCCTGAATCTGGGCCCTGGAGAGGGACTCCGAGATCCGTACTTCAGGCACCTTGGCATCGGGTACACCTACCTCCGGTGTCACCTTTTTGGGGACAGACGCTTTTCCTACTCCCATGGCTATCAGGGACTCTCTTTCCCTCCACGGCTTTAGGAGGTTCACGTGGTATATCTGTTCAGGTTTCCTCCTCCCTGGCTGATATACCTTGTAGTTAACCTCCCCCACTTTCTCCATGACCTCATATGGACCTTGCCATTTTGCCAAGAACTTACTCTCAACGGTGGGCACCAGAACTAGCACTCTGTCGCCTGGGTTAAAGGTCCTGAGTCTGGCTGATCTATTGTAGACCCTACACTGGGCCTCTTGTGCCCTTGTCATGTGCTCCTTTACAAGGGGCATTACTGCCGCTATGCGGTCCTGTATAAGGGAGACGTGTACAATCACACTACGGTGGGGGGTCCTTTCCTGTTCCCAGGTCTCCTTAGCTACATCCAAAAGCCCACGTGGGCAACGGCCATATAACAACTCAAAGGGTGAGAAACCTGTGGAAGACTGGGGTACCACACGTATGGCAAACATCAAATAAGGCAACATACAATCCCAGTCCTTCCCATCTTTGCTGACCACCCTCTTTAGCATCCCCTTCAAGGTCTTGTTAAACCTCTCGACCAGGCCATCTGTCTGAGGATGATATACAGAGGTGCGGAGCTGTTTAACCTGCAGTAATTTACACATCTCCTACATTACTCTAGACATGAATGGGGTTCCCTGGTCAGTCAAGATTTCCTTGGGGAGGCCTGTGCGGGAGAATACCTGGAACAGCTCCCTAGCAATGTTTTTGGAGGAGGTGTTCCTTAACGGGATTGCCTCTGGATACCGCGTTGCGTAGTCCAGGATAAAAAGGATGTACTGGTGCCCCCTTGTGGACTTGACTATGGGGCCAACCAAATCCATTGCAATCCGTTCAAACGGCACCTCTATGATTGGTAACAGTACCAGAGGACTCCTGAAGTGGGACACCGGGGCAGTAAGTTGGCACTCAGGGCAGGAGCTACAATACCGGTACTACAAGTTGCTCAACCTCCTCACCCCATACCTGGTCAACCCTGTACAACAGTTCCCCAACAATCACCATTGGGGGGTATATTTTGTCAGCCCCTGGTATTTGGAGTACCCCATTTATCACTTTAACATTCTCCCGTGCTTTAAATAAGGTAGGGTCCTGTAACTGTGCAGCCCCAAAATTTTCACGGGAAATCTCAAGTTCCGGCATGTCGGCTACCTCCTCGTGGCCCTCAACCTCACCAGCTAGGACCTCTAGGGGAGAGAATTCATCACATGGGGTCACCCCTACTGCTGGTGTGGGTACATTGGCATCAAAGGGTTCAGGGGCCAAGGCCGGACATACCTGGTGTCCATTATCTGCAATAGCACCTGAGGTAGGTCTTCGTCTCCAGAGGTCCCAAAACACCGGTAAGTCTCTGCCGATAATAGCCTCATGAAACAGGGTCCCCACCACCCCCACTTAATGGGTAATAGTACCACAAGGGGTATGTAGGTTGATGACAGCAGTGGGATATTCGCGAGTGTCCCCATGTATACACAACACTCCCACCTTCCGCCCACTGTATAGTCCAGGATCAACCAAAGTTCCCCGCACCAGGGTGACCAGACTCCCTGAGTCTAGCAAGGCTTCCACCGTGTGACCCCCGATTGTGACCATACACACTTGGGGTTCTGCATCCGTTACCGACTTGGTTGCCAGAACTGGCCGGGCAAACAGTGACACTCGCTGGGTCTGGTTGCAGTCCATTGGCTCCACTGACAGTGGACAGTTGGCAGCAATATGGCCCATTTCATGGCATCGCCAGCACTGGATACGGCTATGACCTCTGTCACGAGCCTCACTGGGTTTCTGTGTATCCACGCCCCCCAATGAACCCCCTCCCAACCTGACCTGTCTCCCCTTTTCCGCAGTAGCAGTCTTACCAGATGGTTTGGTGACCCTGTCACTGGCACTGCTTCGTGTGGGAGAGGTAAGTAGAAGGTCCTCCGTAGCCCGATATCTTTCTACTAGGGACACGAGTTCCTCAGCATTTGTGGGACCGGCCTGTCCAACCCATCGCTGGAGCCGAGAGGGCAGAGAACAGGTGAACTTATCAAGAACCACTCTCTCTACCATCTGTGCTGGGGTGCAGTCCTCTGGTTGTAGCCACTTCCGGACTAGATGGATCAGGTCATGCATTTGGGAGCGTGGGGGTAGTTTTTCTGAGTATGCCCACTGGTGGACTCGGCTGGAACGAACTTGTACGGTGACCCCAAGACGAGCCAGAATCTCCGCCTTTAGCTGGGGGTACTCATGGGCTTCTATTTCACTCAGGTCGTAGTAGGCCTTCTGCGATTCTTCTGTCAGGAACCGTGCCAGGACATCTGCCCACTGCTCAGCTGGTAACTCCTCTCGCTCAGCTACTCGCTCGAACACAGTGAGATACGCCTCCACGTCGTCAGTCGCCGTCATCTTTTGTAAGGCCTTCTGCACTGCAGCCCATGCGGAATGCTGGACATCCGGGTACCCTTGCAAACTAGTATGGGACCCTTCAGTAGTCGTCGCTTGCGGTGCTGCCATAACGCCAGAAAACTTTTCCATCATCAGCTGGAACATGGCTCAGGACTCTTCCTGCTGTTGCTGGAGCATGGCTTGCTGCAGCTGCCAATCAGCCCGGGACTCTTCCTGCTGCTGGCGGAACCTCTCCTCCTGTTGCTGAAACATGGCTTGCTGCTGGCGGGACCTCTCCTCCTGCTGCTGGAGCATGGCCTGCTGCTGCTGCCGATTAGCTCTGGCCTCCTCTTGCAGGTATTTAATAAAGTCCTCCATCTTGGCTTTATCCTGCAATTTGCCTGCTGCTTTCACCCAGGCCATGTACTGTTGCAGGATGTAGCGAGCCTTTCAGGTGTGTGTCTTTTGAACTGCCCGCAATCCGAAGCACCATATGTGGGAGATTTGGCCTAGTAGAGCCTGAGGTAGCGGGGTGTTGGGATGCAGTTCAAGACAGTGACACCAAGGTACAGTCCAAAACAGGTCTCGCCTGCGTTTATTGCAGCAGCAAAATAAAACAGCCTTTACATTCAGGCATTAAACAAACAAAATCCTACCCGTCAGGGTGCTAACTAAACAGAGTTTCTCTAACTCACCACTAGTACATAAAATAAGTCGCTGCTCCAGGCACAGAGGTCAGGGCTGCGTGCTCTCCAGCCTCCTTTCAGAGAGACCACACTCTCAGCTCTGCTGAGTGGCTTTATGCAGGCTGATTAGGCTGCTCCCACCACCTGTGTCCAAGGTGCTGGACAACACAACCTCAGCACTAAGGCCTTGCATAGTAGGAAAACCTAGGGGAAACATACCGCCCATCCACAGTTAACCCCTTCAGTGTCTCACAACACTTGCAGGGGCCAACTTCACCAAATAAGTGAAGCAGGAATGTAGCCTGACAACATAACGTCGGTGCTAGCTCGAAATGACTGAGCTGAGGGCCAAGATCCCACTATAACATTAAAGGTGCAATCTTTTTACACTGACATCAGATGATTCCATAGATTAGGACAGAACCTGTTCTGTTAAATGCGGATACATGACAAAAAAAAAAAAAACAAAAGAGTGGAGAGGGTGTCGGCAGTAATTTTGTTTTGACGTCACTGATCATTTTCCCTTCTTTTCACGCGTCAGTGTCCGCTTTGAATCGGTCAATAATCCATCAGTATTGCTTAAGCCAAAAACAAACAGGAGTTGGTCCAAAAAAGAAATGACCAGTAAATGGGATATTTGCATCTTCTATGTTTTGTATTCCCTCCTGCTTTTGGCTATCTGACAGATGAAATGAAAGGGGAAACCAAACATAGTGGCAACGTCATAGAGTTGTGGAGGGTGAAAACAGCATGATGGAAATCACAGGGTGTTCCAGGGAGACAGCGGTCAGTTGGCAGCAGCATGAGTAGGCAGCAGAGTGGCACAATGACAAATTATAGAGGTGGCAGCAACATCGTAGGCCACAGTGTGGCACAATGACAGAGTGTGAAGAGTGTGGAGGTGGCGGCAGCAGCATGAGGTTAGGGAGTGGCACAATGACAAATTCTGAAGCTGGCAGCAACATGGTAGGCCACAGTGTGGCACAATGACAGAGTGTGGAGGTGGTGGCAGCAACAGCACCAGGAGGTCAGAGAGTGGCACAATGACATATTCTGGAGGTGGCAGCAACATGGTTGGCCACAGAGTGGTACAATGACAAAGTGTGGAGGTGGCTGCAGCAGCAGCAGGAGGTCAGAGAGTGGCACAGTGTGTGTAGGTGGGGGGCAGCAGTAGCAGCAGCATGAGGCCACAATGAAAAATTATGGTGGTGGCAGCAACATGGTAGGCCACAGTGTGACACAGTGTAGGCAACTATGTGGATTTGACACAGATTTATTGATATCTACTTTAGCAACAAAAAAAGATTCATATTTGGGGAATACAGAACCCCAAAAACTGACAACCTGGACTTTGAGCAAAAATCACTCCATCAACTATGTGGATTTGACATTGATTTATTGATATCTACTTTAGCAACAAAAAAGAATTGAAATTTGGGGAATACAGAACCCCAAAAAATTGACACCCCGGACTTTAAGAAAAAATGACTCAATCAGCTACTGAGTACAAGCAGCTAGACACTAGAGACAGCACATGCAGTGTGAGGGATTGCAAATGGCCGTCTTTATTCGTGCCGAACGGAAGTTTTCCTGAAATTCTAAACAAATTCCACTTCGTTAGAATCGATTCGCCCATCTCTAGTAGTGAGTCTTTATTCATCTGTACAACATCATCCTGCAGTTAACAGTATATTACATTTTCTAAATAGATATCGCAAGTGCACAGATGCAGTAAAGAAGTTTATATGATTATCAGTTGAGTTTTTACTCAAAAATAATTATTTCATATTTGATGGCAAATTCTATATGCAGAAGTGTGGTGCGGCGATGGCGGGGGGGGGGGGGGGGGGCAAAAGATCCCTATCCCTTAGGGATTAGGTGGTATGGCTGTTATATAGGTAACCTGCTACTGATATAGGGGGGATGGGAACTACAAACACAGGATTTCATCTCGTACATTAATTCCAATTTGGTTCATCTGAAATTTACCTCTAATATTCATTCTGATACAGTCAATTTTTTATAACTTTAGATGCAAAAAATATGGTATACGTGTCACCTTTCCTGAAACCTACAACTAAGAATTACATTCTACAAGCCTCATCTTGTCACCCATACCATGTAAAAAAAATCTCCCAGTGGGAGATGATACGCACAAAAAGAAATTGCAATGATCCCCAAAAATTATTGCAGAATCCAAAAGGGAATGTGATAAACTCGCACAAGGTAAGTACCCAAATTGGATGCTTAAAAGATAATATCCCAAGAGCCAACTTACTAAAAATCTGCAAAATTTCAAAAAGAAAACAGAAAGCCAACACTTGTCATCCGGTTACATTTGTACGAGGATGGTTCATAAGCTCCTGTGTTTGACGACAGAGGGCGTCCCTGAGGAAAGTTGGTGTTGTCATCGTGTGCTGCCATCCATCAAACGACGGCAAAATAAATTGCACACTGATTAATGGGTTAGTTTGGATTTGGCAGCCATTTGAGTAATACTTGTTTCGTGATTTCTGCTAAGATGGAAATAGAGCAGAATCGTTTGGTAATTCGCTTTTTGTTTTTGGATGGGAAAAAATGTGAGGAGATAAAAGCAAAGTTGGATACTGTTTATTGGGACACTTTGCCATCTATGGCCACAGTTAGATATTGGTTCAATTAATTTAAGCGTGAGCGAACATCCGTTTTTTATGAGGAGCGACCAGGACGCCTGTCAGACATTGAGGAAATCTTTCAAAAAGTCCACAACAAGATACTTGCTGATCGACGAATGAAAGTGCGACGAATGAAAGAGGCCGTAGGTGTGTCGACTGGAAAGGCAATTAATATTTTACACGATAAGTTGGCGATGCAAAAATTGTCGGCCCGATGGGTGCTGCAATTGCAAAGATCCGAAGGAATTTTTGCGTTGATTTGTCACCGTTGATGAAACCTGGATTCATCATTACACACCAGAAACTAAGCAAGAATGGATTTCTCCCAGTGAATCTGCTCCAAAGAAAGCGAAGACAGTCCCACTGTCCGAAAAGGTCATGGCAACGATTTTTTGGGATGCGAATGCCGTCATCCTCATGGATTTTTTTGGTAAACGATCACTGGGCAATACTACAGTGAGCTATTGGACCACTTCAACAAAAAATTGAAGGAGACACGGCCTCATTTGGCGAAAACAAAGGTGCTGTTGCAACACAATAACGCACCAGCACATTAATTCGGAGTTGTCGCTGCCAAACTGCATGAATTGTGTTATGAATTGCTGCTGCACCCCTGGTATTCACCCAATCTGACTCACTGCAACTTTTTCTTGTTCCCTAACATGAAGAAATGGCTTGCGGGAAAAGAATTTAGCTCAAATAAGGGAGTCATCGCTGAGTCAGACGCCTATTTTGGAGAGCTCAACAAATCCTATTGTTTGGAGGGGTTAAACAAATTGCAGGAATGCATAGAGCCAGCAGCTTTTGCGCAATACATGCGCTGCTGCCAGCGATTCTTACAGGTCCCTGGCTGACAGGGACGTGAAGGGGGAGTGTCGGCTGGCCCCTCATGAATACGATCGACTGCTAGGGGACCTGTACGACGATTTAGTAAGAGTTAAATTTTTATAAAAATGTAATAAATATAAAGGGGCTGGGGACAGGATTAGGGGGTACATATTTGGTGGGGATATTTTTCGGGGGTGACAGGTCCTCTTTAAAAAAATCTTTATTCCAATGGTATGTGCATGTCAAGCAGAGAACATGCCCTTCTTCAATTACCAAATTGGTTGCTGTGTTTTACTGCACCAGATTAATCATCCAGCATCAGATATAATGATTAATCTGGTGCAGCAAAATACTGGGTTGTATGTCATAAAGAAGACTGGTCTTCACCAGACTGCTGTGTTCCTAAATGGTTCTCCTTCTAAACATGATTTATTACTAAATACTACACCATGGGTATGATCTGTGCATTTGATATGAATCTAACCCGTGTTCTTCATGGAAATAACTATATACAGTGATACTTCGCATGAAGAGATGGTGGAAAGGAATCCCCAGGCAGCAGTCAGAACAAGTAAAAGGGGGCCATGGCACACCGGTCTGCCCAAGAAACAAAAGCCATTCCACACGGTGTCTACTGCATGGTATTTTTTCTCAAAGAATGCAAAAGAAAGAACACCTGTCATTAACAATCTGAGCTCCTTATGCATTGGTTTATTAATTTTTCTAAGTTATGTTATTACTTTCGCTAGCCTATTGTGGGCAGGGTAACTTCCCTCTTATCTGCACCTTTTTTCAGCCCTCTACCCTTAGTAACCTAATTTTACAGTCATTTTTGTTTGTTAAAATACAGATTCCCATTTACTTTAACGGGGTTTGTTTTCAGCTCAAAGTTTGTCCAAGTTCTGGGCCCTAAACAGAATTCTGTTGCAAAATTTGGACAAACCAGTTGAACCCGAATCAACCTGCTCATTTCCATTCTAGGAAATATGCAAATAGGGTTTCCAGGAGGAAAAACAGAGTAGGATTGCTGCCAATTTAAGAAATAAATGGGGCCTGGAACATGGTGTCCCTGGTAAAAATAGATAATAATGTGAGTCACTAGAAAATAAACCACTAAAACAACTGTCATAAACCAAGTATACCTGCGCCAACCAATAAGTGCGGGATAAGCACTGAAATATACAGCAAAATATACCTATTTTTAATCCTTATCTGGATATACACCTTAATCTATACCCTAGTCATGGACTAGTGGGTTAACTGGTTATTAGTTAAGCTCGGTATAGAACTAGTACCTGTATAAGTAGCTGTATAAGTAGGTGTAGCAAACTTTTCATCCAGATAAAGGCTGAAAGTCCGAGTCCAAGGATAGATATTTCTTTGTAGAACCACGGAAAGGTCATTAAAGTTGCTGAAAGCAATCTACTGCGGATATGTTCACAGACTTTGAGATGTTATTGCACGTGGAGTGAAGCCTTGGCCGACAGTTAGCACTTCGTACACAGCCTTGGTAAGTTCCGTGTGATGAGGTCACCAAGATACGTTGGTTCCAGAGCGACAAACTTCCAACGCATTTCAAAGACCTGTACTGTCTTCTTCATCAGGGTTTTCCAGGATGGGATAAGGAAAACAATACCACATTAGCTACCTTGTAAGGCTGCCCCGTTAACACTGTGCATGACTTTCAGGAAGCTTAATGACATGATGCAGGATTAAGGACAAACCAATATGTCTATTACAGAAGGAACAGATTCCCAACAGTAGGCGGTACTGTTTCGATGTGGTTGCATCTCTTCAGTACAGTGTAAGGGCCAAATCTGGTGTAATTGGATAAAATTTTGAAAAATATTTGACACATATTGCTAGTGTCAAACCTTATAAGATGTATACAGATGACCTCCACAGGGGTAGAGCGTTACCCCTTATTGTATGATTGATGTCCTATAGTATCATCACAAGTCCGTTCATCAATTCTCGAATTCAGAATTGCTTGAGGGAGATTGAAATAGGCATTACATAGCTAATTTAGTATGGCATCCAGATCTCATTTGGAAAAGAGTGAGTAAAACCAGGCAGACATGTTATGGCAGATGTTTGTATAAATTGTTCTAAAATGTTTGGATAAGTTGCATCTTTGCTTAAAGTTAAATCAGGTCTTCTATACTAGCATTGCTACCACTACGCTACAAATTTTTTTAAAAAATCCATTCAAGAAGCAAGAGTTGCCCAGCCATCTCTGATTATCCTTTGCGGAACAAGTTAAGTGATGCTTAACATTTGTCTAATCTGTTTGCTATAAAGAGTCCATTTATCATAACACGAAATCCAGAAAAGTTTTAATATTACTTTCTTGTACATGGCTATATGAAGAGTGAACAAACTCACGTGGGTCACTAAAATCAAAGGACAATTATTATGTCTTGTTTCTATCTGATCTTCTGTAGGCTTGGATAGCATCAGAATGAGCAACAAGTTATACCAGGTGAAAGACTACTTGGAGCATATGTTTTTCTGTCTTGAGAGAGAGAGAGCAGATTCATGTATCATTGATGTCTTTCAGATGGCGACCAGGTTAGCCATCAACTAGGCCCCTGGCAGCACTAGCATGATCACCTTAAATGATTAAAAAAAAGCTGATACACAAGACAGAGAGCACACACTGTGATTTTAGGCTGCTTGGGGCTTCTATACTAGCAGCATAGACAAATGTTAGCATGAAGAATGGCAATCCAGACAGACAGCAAGTTATGACCCATACCATCATGATAACCAAAAAGGCAGAATTCGTTGAGGAGACAGAGAGCACACATATGCAATATTGGATCACTTTTTTTCTTACAATTAATTTCAAAATCTATAGTTCTATTGTCCACATAGTTCTATATGTATGTCCAATTCCCACACCTTGTACAGAAAGGGAGTCCTTACAGCATACAGAAATATGATATAGAGACTCCCTGTCTTCTAGCAGAACTGATCTGTATGCAAATATAAGGGAAAAAGTAAAAGCAATGCTTTGCCTAGTTAATCTACATGCTAATACTCTTCATTCTGCCATCCCCAGTAAAATTTCTGTCTCTGCCTGTTGATAGGACCAGACCAGCATAAGCATGGAGGCGTCAATGGCTCATCTTTGTAGTTGTGTTTAATCAATCACCTATCACCAATCACTTTTATGAAAGACATTTATTTGTTTACTAAAATCAGTTTTAGACAGCCAACCAGCACAATGATATTACAGCATTGCCAATACACTATCTGAGGCATGAAGATGTAGATGCAATTGAGTACTTTAAGACTTGAAGTCTATGGCTGTATAGAAATAATAGCAGCTGTGGACAAGACATGCAATACCTGGCTGAGTTGCATGAGTGGCAGCTAAAGCAGCAGCACAGTAAAGCTAAAGCAGCAGAGTGGCCCCCTTAATAAAATGCCCAGCAGAGTGCCCCCCTTAATAAAATGCCCAGCAGAGTGGCCCCCTAGAAAAAATGCCCAGCATAGTGGCCCTCTTAATAAAATGCCCAACATAGTGCCCCCCTTGCTAAAATGCCCAAAATAGTGGCCCCTTTGATAAAATGCCCAACATAATGGCCCCCTTGATAAAATGCCCAGCATAATGCCCCCCTTGATAAAATGCCAGCATAGTGGCCCCCTTGATAAAATGCCAAGCAAAGTGGCCCCCTTAATAAAATGCCCAGCATAGTGGCCCTCTTGATAAAAGGTCTGCCCCCAGATCGCATAGACATGCATCTGCCGGCAGAGAAACTATGATGTCAGCAGGTGACACTGGCACGTCATAGTTCTGTCCCAGCAGATCGCATAAACGTGCACCTTCCCGGCCGTCCGGAAAGCCAAAAGCCTGCTGCGGGGAGAAGAGGATGCTGGGGGACAGCGCGGAAGGGTGAGCACAACATTTATTTTTATTATACACTCGAGTATGAGCTGAGTGGGGCTTTTTCAGCACATAAATTTCTCTTGATCACATATACATTTATACATTGCGATCAGGAAAACTCCTCGCCACTGCACTTTAATTACACTTCTAGGCATGGATCCATGCCGATTTTTACTTTACAAAGGATTCCATGATTGTGGAGGACAATATTGTCCACTTAGGGGACACTACCACCATTGATACAATGTCAGTTGTGCATTGGAAGCCTTAGTGTGCTAATATGTAGTGCCAATATCAGTATATTCTCATCTGTGTCCACAAAACTATCCAAAAAGCTCCACAATGGTATATACATATACTTCCCACTAATAATGCCCCTATAGTTCAAAAACATTTAACAAATATTTTGTGCATCATATATGACAGTATATATGTATAACTATGTTATAATTCTAAAGTTGGTTAATGTTTTTTTATATGATACTGCTTTACTTTGTGATCTTTATTTTATGTCATTCAGAACTGGTCATTTGCATGAAAGGAATACTTGAAATTTCAATTTTATTTTAAATGAAACCATTCAAAAGTATAATGAAGAAAATACTATAAAATGAGTTCTTGTGGAAGACCGAATCTAATATGTCCAAAATGCCATGTTTTGATCTAGGATGCTTTAATAATTTAAAACAATGGTGCCTTTGAAATTCTCATGATAATCAAAGGTTTACGAAATGATAAAAGCTCTTTTCTAATTATGTAAATTGTGCACTGATTATAGTGATTAGCATACAGGAAAAGCAAGTGAACAGATTTTTCAAAATTGTAGAATGATGTAATAAAAGAAGCACACTGGAGCAAGGGCAGAGGGAACAAGCTTTAATTGCAATACATTTATACCAATCACTTTCATAGTGTAATTTTTTGAATACTTCATTGGGTAAAGAATCATTTCACAGTTTTACAATACTGTACATACATCCGGTTCATTTTTATTATGGCGGGGGATGTGATGTGAAATGTTAAATTTGACATTTTATTGAATTGATGTTTATTAATTAAAGGGGTATTCCCATGAAGACAAGATTCTTAAATGTGCTCAGGATAACAAAATAACACTATTTTAAATTCACCATTCTTATAAAAAAAAAAATACAGCATTTCACAGATATAATTCCAACCTGTCTCTTTCAGTCCTGGTGTTTACAATTTTGGTTGGCCCTGGATATGACTGTAAATCTTCTATGGTTGGATTCCTCTCATGAATAGCTTCTCTTGCAGTACCCCCGCATTACAAGACAAACTCAGACAAAAGCACTTCCAGCCAGCAAGCAGCAGTGTGCTGAGACTTACTATACAGACAGATAAGGCCTTTATCAGGGAGGGAGACATATAGCAGAGTTGACTCTGTGTCTTGTAGTTGAGTTAGCAGAGCTGAGAGTTTCATTTTGTTTTATATCCATCTCATGGATCTCATCATCTGCCCTCTGTGATCTGTCTCATCTCTCATTTTTCTATGTGTCAAATACTAGTTGAATGTTTAGAAGCTAAATAAAATGTAGATAAACCTGTATTCTGATAATCTAAGCACATTGTCAGCACACAGCATCTCATAGCACAGAGAAATCATGACACAGCAATAAAACTCAGTAAAATTCTAAACTAAGTGGTTACAATTTAGCTTTATTGGATAAACATCACCAGGGGATTTAAATTTGAGAGCTTTCTTTCATGGGAAAACATCTTTATTTCAATTTAGAATTACATTAAAAGCAGCACAAATCGTACAAGAGACGGGACTCAAATTTGAGATGGATCCTCTAAACAGTATAATTCTGAGAATCCCAAATACCTGAAATACACATTAAATAAATAAACAATCAAAGCATATACATAGTGCAATACAAGCAATAGCTAAGGCTCACTTCACACCTTTGGCAAATTCAGATTCTCCCTTATCAAACAGCAGAGCAGCCATTATCTTTTTTCCACTGTTAAAAATGGAAACCTAATCAAAGGTAACCCTTCTTACATGAAGACAATGGGTAAGGATGGTGAATGGAAGACTTTATTTTTAGTTTCTGTTTCTTAAACAGAGAGTATAACAGAAAATGCAGTTGTGACCTGAGCCATACAATGGTACATAGATATGCAGGAAGCGTGTAGTTATTGAATGTTATAAGTGTTACAGATATGCCAGCAGAGCGGTACGTGTAATAACACCATAGCTGGATATTAGTGATCCCTTAATCTTGCTTTCCTCCATTTATAATAAATAAATATACAAATGTTACTGCTCCTGAGGTAAAGAGGAGTCTGGCTTGCACCCCGACGAGTAATTTAGTTTACAACTTTCGACAGGCAGATTTGATATCATATCACCCTGTGATTTATATAGGAGTAAAGGGGTTGCCCACTATCAGCAAATAATTTTATATGGTAAATAAAAAGTTATGCAATTTGCCAATTTTGATATCTGTATCTATGCCTCATGGTTTTCAGCATCTCTACTTGCTGTCCTTGTATAGAAAACTTCTATGTTTACTTCCAGTGGATAGAAATCTGTGATAATAACGGCTCATGCACCTGTATGTCCTTCACATGACCAGGGGCAGATTTCTATCCACTGGAAGGAAACACAGAAGCTTTCTATAGCAGGACAGCAAGCAGAGATCTAGAAAACAGTGATGAATTAATACAGAAAATATTTTAGAAAAGAATATTACTTTTCTTTACACAAACCATATCCATTATTTGCTGAAAGTGGACAACCCCTTTAACTTGAAACAAAATGCACCGATCGGGCTTATGCAGAGGGTTGTTTTGATATTTCTTTTTCTTCTTCATTCATTGTCATTGTCATTGTGAATGCAATATTTGTGTGCTGTTCCAAGGATAATTTCATTGTTTTAAACATTTATTCCAAAGGTTTGTTGATCTTATCTTTAGATTTAGTAAAGTATCCCAAAAAATCTTGGGTTATAGAAATGTTTCATGTAGACTAATAGGCGCCTTTGTAGCTACTATATTTTGACTCCCTTTCAGCAGTTCAGATCATTTTCCTTGCACTGAATACTGCCTTTGTTCTAGTGGTTTCTATTTCTGTCTTGGGGAAAAGACTTATTAATGTGCGATTGGGTGGAAAGGCCAGTTTAATGGTGTGTACTGTACTTAGGTTGTGGCCATATGTAAAACAGTCGCTATAGTCATTCCGTTTGAATTTTGAAAGCCCTTTGATGGTTTAAAAATGACTTATTTTAGGTCATCTATTTGAATGTATGGAAGGCTGATCACATTTTTACAGATGGCTTCTCAGAAGTATTTTTGGGTAAAAGTGAAGTAATAAAACGGTTTCAAAGACATTTTTCATTGGTTAAATCACGATTCATATGAGACGATGAATAAGAAATACTTATTGCTTCCTACATTAAAGATTCTCTCCCTTGTACCACAGTGACTTGAAAGCTAAATTTAAGCCCACTATGTAGATGAGTCAAGCACCCGCTTGGTCTATTTTATATAGAAGCATTTGTCTGAATAACAGTCAAAGTGCCCGCTGAGGCTATTTAACAGCATTCATGCAGAATGCATTACGTTGAAAGCAAAATAGATCATATTTGTGATAATAAAGCTCTGATTCTAACATGTTGACCTATTAAAACTGGAACTATAGAAAAAATATAGAACATCGCTCTACTGATGCATCAGTCCAGCATAGAGGACAGTAAAACACATTTTCTTTTATGTACCATTTGGAGGTGCAAATAATTACTGTCCTTAAATGTTGCTTTTGGAGAGATAATTTTATCACAGATCTAATTCACAGGCTGTACAGTATATTTTTAGTTTTCTAAGTTGTTTTCTCTTGGTTATGGGAATACAGAGGGGAGTTATGGGAGTTTGGATGTTAATATAAATGGAAATGACTTTTTATGGTACATTTAAATACAATACAAAGTTATTATATGATAGAAGCCCCACCCCTCTAGTGGCGCCAGATACATTAAGAGACTTAGGCTGTTAGCTGGTGTGGTTTTGCACAATAACTATGAAAACATTCATGTCAAACATTTGTATGGTTAAGTTAGTGCACTTAGTGCTGCCAGCTGTGCCCCATTTATGCCCACTTATCATAGTGATAGCGTGAAGGCATTTCACAGTAATTGCAAATATTTCAGGGTTTTTATGCCAGTTTTCTGATGTAGAAGCCCTGATCCCCATAGGTGTTTAAATTTTAGTCCTGTAAAGGTATATTACATTTCTTTTCTTTATTGTCTACTACATATACTTATGTATTACAGCAGATAAGTAGTGGGGCAGGGCACCTGTCACCTTACTAAAGTAAGCAGCTCCTAGTGCTAAAACAAACGCAGCAGTGTTACAATGTTAGCGTTATCAGAAACCTCCAATAACGCTAACACTGCCTGCTGTACATTACAAACGCCGAATCGCTCTCAAATCGATCCGGCGTATTCATGAGGTGGCAAGATTGGGGGTGGGATTAGAGGCGGTGACTGCCACATGACGCGTGGCAGTCACTGCTGGCCTATGGAGTGAGGTGTGTGGTCCGGGGAAGAGGCAGTAACACTGCTGCGTTTTTTTTTTTTTAGCAAGCAGCTCCTAGTGCTGTATTTCAGGGTGACAGGTCCTCTTTAAAGAAGTACATTTTCTTGCATCAACTGTCATAATGTCACCAGCTGCCATCTTAATGTACAGAGTCCATGATGCAAGGGTCTGCATAATAACTTGTTTTTTTTGGTATTAACCGTTGCCGCCAAAGCAGTTTTCCCCTTCCTGACACAGCCCTATTTTTAGAATTTGAAAATGGTTATAACTTTGGAAAGCTTTAGCAAATGCAAGTCATCTTGAAATGATAGAAACAATGGAAATTTGAAAATGGAGAATTTTTAACAACAAAGTTTACAATTTTCTGGCAATTTCCAGGCAGATGGTTATCTAACTTAAATAACTTACTAAAAGTTTGCTTTATAGGAAAATGAGCAGATGCATAAAAAACTATGCTTACATAATGTTAGTAGGCTTACAATTTGGGGTGCAATTTTTCACATTTTTATGAAACCTGTCAAATCATATGCATTGACCTGCTGAGCTTTCAAGTGACGTTGAGAGGTCTAAATAATAGCAAAACACCATAATTTACCCCATTATGGAGACTACACCCATCATTGCATGTACAAAGACTTTTAAGAAGTTTGTGTACCCTATAGGTAATTAAAATAAAATGGAGATGCAATTTACAAATTGTAATTTTGGCCCTCGTATAGTGTGTTGATGTGCGGTCCAGCTATTTTTCTCTCCAAATATTGGTATTGAAGTCAAAGATGTCTCAACTTCTTTCCTGTTGATGAGCATAGGGAATAACAATGCTTCCCTTTAGCCTTTCATAGAGCCCTCCAGTTTGATTTTGTGTGACAACATCGTGCACAGCAAATAATTAAAGGTGGTGGAGTACAAGTCCACTTTCTCAGTGCCTTCAAGAAGGACCCTCTCTCGAATGTTATTTCAGTTTCTCCTTTTGTCTAAATATTGTAAATGTCACTGCATGCAACGCAGAGAGGAGGATTGTGCATTAATGACTGAAATAAGGACACATATTTTGTAGTAGCAATGTGATCCTTTTTGGATGACATTGCTACTATCCAGCATGAACTAACATGGTCTATGGAGATAAAGGTCTGTCTAAATGACAAGCTTTGCTAGGGCCATTTTTAAGATTATTTTTTTATGGTAAACTGTTGTCTTGTTACCTTTTCCTGTTACTGAGCTCAGACTGGAACTGCTATTAAAATTAGATTCCTTGATTGGAGGTGTAGGGGACAATTCCATAGATTGGGATTTTCAGAGACAGAGCAGTTGGCTCATATCTGCCGTGCAGGTACGTAACTGCAGAGACTGTGAGAGTGCCAGAATTTACCCTTTTTTTTTTGCAAAATGCTTTGTAACTGTCATGTCTTGTCATATGAAATGCAACCTTCAAGATTTGTGCTCTGGGCTGTACACTGTAAGCCATGCAAGCTATGCACCCCCTTGAAATTCAGAGTTACAACTGTAGATCTACCTGAAAACTGTGTCACTCTTAGAATATTTAATAAAATGTGCCAAAGGAACAAGCATGCTGAGGTGTTGCAGACACTGTGCAGTGAGCTGGAGTAAATGCTGCTGCAGTCCTATCTTATAGCGGTCATTCTTATCAAAGTGGTGGGGCTATGGAGGAGCATGAGGCCCTTACTCCGTAGTAGATAAAAAAGCAACATCGATGTGCTACAGTTCTCAGAAATTTCAGTGAGGTCTCTGGAAGCTTCGGTCTAATCATGTATAACTATTGACCTTTACAAATTGACACTGGTGGAACAAAGTCCTATTAATAACATTATTTTACATTATCAACCCAAGCAACCAAATGTGCGTGTCCTTTGAAAAATGCCAGATGAATAAAATGTGGTTTGAAAGAATACTTTATTTTTTTTATAGATGCGACATTGATAGAGACACAAACATACCTCTGGCTTTCAAACCCTCTTTGATCCTAGTGGTAAGTGCTTTTTAACCCCTTAAAGACTTGGCCTTTTTTAGTTTTTTCACTTCCATTTTTCACTCACCATCTTCAAAAATCTATAACTTTTTTATTTTTCCACATAAAGAGCTGTGTGATGGCTTATTTTTTGCATAACAAATTGCACTTCATAGTGAAAGTATTTAGTATTCCATGGCGTGTACTGGGAAGCAGGAAAAAAATTCCAAATGCAGTGAAAATGGTGAAAAACTACATTTGCAACATTTTCTTGTGGGCTTGGATTTTACAGCTTTCACTCTGTGTCCCAAATGACATGTCTTCTTTATTTTTTGGGTCGGTACAATCACGTGGATACCAAATTTGTATAGGTTGTATAATGTTTTCATACATTTAAAAAAAAATAAAACCTCCTGTACAAAATATTTTTTTTTATTTTGCCATCTTCTGGCACCAATAACTTTTTCATACTTTGGTGTACGGAGCTGAGGGTAGTGTCATTTTTTGAAAATTTTGATGGCCTTTCCATTGCTATAATCTCTGGGACTGTGCGACCCTTTGATCACTTCTTATTAATTTTTTTATATTTTTCAAAATGGCAAAAAAATGCCATTTTCGACTTTGGACGCTATTTTCTGTTACGGGGTTAAACGCAGTGAAAAAATGTTATTATATTTTGATAGATCGGACATTTTTGGACGCGGTGATACCAAATGTGTTTAGGATTTTTACTGTTTATTTATATTTATATCAGTTATAGGGAAAGGTGGGTGATTTGAATTTTTAGGGTTTTTTTATTATAATTTTTTTTGTTAACTTTTTTTTATTTTTACTTTTACTATTTTTCAGATTCCCTAGGGTACTCTAACCATAGGTAGTCTGATTCATCCTATAATATACTGCCATACTGCTGTATGGCTATATATGTGGATTTTACTCCCCATTCATTACAATGTGCAATTAGCACATTGTAATGCATGGGTTAAAACGAAGTAGTCTCAGGTATTCGGAACACCCGAGGCTACCATGGTGACGGATCGCTGCTCCCCATGATGTCATCCGGGAGCGGTGATCCGCGTCAAGATGGCGGCGCCCATGCGATGGACACTGATCGCGGGTGTTACCAGTAAGCAATATGCAGCAAAGACTTACCGGCTATGGAGAGAGCTCGGCCCGCGAGCCCTCTCCATGCACTGGGACCCCCCAGTCTTTCAAATGAATCGCTGGCCATGTAAAATATGAATTGGTGCATTCAGAGGATCTTCTTCTACGACTTAAATATGCCCTGTTAAGGTTTATTGAAAGGGATTGCCTATATGAGGCAATGTTTTTTACCACAGAAAAAAACTTCTTTAACCATAACTTTTGTGTTTTATTATGGTGCTCATGTTGTGCCAAATTTGTTCTTAATTAGACATAAAAATTGTTTGTGAGCATGTTTAAACTAATATAATTAATATATACTTAATTATTTATGGGTTACAGAGCTGGTTATATGCATGCAATAATTGACTTAATTAGTATTTTTAATTAAATGTAATTGTTTTCTATTTCCATTTTCCCTTACAAGATAACTTGTTAAAAAAGTTTTTTTTTAAATTATACTGTACTGTAAGCTTCAAATACAAGATACAGAAATAAACTGACATGTTATTATTATATATTATTATTATTTATTATTATACATTGATATAATTGTATACATAAATTGTTTTTTTTCTGCAGATTCATAGCAATGAGCCAGTGACTCATTGTGATCAATATTATGCAAAAATACTACTGTATTGCAGTATATTTCAGGAATGATCATACCATCTAGGGTTGATGTACCCTGAAGGGTCTAAGAAATAGTAAAAAAAACATTTAAAATATAATAAAAATTTTAAAAAAACCTCGAAATTCAAATCACCCTCCTTTCCCTAGAATTGATATAAAATGTAATAAACGGTAAAAATCACAAACATGTTATGCATCGCCGCATCTCAAAATACCAAATATATCAAAATATAAAAACAGTTATTGCTGGCGGTGAACCCCGTTAAAGGAAACCTACCTTTTAATTTGATTTATTATGAAGCAAACATACCTTGAGAAAGCTGTAGCTACACTGATGCAGGATCATATCTTGGTTACTCCCTGTGCTCAGGGGTGTACCAAGCCTGTCTGCTGCCTGAGGCGAGCCATAGAGAGACGCCCCCTCCCCCCGCCATTTATGTAATATATAAGGGAGTGTCAGGACCAGATCCATCATATTGGTTTGGTGTGAAAATAAATCAATGCAAAATACATACAGAGTACCGCCATGTAGTATAAAATGCATACAGCGTACCACTATGTAATACAAGATAGATACAGTGTACAGCCATGTAGTATAAAATTCATAGAATACCGTAATTTAGCAGAAAACATATACAGCCAGGGCCCCCATTGAATGTAATCCAGACAGGGAACAGTAGTATACCCCCCAAGCCAGCAGTGACTGTATACAGCTCCCCCCAAAGCAAGCAATCACTGTATACATGTATATATCACACACACACATCACAAATTTCACACATATATATATATATATATATATATATATATATATATATATATATATATACCCTGTTTCCCCGAAAATAAGACAGTGTCTTATATTAATTTTTGCTCCTAAAGAGTCTCTAGGTCTTATTTTCAGGGGACGTCTTATTTTATTATGAACAAAAATGTACATTTATCGTTGAACAAAAAATCAACTTCTCTAACATCCTTATGACTCTCCAAACTCTGAATTTCATGCTGTATTTCTTGATACTCCATTTCTATTAGAATCTTTGGCCCCAAAGCACTTTCCATAGATGACCCTTCTTATCCTGGTAGCTGCTGGTATCACATTTGCAGCACAGCAGTCAGTGATTTACTGCCATGATTTCTTCCCCATGTCACAACCTTCTGCAGCATCTGAAAGATCTACTAATACTAATGTATGGCGCGGGGGGAGCTGCCGCTATTTTAAGGGGAGGGCTTATATTTCTAAGCCTGAACAAAATTGTACTAGGTCTTACTTTCAAGGGATGTCTTATTTTAGGGGAAACAGGGTATATATATATATATATATAAACCTATTTCATGTTATACCTGTATATACAGTATACACGCATTACACCTATATCTACACCCTTTACATGGTATACCTGCATATACACATACATGGCACCTATATATACACACCTATTACATGTTATACAACTATATACACACATATATAATACATTACACCTATATATACAGTTATTACAAGTCATACACATTACACCTATATGTACAGCTATTACAAGTCATACCTCTATATACACACGCATTACACCTATATATACTGCTATTACTCTATATACACATGCATTACACACACACACACACACATATATATATATGACATGTAATAGCTGTATATATAGGTGTAATGCCTGTATATATAGCGGTATGACATGTAATAGCTGTATATATATATATATATATATATATATATATATATATATATATATATATATATACACACGCAGCTATTACATGTCATACCTCTATATACACACACATGACATGTTTTACACACATATACACGTGACAAAACACATATAAACAGGGGACACACACACATATATACACATGACAAGACACACACATATATATACACAGGGAAGACACACACACATGTATATACACAGGGAAGACACACACACATGTATATACACAGGGAAGACACACACACAGGTATATACACAGGGAAGACACACACATATACACATTACACTTACCTGATATCCAGCAGGAGGTCCAGGTCAGGCAGTGCATTCATCATGGCAGTGGATGGAGCTGTCTCCTCTGTGCTGCAGGCCCGGACTGGTGGGCGGGGCTTTTCCTGTCAGCTCTGCCCGGGCTGCACCTCCAGGGAGACCAGCCACAGGTTTGAATGTGGCGCTCCCGCTCCTCCTCCTCCCCCTCGCTCCTCCTCCTCGCTCCTCCAGGCTGCCTCTGCACTTGTGACACAGGAAGCGCTAGTAAGCGCTTCCTATGTCAAAGCAGCGCCGCACAGGACGTCCTGCGCGGTGCTGTCAGCAATGGTACTTGCATCTGAATGATGCAACTACTATTGTAAGTAGTAGCCGAGCAGCCTGGCAGCCTTCAAAATTCCACCCCTCCACCAGCAGGAGGTGTGCCGCCCTGAGGTGAAAGTCTCAACTCGCCTCATGGCTGGTGCGCCCCTGCCTGTGCTAAGTGGTTTTGCTGATAAAACAGATATAACATTATGATAATGAAGCTCTGTTGCTTCTATGTCTCCTTCAGCGCTTGGTTCAGTGCTTCTCCTAGCACGTGTGTTTTTCTCTGCAGGAGAGGATGATGTACTCCCTGGCTTGTGCCTGAAAGCAGAATAATCAGTTGCTGCACCATCCCCCACCTGCTGTGTATGAGTAATCCAGCTCAGGTTCATTAGTCATGCTTGACTAATCTCCATTTGTAATTACAAGCTCAGTGCCTAATGTGTTGATCTAGGCAGCCAGCCTGACCCAGCTTTCCCAAGGTTCTGAATACTTTAATTGTCTTTTCAGCAAAACCACTCAGCTCAGGGATTAACCAAGGTATGATCCTGCATCAGTGTAGCTACAAAATTCTCAAGGTATGTTTGCTTCATAATACCTCAAATCAAATGGTAAGTTTCCTAATGAAAAATAGTGCCCAAATGTCCTTTTAGATCGTTTGACATAACATAAAAATGTAATAAAAAGTGATCAAAAGGTAACACTGTACTCAAAATTGTAGAAATGAAAATGTCAGCTCATTTAGCAAAATATGACACCCCACACAGCTCCATACACTAAAGAATGAAAAAGTTATTAGCGTCAGAAGATGAAGAATTTTTTTTTCCGTACATATTTGCTTAATTTTTAAAAATGTATTAAAACAAGATAAAACTTATACAAATTTGTTATCACCGTGATCATACCAAACCAAAAAAATGAAGCAGAGGTATTATTTGGAGTGCACAATGAAAGTTGTAAAAACTGGGCCCACAAGAAAGTGATGCACATTTGGAATTTTTTTTCGAGCTTCCCTGTACACGGCATGGAATAATAAATAATGCCACTGAGAAGTAAAATTTGTCACACAGAAAATAAGCCCTCACACAGCTCTGTACACATAAAAATTAAAAAGTTATGGATTTTTGAAGGTGGAGAGCGAGAAATGTGCAAAAAAACTTGCTTTTTTAAGGGGTAAAAGTGATCAGATACCTCAGATGACGTCATTCTGGTCACATAACATGAAGTGCCCAATGATGTACCATAGCAGAATATTATTGCACTTAGATCTTTCAATCAGGAACAAGGATGCAGGCAATGCAAGTCAAATTTAATATGCATGACTCACTTAGTGGGAATGACTCACATGAGGTGAGTTGCATATGAGTTTGCAAACTGATTTTTGTAACATTGCAGCCATGGAAAGGAATAGTTTATGGATAAGGACTAGAGATGAGCGAGTATACTCGTCCGAGCTTGATGCTCGTTCGAGTATTAAGGTACTCGAAACGGCTCGTTGCTCGGACGAGTATTTCTCCTGCTCGAGATCGAGCATTTAATTAAAAAAACACAGTGAAGAACAATGAAGAATAGAATAAAAACATTGAACACAGTGAACACAGGATCATTTAAGTGAAAAACACAGTGAAAAACAGAGTGAAGAATAGATTACAGATGTGCGGCACATCTGCTTACTTGTCGGGAGATACGCGCGGAACAGTGCGAACAAAATAGCATGTGAAGAACAATATATATGTGTGAAGAACACATTGAAGAACACGGTGTGCAGCACAGAGACATCGGGGAGCAGCAGAACGGAGACATCGGGGAGCAGCAGAACGGAGACATCGGGGAGCAGCAGAACTGAGACATCGGGGAGCAGCAGAACTGAGACATCGGGGAGCAGCAGAACTGAGACATCGGGGAGCAGCAGAACGGAGACATCGGGGAGCAGCAGAACGGAGACATCGGGGAGCAGCAGAACGGAGACATCGGGGAGCAGCAGAACGGAGACATCGGGGAGCAGGAGAACGGAGACATCGGGGAGCAGCAGAACGGAGACATGGGGCGGCAGAACGGAGACACGGGGCGGCAGAATGGAGACATCGGGGAGCGGCAGAACGGAGACATCGGGGAGCAGCAGAACGGAGACATGGGGCGGCAGAACGGAGACATGGGGCGGCAGAACGGAGACATCGGGGAGCAGCAGAACGGAGACATAGGGGAGCAGCAGAATGGAGACATAGGGGAGCAGCAGAACGGAGACATAGGGGAGCAGCAGGACGGAGACATCGGGGAGCAGCAGAACGGAGACATCGGGGAGCAGCAGAACGGAGACATGGAGCAGCAGAACGGAGACATCGGGGAGCAGCAGAATGGAGACATCGGGGAGCAGCAGAACGGAGACATCGGGGAGCAGCAGAACGGAGACATGGGGCGGCAGAACGGAGACACGGGGCGGCAGAACGGAGACATCGGGGAGCAGCAGAACGGAGACAAGGGGCGGCAGAACGGAGACATGGGGCGTCAGAACGGAGACATCGGGGAGCAGCAGAACGGAGACATAGGGGAGCAGCAGAACGGAGACATCGGGGAGCAGCAGAACGGAGACATGGGGCGGCAGAACGGAGACACGGGGCGGCAGAACGGAGACATCGGGGAGCAGCAGAACGGAGACAAGGGGCGGCAGAACGGAAACATGGGGCGGCAGAACGGAGACATCGGGGAGCAGCAGAACGGAGACATCGGGGAGCAGCAGAACGGAGACATAGGGGAGCAGCAGAACGGAGACATAGGGGAGCAGCAGAACGGAGACATAGGGGAGCAGCAGAACGGAGACATAGGGGAGCAGCAGAACGGAGACATAGGGGAGCAGAAGAACGGAGACATGGGGCGGCAGCACGGAGACATCGGGGAGCAGCAGAACGGAGACAGGGGAGCAGCAGAACGGAGACATGGGGCGGCAGAACGGAGACATGGGGCGGCAGCACGGAGACATGGGGCGGCAGCACGGAGACATGGGGCGGCAGCAGAACGGAGACATAGGGGAGCAGCAGAACGGAGACATAGGGGAGCAGCAGAACGGAGACATAGGGGAGCAGAAGAACGGAGACATGGGGCGGCAGCACGGAGACATCGGGGAACAGCAGAACGGAGACAGAGGAGCAGCAGAACGGAGACATGGGGCGGCAGAACGGAGACATGGGGCGGCAGCACGGAGACATGGGGCGGCAGCAGAACGGAGACATAGGGGAGCAGCAGAACGGAGACATGGGGCGGCAGCACGGAGACATCGGAGAGCAGCAGAACGGAGACATAGGGGAGCAGCAGAACGGAGACATAGGGGAGCAGCAGAACGGAGACATGGGGCGGCAGAACGGAGACATGGGGCAGCACGGAGACATGGGGCAGCACGGAGACATGGGGAAGCACGGAGACATGGGGCAGCACGGAGACATGGGGCAGCACGGAGAGATCGGGGAGACTTCAGTGAAAGAAGAGCAGCGGATCCCGGGACATCGTATCTCCCGACAAGTAAGCAGATGTGCCGAACATCTACAATCTATTCTTCACTGTGTTTTTCACTTAAATGATCCTGTGGTCACTGTTTTTATTCTATTCTTCACTGTTCTTCACATCTGCTAACTTGTCGGGAGATAATATACGCGCGGAACAGTAAAGAATAGATTGCAGATGTTTGCATACATCTGATAACTAATCAGAAGACATTCTTTTTCAATTAATTAACACATTTTATTCCCGAACCATGGTCCCTTTGAAAAATGCTCGAGTCTCCCATTGACTTCAATGGGGCTCGTTATTCGAGACGAGCACTCGAGCATCTGGAAAAGTTTGTCTCGAATAACGAGCACTCGAGCATTTTAGTGCTCGCTCATCTCTAATAAGGACAATGCTTTTTAATTATAGTCTTTAATGATGTCTTCATTTTGGGCGGGTTAATTTGCATACTTCATTTACACCTGAAAAAAAATTCTGAAGAAAATAGGTTTACTCACAATTTAAAAGTAACCTGTCAGATGTAAAGTACCTAATAAGTAATCACACCTATGTTGTCAGGCATCTTAACATCCTTTAGATCATGTTTCTTTTATGACCCAGTGTGGTGACATAATCCAGAATAATGACTTACTTTAAAATGAAATTTAAATTGATTGTATAAAGTCATTAAGCTTTAGAGGAAGTAAGGCTCTCCCTCTCAAGTAAGGCTCTCCCTCTCATAATGCCCCTTTCATTGTAGTTGGTAGGCCTATGCCCATTGATATAAGTATCCAGCTCTTGAGAAGTCACAGTGAAGGGGGTGTTTTGAGATAGGGAGAGCTCGACTTCAGTGATTGACAGCTTACTATGTTTTAAGTTATATATGGAGGGCTGACAATCATTGATGGACCTCCCCCCAATCTTTCCATAGAAAATAATAATGCAATAGTATTAAATTCCTTTCAAGTCTTTAAGTTCTTACATTTATTTTATACTAGATGTAGCTAACAGGGTTGTACACAATAGTAAATAACTGCTCTTGGTTATAACAAAATAGAATGGGTTAATAAAAAATATTTTATATGTATCTATAGACTGCTCCTGCGATCACACACCCGTGCCCCTCAGCGTCCCTCCGGAGCTCCGATCATCTCACCTCCCCTGGCTCCAGCGATGTCCTCTCCTGCTCCCGCGGCTCGGCGCGCGCGTCCCCGTCTCCTAGGGCGCGCGCGCACCAGCTCGCTCAGATTTAAAGGGCCAGTGCGCCGGTAATTGCCGCTGGCTGCTTTAAGTTTCTGCCTCTTCCTGTGACCCTTGCCGGATATTCAAACTTCCCTGTAGAGAAAGCTCCTGTGATTCCTGCGTTCCTGTGATTCCTGCGTTCCTGTGATTCCTGCGTTCCTGTGATTCCTATGTGCCAGTCCGTTCCTTTGATTCCTGTATTCCTGTGATTCCTGTGTTCCTGTGTGCAAGTCCGTTGCCCAATAATATTTTATAAGATCAAGCATAGCCAATCCCTTTTTCATCATATGTAAAAGTAAGACAGATTTACC
Organism: Engystomops pustulosus; assembly: GCF_040894005.1. Lineage (NCBI taxonomy): Eukaryota > Metazoa > Chordata > Amphibia > Anura > Leptodactylidae > Engystomops > Engystomops pustulosus. The sequence continues at coordinate 76,986,704 of NC_092412.1, forward strand.
TCACTTGCACGCCGGACAGCAGTCAGGTACGCTCCATGTTGGTGCGTACCAACATGGAGCGTACCTGACCGCTGTCCGGCGTGCAAGTGAGGTAGCGTCTCTGTCCCCGGGATCCTATCTATGTGAGTCTTTTTCACCATACCATATTATATGTACCGTACTACCGGACTTTATGAATAGTACACAATCGTATCGGTAATTGACTCACCTGACCCTGGGGTAATTTCACCTTATGCAAGCAAACGTCTAAAGAAATGTGCAATGTATATATTTATGGAACAAAATGAAAGTTCTTAAGAATAATGTATGAACAAGAAGTTACGAAGTAAAAGCAATACTTTTTTACTAAACGGTTTATGTGGTCAATCATTAGACACTGTTCATAGAATGCGATTTTAGGGGAGAGTCGGAGAATCTCCCGTCCTAGACCACTCCTTCTGATTAACTCCACACACTGTGCCTTTTTTGTCTTATAAAGTTTTGAATAAGTACATCAATTTGGGTAAGAGAAGTCATTTTTTTTGGATGCTATCCTCCCAAAGAGGAATATTGGCAAGCTATTCCTCTTAATAAACAGCAACCTAATCTCGGAAAACACTGCTGGAAAGTTATGTATTTGTAAATAGTGTTGGATTTCTACCGGAGTGATTGAAAGGGTAAAATTTTTGATCTACTATGTCCTCAAATAGGTCATCTTTTTTTGGATGCTATCCTCCCAAAAAAGGATATTGGAAAGCTATTCCACCTAATTAACAGCAACCGAATCCCAAAAAGTTATGTTCAAATAGTGTTGCATATGAGGGATTAAGATTCACTCCTAGATACTTCATTACATCTTTCTTCAAGGTAAATTTGTACATAGCCTTCAAGAGTGTCACAGTTTCAGCCTGGATATTGATTGGTAACGCCTCTGTTTTAGATGTATTGACTTTATAACTTGATAAAACACTGAAATGCCTTAGTCTAGCCTGTAAATTTGGGAGGGACATTAATTGCCAGGTGAGGGTTAGAAGCACATCGGCAAAAAGCAAGAGTTTAAATTATGTGAACTCTTTGTATATCAGGGTCTTGGTGAATCATAGCTGCTAAAGGCTTGATGCAAAGGATGAAGAAGAGGGGCGATAGAGGACAGACCTGCCTTATGCAGTTTTTAACCTAAATTGGGAGAGAGTCGCTATCATTTTGGAGTAAAGACCACGTATTGCATTGAAAAATGATCCTTGTATACCCACATGTTCCAAAACTTGAAACATAAAATACCAGTTGAGCCTTTTGAAGGCTTTTTCCTCATCTAAACCTAAGAATTAGAGCTTGCTCATCCATTTTGTTCAGAATGTCTATAAAGTCTGCCATGCTCCTATTGTTATCACCGCCTTGTGGATCAATTGTGTAAGACACTGAATTAGTCCGTTGGCCAATATTTTTGTGAAAAATTTGAGATCAGTATTTAGGAGAGTGATTGACCTGTAGTTTGTTGCCAGGCTTGGGGACTAGGGTTATATATGAATGTGTGGGGATGCATCGTCGTTTAGAAAAGCGTTAAACACGATATGTGGTTGCATGATTTGTAGGAATGTTTGATAATACAGATATGTTAGACCATCAGAGCTGTGCCAGTTTCCATTTGGCAAGTCCTCAACTACCTCTTCCACTTCCTCCAGAGATACAGAAGTGTTAAGGAGTTTAAATGCATCTACTGGGAGCCGAGGGAGAGAACAAGAGTCGACAATCCTATTTGGAAGTTCCTCTGTCTCTTCTACCGCTGGAAGTGGTAGGAGAGACAGTGGAGAGTGTCAGGAAGAGAGTATAGTTTACAAAGATAATCACAAAATTAGCTAGCTATAGCTCTTGGGTCATGCAACTGGCTCCCCTTGTGACCTAAAATAATATGTGGAGTTGGGTGTACCTGTCTCTCCCAGAGCTGTCTTGCCAAAAGAGTGTGACATTGAGTGTAAGCAATTTGACCATATTGAAAGGGATTAGTACGGGATGAGTACGTATACTCCTGTTGTCTACTTTGGGGTTTTGTGGATCAGCAGGAGGTGACCAGGCCACCCAATCCCCAACTGTGTCTCAGTAAGCCTATATAAGAGAGAATGAGGAGGGGGGATTGGGGTACATGGGGAGGGAGGGTAAACACAAGACAAAGGTTACAAGTACTACAAAACTACCTCAGTATAATTACCCAGATGAGGAAGTCTAAGTCTTTTCCTTCTTGTTGGGGTAAAAAAAAAATCAACTTTACCCCTAAACAAGGGAAAGACAATCGGTTGCCTCAGGCTTTCTGAAAATAGGTAATGGGAGCCCAAGAACAATCCATTCAAAATCTGAATCAACTACAGAAAACAAAAATACTCTGATCCCTGGTACTAATAGTAATTATAACTAAGGCTCCAACTTAAACAGAAAATAGTCCCAAAAATGTAATACATTCCCCACTTTAAAGCATGGAAAGGATTCCACAGTGAAGAGTAGGTATCATTCAAGGCAGGAATCCTCTGGAAGATCCTTTAGAAGGTTGTTGCCTTCTTTTCTTCTGGATTGTGTCCCACACCAGCTGTAGCAGAGGAGGCTAATATAGCTTCCAATCTTGTATAGCTGGATCAGGAACTTCCCACATGTTCCAGAAGGGTTCTAGGTCAAAGCAGGAGCATAGAGTGGCTGATTGATGGTTGCAGATAGGGCGACAGGAACCCCCATTTGTATAAGATTCCAAGCTGCCTCAGATCATCCAGTAGAGGGCTTAGGTGTCTCCTTTTCTGTAGGGTTACCCAGGAGAGGTTTTGATATAATTGGACATTAGCCATCTTAAATTCCAATTCATGATGCTTCCAAGCTTTTTATGCTCAAAATATTATAAAAGATATATAATGTCCCAGGAAATAGCAGTAAATGATTTTGGTTGAAGAGCTCTATGGGCTTTGTCAAATTTAATATGTATAGAGTCATCTTCCAGGAAGGTTGTAAAAATGTACGCCACGGTAGCTTTAACATCTTCTCTCCCTTTTGTCGCTGGGACCCCTCTCACTAATATATTGGTTCCTCCGTTGTCCACCAGGTGCTGCTGCTGCGCTGAAGAGCATCAGAATGCACTGGTATACACCGAGCTGGGCTGAGTGAAGGTAAGTGCAATTTTCGCAACACATTTTTTTTTTTAAATGCGGCGGTTTTTCCGAATCCATAGGGTTTTCGTTCGGCCACGCCCCCGATTTACATCGCGTGCGCCAAAATCCTGGGGAAATTCGGGGGAAATCGGCGCAAATCGGAAATATTCGATAAATGACCCCCATTGTTTTGTCTGGACTCTTATCCAAGTGTATAGAAATTTCTCGCAGAACATTATTGTGGGAGGCAACTGTAATCTGTACTTACATACAGTACAAGCAAAGTCCTCTTTAGTAGGGAAGTTCTACAGATAAACTTGTAGAGAGTTACAACCCAATGGTGGAGGTTGCACTTTCCCCTGTAAGGGTTCCTGATATCTCATAAATAAGGGGGTAGAGTGTCCTCTTAATGGGAGTTGCTTCTGTAATTCTTGGGCGGCTTGCACTCGTGTTGCCTCCTTGTTACCAATGGCCCACAATGAGTGCTGCTTGGAAGACTTACCCCTTGCTTGTTTCTGTGGAATAGAAAGCAAGGCCAGTCACTGTTTTGGGAGACATCGCTTCACTTCGCTCTGTGGCATGTCATACTGCCACAGTTCCAGCAGTAGAGGATGGATCTGGCACGTGAGAGGAGGGTGCTGCAGTTGGCAGGAGCAGTTTCAGGTATCAGTCCATGGAAAGAATTTTCTCCCAGGTCTTTCTGGGCTGTAAGGCTGGAGACTTGAGCTCCTTGTCAGAGCATTTTCAGAGCTTTGGTGTAAGGATGCACCTATGCATATGGGCGATTAAGGCACCAGGGACCCAGAGCTATTTGATGAAGCCATGCCCCACCACTAAGTTATTGCCATATGGGGATGATATTATTCTCCAAGTACAGTCCTATACATTCCCATGAGGAAACAGTGTAAATGGTAAAGAAATATGTAGGGAAGGTGGCGAGAGCATGATGTTAGGGTGAAGAGCAGTTCACCCTGATAAGCATCATCTAGGTAATGAACTTGTCTGGACTGGAGTTATGATGGGGATGCAAGGGTAAGTTTAGAATTAGGGTAAGTTATGTCCAAGGACCAGTCCTTTTACCCTGCAGCAGATCCAACCCCCTAACCTAACCCTAAATTTATAGAGCCACAATAGTTCTTTAAGCATGTTAGAGCCTCCATAGAATTCATAAAAGCCCCTTTTTTAAAAATATGGAAATTGGGGTGAGTTGATTTTATTCTTTAGATGTTCATTAGACACTTTCATTCTATGAAACCATATCACAGATTACTGTTATTCTCTGACCTTTCTCTTTATTCCTCTTAGCTGCCCCAATATATAATTGTATTATTTTTGGCAATTTCTAAAATCTCTATTGATTCTTTAGTGGTCTACATTTTTATTTTTTATCTTTACTTGTTAAAACACCTATTTCTACCAACACTGTGGAGAATGAAAATAGCAGTTAACTTTAAAGTAAAACTGTAATGCTCACTTTAGCATTACTGTCTGCTCACTTCTGAAAATGTGGAATTAGAGAAGTAGGTAAAAAATAAAGATCCACTGTAACAAGAGGAATACAAAAATTAACAATATGGTAAACTACTATATGTACCATACGCTAACCCAAATATAAAGAGTGAAAAAAGGTTCCGAATAGCACTGCTCAGCAACAAAGTCCTTTTCAAAAATAATGGAGATTGTTTGTGGGGATTCCTATTATGATAGGTTGTGCTCTATTCAATAGAATAAGGGTCAACATCTGCAAAGAGTTTTTATGTTCTTTCTGTGTTTGCTTCCGGGTCCTCCAGTTTCCTCCCACACTCCAAAACATACTGGTAGATTGATTAGATTGTGAACATTGTGGTCAGAGACCGATTTGGCAAGCGCTGTGCAGCATTGTGTAATCTGTGTGCGAAATATAAATAAAGGAATTATAATTAATTATTAAAAGAATGGCACTCACCCGAATACTGTCGGTAGCTTTCAACAGAAAAAATATACAGCAAAAAGGGGGAGGGAGGACACACTGTGCACTTCTTTGGTGCGGAGAAGTGTACCCTGCCCCTGTTTGCTGTGTATTTTTTGTGAGTATGCATCAATATAGGACTAAAAGTTGAAGCTACCGAGAGTATCCGGGTGAGGAGGTCTATTCGACTGTCTGAGTCATGGACTGGTAAATAGTAGGTATAGTCCCTGTATTGGGGATGGAGGATGTGCCAAACATCCACTAGCTGGAGGTTATTTATTTTCTGAGTGTACCTAGCTGCTTCAGGGATATGTGACTCTTTCCCGATGAGGTGTCTATCGCAGCATCAAAGGGAAAATTCCCCCCAACATCAGTAGTCCTTCCGTGAACCCTGCAAGGTCCTGAAGTATTCTTTTACATGTCATAATTGGGGAACGATTGGGCAAGTACAAGTTTGCGAAAGTGAATATCTGTCCAAATATTTGTACTTTGATAAAGGCATATCTACCAGCCTCATCCATCATTTTGCCCAGTAACATCATTTTGCGGGAGGGAGCGGTGTATAGATATGGATACTCCTTTGGAGCGTGAGTATGGGTTAGTGCTATGGAACCAAGTGGTAAAGTGTCTGTCCTTGACCTCTGGGAAGTGATTGGCCTTAAAGTGGGTTTCTTGTAGAAATAATATTTTTACCCCTTGTCTATGCATGCCATAGCGAATTTGCGATCTCTTTTGGTGTACATTTAGGCCCCGGGCATTGAGGGATCCGATCTTTAGAGTCTCCATGGGAAGCTCTTGGCTAAGGTCCCCAACTACAGCAGCAGTCCTTTGTTTGTGAGGCTCTTTAATGGAGGTTGGGGGAGAGGGGGTGTTTCTGTCACTAAGTTTGAGGAGAAGGACACACTAGGGAGACAAAGAGTAAGGTGACGTAGACAAACACTCACACACTCCGACAAAAAATAGCTTAACAGATAAGCTGAACAAGAAGAAAAAAGAAGAGAAAAAAAAAGAAAAAAGTCTTAACCAAATCCATAGTTGAGGCCTAATACCCAGCCTCCAACTATGGTAGGGACGTGTAAACTACGTGTATAGACTAGCTATACGCGTAACCCTATGCGGGAGAAGCCCACGTCCTAGGCTCCCGTGCTTCGATCTATCTCACTGATACGTTAGTCAACAGATGTAACCCAACAAAACTAATAGGTGTTGTACAACACGAAACTCTATCTACATATAGAGACAAAGAAAAAGAAAAAAGGTGGAGAGGAAAAGTATTTAGTGCGGTATAGCCCTTATATATTAAAAAGGATACTCTTAGTGGAGAATAGGGCACCATCATCTCAACAGAAGCCAGTCCCTATTCCTGTGGACCATTTGGGCGTCTCTGCTGTCTGCGGGGGCCCCCAGGGTTGTTGCCTGCTCCACCCATAGGTGCCCCAAGAGGGCGTGAGAAGGGTGCCTGTGCCGCTGGCATTGGAAGCAACGGCCACTCCAGTAGCTCAGGAACTGGCAAGTTGAGGATTTCTGCCACTGAGGGTACATCTCTGGGGTGGCGGATCATGTGTGTGCGACCACCTTGTCGAATTTGGAGCCTCAATGGGAACCCCAAAGTGTTTGGGATATTACGATGTCTCAGGGCTTCCAGTAGGGGTCTGAAGGCTTTTCTCTTGAGTAGCTTTAGCCTGGAAAGATCAGGTAGGAGCTGGACAATTGTCCCACGGTATGATATTCGATCCAATGACCTCACTTTAGTCATTACCGCTTCCTTCAGCTGATATCGGTGGACCCTGCAGATCACATCATGAGGGGGGTCATGCGGTGAGGGGCGGGCCTGCAACGCCCTGTGAGCCCGGTCTATTTCCAAGGGGGTATCTTCTGGGACCTCCAGAATGGAGTTAAAGAGGGAGCGAAGGGCATCATGAAGGTGCGGGGATTCCACTGTTTCAGGTAGCCCCCTCACCCTTATGTTATTCCGTCTACTCCTATATTCGGAGTCATCCAATTGGTCCGATAGGTATTGAATCTGGTAGGCGCGTGATGCCAACATGGCCGCATGCGCATCTGTGTGGTCTTGTATGGCCGTCTGTGCCACCTCGGTTGCTGTCGTTCTGGCCTGCAACTGTTGAACCTCTTCTCTCAGTGTTGCCACCTCAGCCCCATAAGACTGCTCCAGGCAGGAAACTTAACACTCCATATCTTCTCTTGTGCTTATTGCTTTGAGATGCGCCAGGGCCTCAAGAACTTGTTGAAGTATCGCGGCCTGCTGTGTATCCGCTGGTGGAGACTTAAAGACTGGTGAATCGGGTGGAGAGCCTGAGGAGCTCTCTATTTACGGAGCTGGCGTGGCCATAAGTACAGGGGACTGTGTAGCCCCAAAGATATTTGGAGATATAGCAGGTGAGCGCATAGCATATGTCTGTGCACCACGGTCCCATGGCGCAGTTTGAGGCGGAGGTGTTGCGGACTGTTGAGCTGGGGATAGCTGCTGCCCTGGAATTTGGGTAACTGTGCCAGAATGCGGAGGGTCTTGTGATCCTTCCAGTGAGGCAAGGGGACCCGTATGTTGACTGGCTGGTAACCCTTCCCAGGGATCCTCGTGCGCCCCAGGACTCGGCATATTGGAGCTCTGTGTCCCCTGTGACTGAGTGAGAGGTAGTGGGGGGGGGGTGTTCCCTGGTGGCCGAGTGGTAGATTTCAGCCTGCACTCTAATATGGTGCCTGTGTTGCATCTGAGGCGCTGGGAGGCCTATCGGCGGTTGTGCTGCCGTGCTGTCAGGTGAGAGGATGAGCAACTCTGTCATAAAGGGGCAAGAAGGAGCCCTGCCTGCCAACTTCTCTACCCCCCCATTCCGGGGTCTCTGCCATGGCCCCTCCACGATGTCCCCGCTAACCTGTGGCTGAAGGGCGGGTTCCACTACATCGTTCTCCACTGGGTCTCCGGGCACCGACTCTGCTCCGAGCGGGTCACCCCTTTGCAGTGCTGCTATAGTGGATGCCACCACGTGTGTGCCAGTGTCCCTGTCGCGTGCCGCGGTCGGTTCGGATCATGCCGGCGCCAGCCGCAGCTGCTTCAAGCATTGTTCCGCGCTGCGGTGTGTACTTGCGGTGTATTGTATTAGAGGGATTCTGCAGAGTCCCGGGTCTATCACTGTGGGCCGCGATGGTCGCCGCCATGTTGGCACCAGAGGGCCGCGTGGTGGCTGAGGGGCAAGGAGATAAAAACCTGACGATACCTCTTGTTGTTGCTCGAGGCACGGGCACCGGGGTATTCGGGGGCTCTCTCTTCTTTTTGGGGCCCATTTCTGGACAGAATGCGGTGCTAGGTTACTTGCAGGGCACGGGATTGCCTGGAGTCTTGCGGGAGCTAATGTGAGACGCGTCCTCTCACCTCCATAGCCAGGCCCCTCCCCCCAACAGTAAAAATCTTAAACACATTAGGTATCAACGCATCTGAGAATGCCCGATCTATCAAAATATAATAATGTTTTTTCACTGCATTTAACACCGTAATGGAAAATAGCACCCAAATTCGAAAATGGCACTTTTTTGCAATTTTGGAAAATATAAAAATATCAATAAAAAGTGATCAAAAGGTTGCACTGTCCAAAAAATTATAGCAGTGAAAACTCCATCAAAAGTTGCAAAAAATGATGCCACCCGCAGTACACCAAAGTATGAAAAAGTTATTGACGCCAGAAGATGGCAAAATAAAAAAAATAAAAAAAATCTACAGGTGGTTTTAATTTTTGTAAATGTATAAAAACATTATAAAGCCTATACAAATTTGGTGAAAGCTGTAAAATCCAAGCCCACAAGAAAACGTTGCAAATGCTTTTTTTCACCATTTTCACTGCATTTGAAATTTCTTTCCTGCTTCCCAGTACACGGCATGAACAGGGGCATACCAAGCTTGTCTGCTGCCTGAGGCGAGCCATAGAGAGACGCCCCCCCCCTCCCCACGCCCATATATGTAAGATATCAGGGAGTGTCAGGACCAGATCCATCATATTGGTTTGGTGTGAAAATAAAGCAATGCAAAATGCATACAGTGTGCCGCCATGTAGTATAAAATGTATACAGCATGCCGCCATGTAGTATAAAATGTATACAGAGTATCACCATGTAGTATAAAATGCATGCAGCGTATCGCAATGTAGAATAAAATGCATACAGCGTACCACCATGAAGTATAAAATGCATACAGCGTGCCACCATGTAGTATAAAATGCATACAGCATGCCGCCATGTAGTATAAAATGCATACAGCGTATCGCCATGTAATATAAAATGCATACAGCGTATCGCAATGTAGAATAAAATGCATACAGCGTACCGCCATGAAGTATAAAATGCATACAGCGTGCCATCATGTAGTATAAAATGATGCATACAGCATACAGCCGTGTAGTATAAAATGAATACAGCGTGCCACCATGTAGTATAAAATGCATACAGTGTCGTTGCAGCGGTTAACAGCAAGTTATCTATGGGTGTGAGAGAGTGAGACAGACAGACTGACAGACATACAGAGAGAACATAGTCATCCCCCCATGGGAGATGGTGGGGGTAGGGAGTAGGGACAGAGACACAGGTGACACGTTGTTGCTTAGTGCTCCATCCACCTTTCCCCCCAGAGCATTCAAATAAACTTTATTATATATAGTGAAATCCTGGGACTGCCCCTCACAATCTACATAGACATGTGACTGGTGACATAAGAGAACACATGATGCCATATATGTCCTTTACATAAAGCTGATGATAAAGCTAGAATGTGTAACTAAATATAAAAATAGTCTTTAGTGATGGGGGAAGTCTTGCAGAGTCCAGCTACAGCTGTCATTCACAAACTTGTACAATGTCTATTCTTGTCAGAGGTCAACGACCTAAGACAGCCAGCACAAGGCAATAATTGTGTTCACATAAACTTAATACATTATTATTTTATTTGCATTCACAACAGCGTGCCACCATGTAGTATAAAATGCATACAGCGTGCCACCATGTAGTATAAAATGCATACAGCTTGCCGCCATTTAGTATAAAATGCATACAGTGTACTGCCATGTGGTATAAAATGTATCCAGCGTGCAGCCATGTACTATAAAATGCATATAGCGTATCGCCATGTACTATAAAATGCATACAGCATATCACCATGTAGTATAAAATGCGTCCAGTGTGCCACCAATAGTATAAAATAGATACAGAGTACCGCCATGTAGTACAAAATAGAAGCCCTGATAAATATCACAAATGCTGCATATACATACAGCATATACACACATAAACATATATTCACATATATACACACATATATACATATATACACATATACATATATATATACATAGAACAGCAAAAAAATGGCAGCACTCCGAGATTTGTGGAAATCAGAAAAACGTACTCATTTATTCACACATGTGTCAAGGCTACACATGTTGCAACGCCACAGCCTACCTTAGTATTGTTGCTGACCATGTCCATCCCTTTATGACCACAATGTACCCAACATCTGATGGCTACTTTCAGCAGGATAATGCGCCATGTCATAAAGCTGGAATCATCTCAGACTGGTTTCTTGAACATGACAATGAGTTCACTGTACTCAAAGGGCCTCCACAGTCACCAGATCTCAATCCAATAGAGCATCTTTGGGATGTGGTGGAGCGGGAGATTCGCATCATGGATGTGCAGCAGACAAATCTGCGGCAACTGTGTGATGCCATCATGTCAATATGGACCAAAATCTCTGAGGAATGCTTCCAGCACCTTGTTGAATGTATGCCATGAAGAATTGAGGCAGTTCTGAAGGCAAAAGGGGGTCCAACCCGTTCCTAGCATGGTGTACCTAATAAAGTGGCCAGTGAGTGTATGTATATATACATATGTACATGCATGCATGTATGGTTTTATCAGCAACAGGAGTTTCAAAAGCAATGGTTGCATGCATTTGAGAGATTTCCTGACTAAGTGGAAATCTTGCCGAATGGCACATCTGTCCTACAATCCTTAAATTAACATATCTACAGATGAGATGAAACAAGAAGAGGAAGAACAAAATATGAGTGATAGCATCGCTCTCTCATTCATTTCTACATCTGCTGCTTCACCAAAGGGTTTCAACATACTTTTCACCAGTATGTAGCTGTAAAATTCCAACTTCAACTTTTAAATATTGTTTCAATGTAAATGAAGAAATGTTGTAAGACATGACAGCTTAGGCTGAAGGCACATTTATTTACATCAAAAAATTACTGTTGCCAACTTTGACAATTGGGAATAATATGTAAAAGATCCATATAGGTACTGAATTCTTTATGTACATATAGGCCCTGTATTCTTTATGTACAATAAAACTGCTTAAAGAATAAAAAAAATTGTATACATTTTTTTGTTTTAATATGTGCAATTTAGCAATCAAAAGGGCAGAGAAAGCAAACATCTTGTTGTCGCTATTTAACTCATCAAAATAAAGTAGCTAATCATGGTGATTATAGGTTGGTAACGGGTTATTCATTTTGCCTATTAGGTCAGATATCAATAGGTAAATGCAAAAGCTCCCCATGAACAGGGAAAGGAAAGAGCATTAGAACACTGTAAGGGTTGAAACAAGGAGATTATTTCTTAAGTTCTACCGGAAAGTTGTAGAATCTATTCCGGTAGAACAGTGCCGTGAAAAGTTACTTAACATACTGTAGTCTTAAGAAAAAGTGTTTTTGTGATGCACACTATCCCCTATAGGAGCTGCCAAACAGTCACAGATGGATCCCACATCTAGCAATTAGTAATAATAAAACAGTCTGACCGGAGCTCCTTGTGTGTCCTCTTATATATCCTTTGATAAATTGATGATTTCACTCCTTTCCCAACTATGTTCCAAATTCTTCAGTACACTTCCACACAAACGGTATTTGGATGGGAATAGATCGCTATTCAGACAGTTTTAAGCTGCGTTTTCTTGCATCCTGTAGCCAAATAGTGTACAGCTACTATAGAAGAGATTAAGCAGCAGATAGGGTAGTATGTTCAAATATATGGAGTTTATTTTATTAAAACATACTCACAAAATAGAATAAAAACATGCGCATATAAAATCCACCTTGTGGAAGCCAGACTCGCTAGTTCGCCCGACCCAGGGTTTCGCTACCACGGCTTCTTCCGGGGCGAAACCCTGGGTCGGGCGAACTAGCGAGTCTGGCGTCCACAAGGTGGATTTTATATGTGCATGTTTTTATTCTATTTTGTGAGTATGTTTTAATAAAATAAACTCCATATATTTGAACATACTACCCTATCTGCTGCTTAATCTCTTCTATAGTAGCTGTACACTATTTGGCTACAGGATGCAAGAAAACGCAGCTTAAAACTGTCTGAATAGCGATCTATTCCCATCCAAATACCGTTTGTGTGGAAGTATACTGTAGTCTTATTTGGTTAATTGTCATTGAGACCAACTGAATCAAACCAGGGGTTTAATAATTGTGGTGGCAGGGGTGCGACTGTGACCGGGTCCATTTGGAGAGAGGGTTCTGCATCTGCGGGGGTTTGCTGTCCCCTCTTAGTGCTGTGAACTGTTACTTTAGTACTCGATGAGGCCACAGCAGGCTACTTGAGTACTAAACTACCGGAGCCAATAATATCATGTGTTTACATATCTTTCAGAAACTTATGCAGCTGATAATAAACTACAGTGCTGATGCTTTAATACTCAACACACAGGATGGAATCATCACGTGGCTTGTGTCAAGAATAATCATGCTGGGGGCAGCAGGAGAATGGAGGAAAAGCACATTATAATATTATGATTCATAATCAGGGCCCTAGATAATATTGGAACTATACTGATGTATAAAATATTTAATTAGGAGTACAATATAAGCTTTTTTAGGGGTCAATGTGTAAATTGTATTATTATTAATTAAAGGTCCTGTGATCTATAATGTAATTCGAGGGTAATGCATAAAACAAGGTTTTTTGTTGCATCATTTAGAGTCACAGTATTATTATCCTGATGATACCATATTTTAATTGACTAATTTTTTTAGTTGCACAGGGTGGATGATGTTCTGCATGCATCTGAAGACATCATGGGGCAAATACAGCAGCAATAAGTCACAGCTGGAAGAGATCACCAAGTTCTGTCCCCAAAGGAGCAGATTATCACCTGTAAGTAACTAGATCTGTAATCTAGCCATTGGCTATTCTCTCAATGTATGTGACATTGCTAGTAATTAGTATTGTGCAGTAAGAGAGCACGTTCTAGAAAGGTCAGGAAGGGGACATGGAGTAGACTAAGGTTAAGATCTGAAGAGACAAAGAGTTGTCAATCAAAAGAAAGATGCGTGGTTCACCAGCAGCCTGGAAAAAGCATTACTCTTCTCCACAGAATTGACTCTTTTATCAGAAAATCGGCTGTAATTAAGGTACAGATTATTTAAGGTTGTCTGGGGAGGGCTTTTGATGCTTTACCAGCAGGTATTACTGATGTGAGGAGTAAAATTCTGGTAAAAGGTCATATTTAACTTGAGGGATGTACAGCCAGTCGCAACAGCTGCTGGGGGCAGCATCCAGGAACTCCTTTATATATCTGCCTGGTTCCATTACATTTTACTGGTTTTACTAGTTTTCTACATTTCCCTATTTCTGATTTCTATTCCTTTGATATACTGTGTATCCAAATTCTGCTTTGTTGTTTGACCATTCTCCTTGTTATTTGATTCTGTGCTTTGACCCCCATCTTGCATTTGACCCAGTTCTGTCTGACTTTTCTTGTCTGTCTGTTGTCGGTCCCTTTGTGTGTGCTCATCTTTCCTGTCCCTAACTATTAGGGTTTGGACTGCTTATTAGGTAGATGACAGGGGCTGTGGGTGTGTCTAGGACCTATAGCCGTTTCTTTACCTTGACAATTATAATGTAAAAGATTATAGACTGTAGCTTTATTTCTGTATATAATAGTAGATGCATGATAAAAGGTAGATACAATACATCTATTGTAAATGATGGAGGGGGGGCAGTTATAAATACAGGCAGTCCCCTGGTTCTTAAGTCGAATTTGTATGTAAGCGTAACTGTATATTTTATCATTTTAGATCCAGACAAAAAATTTTTTTTCCCCAGTGACAATTGGAGTTTGAAAATTTTTTGCTGTAATTGGACCAAGGATTATCAATAAGGCTGCATTACAGACACTTTACAGCTAATCATTTCAGTCCGGCACAATCGCAAAGCATCCAGAGAGCTTCATCAGAGGTCACAGTGATCATAGGGGTCTGTCTGTAACTAGGGGTTGTCTGTAAGTCGAGTGTCTTTAAGTAGGGGATGACCTGTATTGCCCCAGGAATCCAGGAATCTAGTTAAATTACTGATCACAAGAGGAATATAGTGGAAACTAGAGGAATCTAGTTACACCACTGATCACAACTGGATTTCCATGTAGTTGTAAAGTCCACCATGGACACCCCCGTCCCAAAAGTAAAATAAATCCTCTATACCCAATGTGACAAAAAATTCTGCACATAAAGGGGCGTTCTTATGCGACTCATTTATCATGCAGTGTCCAACGGAATTGCGTCACAGGCCCTACGTTAAAGGTGCACCAATAAACGAAATGAACACAAAATTAACATTTTTGCCTATTCATTAGACACTGCTTCAGACCTAGACAGTGAATCAGCTCATAACATTTTCTGGGAAGGGGAAGTCCTCTTGCTTATTGTGTTTGAAATCTTGAAAATACTTTGATGCTTTACATGGACATTCATCAAATAAATATAGACATAGATTATAGATATTAGTCAATAAGTAAAGGATCACTTTCGTTCCAAAGTATTTACAATGTGAATTGTATTTATTTAGTTTATTGCTTTTAGTGGAGTTGGAAGGAACCTCCTACCTTGCCCTAACACAGATAAAAGTCAGGATTTATTACTATTTACATCCTATTATAATGCAATGCGAATATGGCCAATATCGCCGGCATATATGTGCCACGGGCAGCCTTGCTGGGCCACTTAAATTCTTAACACCACCATTGTTAGGTGCCTGGTGTGTAATACATCCAACACCAGCCACTCATCCCATGAGCCCTCTCTTACATCCTTGATGACAATGCACTGTAGTAGAATGGCACTTGTCATTAAGATGTTAGGTTCCAAGCTTCTGGAATGGCTTAACTTACCCAAGTGATTTTAGATAGTTTTCTTTCTTTCCTTTATGTTTGTTGTATTAGTGGTAAATTTTAGTTTGCATTTATATGTGAAAAAATAAAATTTGGTAACAATTGTGTAAAATGTGATATTTTAAACTTTTACATTTTCTGCTTTTCATGCAGATAATCTTACCACCCAAATAAGTTACAATGTAAGATTTTAACTATTTAACCTTTAAATTAGCATCATTTATAAATCTTTTTCTTATTGAGAATACTATAAGGCCTATAGATAGAATACATTTCTACATTTTGTAAGTATTGTAATAATGGATCAACTCCACCCAAGAGTACCTTGCCTATGTTTTCTTCTTTATCATCACAGCAGTGTTCTGTGTGATGAGAATAGCGAGATGTGACTGCACATACACAGCAGCTTCTCTGACACTGCCTTCCGCTGACGGCATAGTGATTCGCATAACTCATGCCCCCTTTTCCACTCTAGCACCTCCTCTCTGACAGTAAAGAGGATTGCAATTATCAGATACTGGGACTGATATCTAAGCAACCATTGGGGCTTGAAAGAAAATTTAAAGTATTGCCTATGCAGTGCTGATCTGGGTTATCTCTAACAGCTACACAAGGTCTCACAGATACTCAGACTGCAAACACACCAACACCTCCCTCACTTGAGCTGCCTGGTATTTTCACTGTTAACCAAAACCTGTCCTGGATGTGTGGGACTCATCATCATAACCCGCTCTACTCTATTGCTACTCCACTAAAAGCTGTCCCTATCACTGAAGGAAGCAGCTATACCTCATATCCAAATGTCTGAAACCTAAAGTGCACTTCACTGAGCCCAAGCAATTTTGGTGACACATATCAGCCATGAATAATGGCTCTTCTAAGCATTGAGCATTTTCATCCTAGGATCAAAACCTAGGATAAAGACATTAAAAATCTAATATTTAAGCTGTGCTGAGTACTCTTGGTTACACCAAATCCTGCACTATTTAGTTCCTAACTTTTAGGATGTGGGCATTCTGGGGTTTACTCTGAATTAGTCTTGCAGAGCGTATATTTCACTGATGCAGTTCTCTCCATGTCCTAGGCAATTTTGCTGTGTTGCATATGTTGTGGCATTTTACTGTTTTTTTATGGAGCAAGCTATAAATTGTTTTATTTTTTCATTAATATGGCTATATCAGGGCTTCTTTTGCTTGTTTAAGATAGATTTTTCAGTAACACCATTTATGAGATTCATAATTAATTATATGTCATTCTTCTGGATATGTGTTAAGATTGGTACACAAAAGACAGGGGATAGTGAGCCCTGAGCTTGCCCCAACCTCTGTCCCTTCCTATAGCCCCCCCACGCTAAACCGTGGGGCGACTACTTGAAGACTTCGAGATACACTGGAATAAGTGTGGGAAGGAAAACACAAACAGACTGACAACATAAAACACAAAAGAATGGTAAACAAGCCGGAATCACAACGAGAGGGTACGTCAATAGCAAAATCAGTAAGCAAAGAGTCAAAGTCAAAAACTAGCTGAGGTAACAACAATACAGATAAAGATACTGAGCAATACAACCTAGAGCAGCGAGTGGAGAAAGGGATTTTCAAACACTGGCACAGGTGACTAGTGAAGCTGCAATTTATGCAGCCAGAACTCCACCTCCAGAACCTGATAGGTGCTGGACAGCATCTGGGAATTAACCCCTCATGGTGCAGAAACAACCAGGCACCAAGCAGAGGTTCAAAGTCCCAGCCACTCCTAGACAGCGCGAGATCTTAGCAGCCGCTGCCCAGGACGAGAGGTGGAGTTTGCGCGGATACGCGCCGGGGTTCGGAGAACGCTGCTGGTACCACCAGAAGAACCAGAAGTCCCAGCAATCTCCCTAGCGAACCTGACAGTACCCCCCCCCTGACGGGGGGCCTTCGGACCCCTAGATCTTAAAGATGGCTTCTGAGGGTAGGTCTGATGAAATAACCTGAGTAACCGTGGAGCATGAACATCTCTAGCCGGAACCCAAGACCTATCCTCAGGACCAAAACCTTTCCAATGGACCAGGTACTGCAGGGAGTTACCTACCCATCTGGAATTCACCACCTTTTCCACCTCAAATTCCAGATTCCCCTCCACAATAGATGGAGAAGGAGGGTCAGAAAGAGGCAAAACAGGCTCAACATAGCGCTTCAGAAGACTCTTATGGAAGGTGTTATGGACCCGCCACCCTGCTGGAAGTGTAATCTTGAAGGAAACCGGGTTAACAATATGAGTAACAACAAACGGACCCACAAACCTGGGCGCAAACTTCAAAGAGGGGACCTTCAATTTAAGGTTTTTTGTTGATAACCACACTTTATCCCCCACCACAAACGTATCAGATTTAGTGCGCCTTCTTTCAGTTTGTTGGACCATAGAATTTTGTGCCCTCTGAATATTCTCCCGAACTTGTGACCAGAGCGAGCGCAACTTGGATGTAATAGCTTCCGCTCGAGGAATATTAGAGACAGGCACAGATGAAAAAGAGAAACGTGGATGAAAACCATAATTGCGGAAAAACGGAGATACCTGTGTGGACGAACTACAGTGGTTATTAATAGCAAATTCTGCCAACGGAAGGAATTTCACCCACTGGTCCTGACTGTCCGAGACAAAGAGTCGCAGATATTGAATCATCTCCTGATTCATTCTCTCAGACTGACCATTAGACTCAGGGTGAAACGCCGACGAGAACGACAAATTAACTTCCAGTCTAGAACAAAATGCTCGCCAAAATTTGGAAACAAATTGTACGCCCCTATCTGACACAATATCATCTGGTATACCATGGAGGCGTACAATATTCTGTATAAACAATTCAGCCAATTCTTCAGCTGAAGGCAACTTTTTTAATGGAACAAAGTGTCCCATTTTAGAGAAACGGTCCACTACCACCCAAACCACTGAACAGCCTTGAGATGCTGGCAGATCAGTGACGAAGTCCATAGACACTTTAGACCATGGCCTGGTGGGAACTGGAAGCGGAAGAAGAGGCCCCTCAGGACGTCTCCTGGGAGTCTTTCCTCGCGCACAGACCTGACAGGCTTGGACAAATGCGTGCACATCCTTAGTCATGTGAGGCCACCAGTAACTTCTCTTTAAGAGATCCAAGGTACTCCGCATTCCCGGATGACCAGCCAATACCGAGCAATGCGTCTCCTCCAACACTCTCAAACGACAAGAAGGAGGAACAAATAATTTGCCTTCCGGAAGGTCTTTAGGTGCAGATCTTTGTCCTGCTAAAATTTGAGAGGAGAGGTGGGAGGAGACAGCTGCCAGCACAACCCCTGGAGACAAAATATTACTGTCAGCAGCCTCTGGAAGCTCAGGAGTCCCGAAGCTACGGGACAAGGCATCAGCCTTCACATTTTTTGACCCAGGTCGGTAGGTGACCACAAAATTAAAGCGAGAGAAAAACAAGGCCCACCTAGCCTGACGTGAGTTCAAGCGCTTAGCAGTATCCAAATATACTAAGTTCTTATGATCCGTGAGCACAGTTATCGGATGAAGAGCTCCCTCCAAAAAGTGTCGCCAGACTTCAAATGCCCACTTAATGGCAAGGAGCTCTCGATTACCAATATCATAATTCCTCTCACAAGAAGAAAATTTTCTAGAGAAATATGCACAGGGCCTAAGTCTGGTGAGAGTGGAAGACCCCTGAGACAACACTGCACCTACTCCTACCTCGGAGGCATCAACCTCCACAACAAACGGTAGAGAGAGGTCAGGTTGAACCAAAACCGGGGCTGACGAGAATGCCGTTTTTAGAGTTTCAAACGCTGAGTAAGCGGCAGGGGACCAATTGTTCGGATCAGCACCCTTACGGGTCAGATCCGTGAGGGGTTTGGCGATCACGGAAAAGCTCTTTATAAAGTTCCGATAATAGTTAGCGAAACCTAAAAAACGTTGTAGGGCCTTAAGATTGGTAGGCCGAACCCAGTCCGTGAGCGCCTGAACCTTACTCGGATCCATCTGTACATCAGAGGGAGTCACAACATAACCTAAGAAGGAAACCTTCTGGACGCAAAAAACACACTTTTCCAGCTTAGCGAAGAGGTGGTTTTTGCGCAACCTGGTAAGTACTTGGCGGAGATGTTGCTGGTGAGAAACCATATCAGGAGAGAAAATCAAAATATCGTCTAGATATACCACCATAAACACACCGATGTAATCATGAAAGATGGAGTTCATAAACCCTTGAAAAACCGCTGGGGCATTACTCAAACCAAAGGGCATAACCAGGTATTCAAAGTGCCCCAAAGGTGTATTAAATGCGGTTTTCCACTCATCCCCTTCTCGGATCCGAATCAGGTTATAAGCCCCTCTGAGATCTAATTTAGAGAAAACTTGGGCCCCAGAAACCTGATTTAAGAGATCCGGGATCAAGGGGAGAGGACCTGAGTTTTTTACCGTTATCTTATTTAATTCTCGATAATCAATACACGGCCGTAGACCACCATCTTTTTTCTCAACAAAAAAGAACCCAGCCCCAGTGGGCGACTCAGAGGGACGGATATGTCCGATTGCCAAACTCTCATCAATATAACTCTTCAGTGACTCCCGTTCTGGTACCGACAGGTTATATATACGACCCTTTGGCAATCTAGCATCAGGAAGAAGGTCAATTTTACAATCAAACTCCCTGTGAGGAGGAAGGACTTGGGACAAGGGTTTTGAAAACACATCTGAGTAATCAGAGAGAAAACCTGGAAGACTCTGATCTTCCGCTACTACTGTACATAATGAAACTTTGGACAGGTGATCCTTACAGTGAGGACCCCAATGAACCAGCTCCAGAGTTTCCCAATTAATTACCGGATTATGGATCCGGAGCCAGGGTAGACCAAGAATGACATTTTCAGACAAGTTTTCCATAACTAGGAAAGAACACCACTCTTCATGCATAGCTCCTACCATAAGCTTTATCTGCGGGGTTCTGAATTTGATCAACCCTGCCTGTAGAGGGGTCAAATCCGCACCTGACATCTGGATAGGAGTGGACAATGGAATCAATGACATGCAAAACTGAGAGACAAACTTATAATCGATTAAATTAGACGCAGCACCTGAATCCAAAAAGGCGCGACCAGTGCAGGAAACAGACTGAAACTTAACTGTACAAGGTAAATACATTCTAGACACAATTGGGAGTACCTGAGCTCCTAAGCAGTCCCCCCGACTACTGCTTAGGAGCGGAAGTTTTTCCTGCTGCTGCCTCTTGGAACAGGTGTTGACCAGATGATCAGGACTTCCACAGTAGAAACAAAGATGACGTCTCAGTCGATGTTGCTTCCGCTGTGCAGGAGAGATGCTATCCAGCTCCATGGATTCCAATTCTGGACTACCTGGAGACAGACTGGCCGCTGGCTGACAGTCAGAGGACACCCGAGGTGATCGCCTGGATCTTAGGCGACGATCAACTCGGATGACCAGAGTCATAGCATCATCTAATGTCTGAGGCTCGGCATAAGCTAAGACTAAGTCCTGTACTCGGTCTGACAGTCCGGACATAAATTGGTCTTTTAGGGCGCAGTCATTCCATTGCGAGTCAGTCACATACTGTCTGAACTGGGCACAATAATCTTCTGCTGTCCGTTTTCCCTGACACAGAGATCTAAGGTGGGAAACTGCAAGTGCTCGGCGGTCAGGTTCGTCATAAATCTGGCCTAAAGCAGAAAAAAAAGCGTCAAGAGAAGAACGGGATGGAGAGTCAGGTGGGAGAGAAAAGGCCCAATTTTGCGGATCCCCACGCAGCAGGGAAATTACCACGCCCACCCTTTGAATCTCTGTGCCCGATGAACGAGGACGTAAGGAAAAATAAAGTTTACAGCCCTCCCGAAATGAAAAAAATTTCTTACGGTCACCAAAAAACACGTCAGGGAGAGGAACCTTAGGTTCAGGTGTGGGTGGCAGTGGATCCTGCGGTGATGTCTGCCGCGGAACCTGCATAGATTCCTGAATTTGGAGACGGGAGGCTAGATCCTGAACAAACTGAGTTAGGGTCTGGACCTGAGTGACCACAGCTGACAAAGGCTCCATGGGAGGAGAGAATGTAGCAGGTCGGATACAGGATGCAGACCTATGTGTGGCCAGTGTTTCTGTTAAGATTGGTACACAAAAGACAGGGGATAGTGAGCCCTGAGCTTGCCCCAACCTCTGTCCCTTCCTATAGCCCCCCCACGCTAAACCGTGGGGCGACTACTTGAAGACTTCGAGATACACTGGAATAAGTGTGGGAAGGAAAACACAAACAGACTGACAACATAAAACACAAAAGAATGGTAAACAAGCCGGAATCACAACGAGAGGGTACGTCAATAGCAAAATCAGTAAGCAAAGAGTCAAAGTCAAAAACTAGCCGAGGTAACAACAATACAGATAAAGATACTGAGCAATACAACCTAGAGCAGCGAGTGGAGAAAGGGATTTTCAAACACTGGCACAGGTGACTAGTGAAGCTGCAATTTATGCAGCCAGAACTCCACCTCCAGAACCTGATGCTGGACAGCATCTGGGAATTAACCCCTCATGGTGCAGAAACAACCAGGCACCAAGCAGAGGTTCAAAGTCCCAGCCACTCCTAGACAGCGCGAGATCTTAGCAGCCGCTGCCCAGGACGAGAGGTGGAGTTTGCACGGATACGCGCCGGGGTTCGGAGAACGCTGCTGGTACCACCAGAAGAACCAGAAGTCCCAGCAATCTCCCTAGCGAACCTGACAATATGGTTGTTAAAAATCAACAGATCTGCTGATTTCATTAATTTTATTTTTGTCATTCTCTTTACAGTATAACAACAAATTATACATAAGACACATATGTCATAGGTTTCACAATTGTCCTTTTTTGAACCATTGTTGTAGTTAACAAATATATACTGGGAACACACCACAAGATCTTTGGAGATGATATGAAGACAATTTGACCCTTTTCAAATTTACCCAGATAATTCCACATGTCAATCAGGGCTCTAACTAGTTATCCAAGTATGTCCCAAGTATGGAGAGGTGCCATTGTAATGAGATAGTCATTGTAATTCACCAGTAAAAACTACAAGACAAATTCAGCTTTTGAGGCAAGAAAAATCACCTGTTATATCTACCCCAACTACAGATTAACATTTTTAAATATATCAGCTTTTAGCCATATATTATAAAAGTTAGCATTATCCTTAACAATGAGCTATTATGTGTTATTCTTTTGACATTTATTCATTGAAGGCTCACATGGCCTTGATGAAAGTGCTTTATTTAGTTATTTGCCTAGTTTCTTTAAAGTGGCCATTCTAAGTGTATCCTTGACAACAGAGCTTGTTCCAAAAACCTAACATTATCTTTTCAATTACAGATAATTGCAATTAGCCTTTACTTCTTGCCTAAGGTCATTGTGCTTTTTTATTTTCTCCATGGGCTATCAGTCCGATTACCAATCACCTCTTTATTATTTTTTTCTCATGGTGTCATCTGTATTTGTATGTGAAATTATTTACAAAACATACAAGCAGATCGGCACGAAAAGATTGAACTTCTTTAGAAAATTCATATGTGCTGCCTTTGGTATCATTGAAATTTGAAAATGTGTACAGTATTAATTTTACTGTTTTCATAGAGACATGGGTACATATTTATCTGGGCCTAATTTCACTTGCAATTATTTGCCCTAATCCACCACCTTTACACCAGTGGGTCGTGAAGGGGGGTGAGGCTGGCCGAGCGGCCTGGAGTGGGCCGGTGCGGAGCGTCACCATCCCCGCGCCGGCACACTAGCTGTTGCCGTTGAATTTTCACATGTGAAAAGTCACTGGATGTGTTCATTTCTACGCCAATAAGCACTATGCATCACCCTGCCCAATATATGAAGCCTCTTGATGTACTGCACTGCAACAATGCAGTGGCGGGGCTATCATGAGCCCCGGCATATGATAGATATCCTCCATAGTATAAAACTTTGTAAATGCCTTAGGTAATACAAAAGTTTGTGCACTGGTTTCAATAACAAGATCTAGGACGCTCAAATAGGTCAGTATATCTAAAGCAGTACAGTTCATATCAGTGTCCGCCATGTAGTATAAAATGCATACAGTGTACTGCCACGTAGTATAAAATGCATACAGCGTACCGCCACATAGTATAAAATGCATACAGCGTTCCACCATGTAGTATAAAATGCATGTAGCGTACCACCATGTAGTATAAGATGCATACAGCGTACCACCATGTAGTATAAAATGCATACAGCGTGCCGCCATGTACTGTATTTTTCGGACTATAAGGTGCACCAGATTATAAGGCGCACCATCAATAAATGCCTGCTAAAATGTCTAGGTTCATATATAAGGTGCAACTGACTATAAGGTGCACCTGAGTATAAGGATGAATGACCAGCAGGTGGCAGACCTGTACATAGTTCAATGCAGTTGTTGTCTGTAAGTAAGGTTCATATATAAGGCGCACTGGACTATAAGGCGCACCTTTGATTTCTGAGAAAATCAAAGGATTTTTTGTGCGCCTTATAGTCCGAAAAATACGGTAGTATAAAATGCATACAGTGTCCTCCCATGTAGTATGAAATGCATACAGCATGCCGCCATGTAGTATATATATATATATATATATATATATATATATATATATATATATATACACACTATATACAGAATATACATAAAGACTCATACATGCACATATCTATACACATATAATACACACACACATATGTATATACAGTATAAAAATGAAAAATTGGGTGCTCAACCTTCAGGTTTGTTAAATCCTATTGCATTTTAACACCTTGCCGACCGAGGGCAAACTATATCGTCCTTGTGCCGCAAGGGGTGTATGGAGAGAGCTCATGAGCTGAGCTCTCTCCATACACAACAGGTGACGGCTGTATAAAACAGCCAACACCCGCCTGTCACCGCTGCGTATGTTAACTTACCGTTAACATTGACACTCGTAGGCTTGCCAGGTGCAATGATTTCTAATAGCCAGCAGAGGGCAGGCTATTAAAAATCATAGTAAAATAGGTATATACTGCAATACAGTAGTATTGCAATATATAGTATTAGCAATCGGGCCATGCAGGGTTAAATTACCCTGGAGGATCTAAAATAATGGTAAAAAGACATTTTAAAAGATTTAAAAAATACATGAAAAAATGGTAACAAAAAAGTAAAAGTTTAAATCACCCGCCTTTCCCTAGAACTGATATAAATATAAATAAACAGTAAAAATCATAAACACATTAGGTATTATCGCTTCCCAAAATGTCCGATCTATCAAAATATTATATAGCGATTATTATATAGCAAAATATTAGCGACTTTTCCTAGCGTTTAACCCCGTAGTGTAAATAAGCGCCCCAAAGTCGAAAATGCCACTTTCTTGCCATTTTGAAAAATATAAAAAATTCTATAAAAAGTGATCAAAAGCCCATACAGTCAATGATAGCATTAAAAATGTCATCAAAAGTTGCAAAAAATGACACCACCCACATCTCCATGCACTGAAATATGAAAAAGTTATTAGTGCCAGAACATGGCAAAATGAAGAATTTTTTTTTTTTGTACAGAAGGTTTTAATTTTTTTAAATGTATGAAAACATTATAAAACCTGTACAAATTTGGTATCCTTGTGATCATACTGAACCAAAGAATATAATAGACATGTCATTTGGGGTGCTCAGTAGAGATGAGCGAGCATTAAAATGCTCAGGTACTCGTTACTCGAGCCGAACATTTCCTGATGCTCGAGTGCTCGTTTCGAGTAACGAGCCCCATTGAAATCAATGGGAGACCCAAGCATTTTTCAGTAAAATTAAAAACTGAACGAGCACTGTTCAGTGCAGATGTTTTCACTAAAAGAACAGAGTGAAAGAACACTGCAGAACAGATTGCAGATGTTCGCGAACATCTGCGATCTGTTCCGGAGACACGCGTGCAGAACGATGTTCTCTGCAATAATATTTGAAGAACAATATGTGTGAAGAACAACTTGCAGATGTTTGGAAACATCTGCAAGTTGTTCTTCACACATATTGTTCTTCAAATACTATTGCGGAGAACACCGTTCTGCAAGCGTGTCTCCGGGACATCTGCGATCTGCTCCGGAGACACGGTGTTCTCCGCAATAGTATTTGAAGAACAATATGTGTAGAGAACAACTTGCAGATGTTGTCAAACATCTGCAAGTTGTTCTTCACACATATTGTTCTTCAAATACTATTGCACTGTGCAAGCGTGTCTCCGGAACATCTGCGATCAGCTCCGGAGACACGCGTGCAGAACGGTGTTCTCCGCAATAGTATTTGAAGAACAATATGTGTGAAGAACAACTTGCAGATGTTTGACTGCAATCTATTCTGCACAGTGTTCTTTCACTGTGTTCTTCAATTAAATGATTAAATTAAATGTTTTAATTGTATTTTTTTACTGTTCTTTACTCTTTTTTTTTTAATTAAATGCTCGTTATCGAGCAGGGCAAATACTCGTCCGAGCAACGAGCCGGTCCGAGTATGCTAATACTCGACCGAGCATTAAGCTCGGACGAGTATACTCGCTCATCACTAGTGCTCAGCGAAAGCTGTAAAATCCAAGCCCACAAGGAAATGGCGCAAATTGCGTTTTTCATTTTCACTGCATTCTGATTTTTTTATCTGCTTCCCAGTACATGGCATGGAATAATAAATACCATCACTATGAAGTGCAATTTGTTATGCAGAAAACAAGCCCAAACAGAGCTCTTTACATGGAAAAATAAAAAAGTTACAGATTTTTGAAGGTGGGGAGTGAAAAATGAAAATGCAAAAATGAAAAAGGGCCACGTCCCTAAGAGGTTAAAATCAAAAATGGGGGCACTCCAAGTTCAGTGAAAAAGGAATTCTTTTATTCCAAAAGTTCTACCTTTCAGCTCCCATATCTGGAGTCATTTCCACATATGGGAGCTCCATATCTGGAGTCATTCTCATTCTCGTGAACGGGGGGGAGGGACCCGGCAGGTGGTTGCACAGTGCCGTCGGCCGCCAGAAGCTCGGTGCCAGGGGCAGGTGCGCCTCTGGTGTTAATGGACCAACAAGATTATATTGAAGAAGCCTTACACCAGCTTAATGATGATCAGGTTTATGGTAAACTTCCATTTGACCCAGTCTTTAAGTTCAGTAAGTATCTCCTCCCTGATCTCCAACTACTCCCAAAAAGATGTGATCATGAGACAACAGCTAAATTTTTGACTGACCATCATCCCCTAGTTTTTTATATCCTGCCATAAGAGACTTCAAAAACCACCAGGTAGACTGATAGTGACTTCCACCGACTTGCTTCCATCCCCATTATCAATCCTATTGGAGAAGTCTTAACTCCATTAATTAAAAACATAGTCTTTCCTTCTTGTTACCTCATCTTTCTTTTCTATTATCAGCCATGTAGGTATACTACCACCACATGGTATCCTAGTCACTTGGGACATAACATCCCTTTATACCTACATCCAAAATTCTAAGGGGATAGAATCAATCACAGAGATCCTCAAAAACACTTGCTATGAACCCTCCCATATTTCTTTTTACATCAATTTATTACATCTGGTCTTGGAGGAGAACCATTTTCTCTTCCAGGACAAATTTTGCATTCAACAACAAGGGACAGCCATGGGTTGTAATGTTGCACCCCTCTATGCCAACTGCTACATGGATTCTGTTGATAGACAATACATTTATCTATACTCCCTGTTCCAATAATATTCACTTATCTGGAAAAGATATATAGATGATATCTTCTGCATTTAGGTGGGCACAGAGACTACATTAAACCAGTTTTATGTCTTCATGAATATTATTTATTCGCAACTAGACTTCACACTTCACCATGACCCATACCAACTATATCAGCTTTTTGGATACTATAGTCATCAAAAACCTCAATGGTAACACATCCACTGGCATTTACAGGAAAAATATGGACCGCAATAGCTAGCTACATTGCTCTTGTAGTCTCTCCACTCTATCTCTATGCTACATTATATAAGCTGTCACCCACCATCCCCCAAGAATTCAATCCATCGCTCACAATTTTCCCATATTAGATGCCTTGTAACTGACCCCAATACCCAGGCAACCAGAATCAACAAAATGGTGGAACACTTTTATGACCTCAGAGACCCCATACAGGTGATGGGAATATACAATCTACAAGAACATTCTCACCCCCTCATTTCACACTACAGGTAATAAGATTATGAATATTATATGGGGACATTGGAATATCCTTACTAAACCTACCCCACCATACCAGCCTTCCAAAATGCTCCCCTAGCTTGCACTAGACTTCCAAAATACCTAAGGGACTCCTTCATTAGGGTCAACATTGAGCCCAATACCCAAATCCCCTGCCAACAATTTCTCTGAAACCCATGGAAGGGTACTAACAATATCCACAGTGCACAAATGTCTTCAGAGGGGACAAACTTTACCATCCCCACACAGGCAAATCCTTTCCCATAAAGGATTACTACACCTACCAGACCACATTTGTGGTCTATTTAATCAAATGGCCATGTGTACTAATATATCTGCGAGAAACTACACAATCAACAAGCTCTAGGGTTGGACAACACATGTCCACCATCAGAACTAATAATATACTATTACCTGTCCCCCACCACTTTCATCAACATAAACACAACCTGTCACAATTGCAATACCAAATTGTTGAACATATTCCGTGACCCAGAAGAAGTGGTAATTGGATTAAAATGCTAAAGAACAGAGAATCCTATTGGATCCATACTCTTCAGAGTACAGAACTCCATGGACTAAACAGTGACATTGATGCTTCAAGTTTTATATAATTACCAGCCAAGATAATATACTGTATAATTGTTTATTTGATTTTCCTATGGCAGTTTCTGCCATTATTCTTATTGGTAATATAAAGCAGGCTCTCCCCGTGTTATTTATTTTTTCCTCCCTTTTATTTATTTTCCTCCATTTTCTTCCATTTTAGTTTCCTCCTAATTCCCCCCTCCCCTTTTTTTCAAGTTTACCTTTATAGCATACACTATATCCTCATACACGCAATACATTCAACCTACAATTCTTCTTGTTCCACACATCATTACATAGTCTCTTCCCCATAGGTAGCACACTATTCATTTATTGTGATAGATACTCCATATGTCATAATTCTTTTCCCCTCCATTTACACGTGGACCGCAACTGTTAGTAC
Organism: Engystomops pustulosus; assembly: GCF_040894005.1. NCBI lineage: Eukaryota > Metazoa > Chordata > Amphibia > Anura > Leptodactylidae > Engystomops > Engystomops pustulosus. Next base: position 77,015,176 of record NC_092412.1, read on the forward strand.
TTTACCCATGGGCTACACTTGCAAGGCGACCGTGGTTACCTAGACGTGTGAAAATCGGAAGTACACTGATTACAGAACTTCTGGTCTAACGCTTCACACGCTCTACACACTACTTACTTATTTATATACAGCGGCGTGGCTCCTGCATGTCATGCGCCACATTTCAGAGTACATTTGTACTATACCCAGGTGCCCACACACTTGCTACTTACCTCTATTACCTGTTGCCCTTTGGTAAGACTCTTCTATATTTCTTTACAGCCCTGCATATTTGCTACCGAGAATTAATTGAATTGCTATATATACCTATCTGCTTATGGTTTAAGTGTTATTTTAAGTATATTGAAATAGACTTACTTCGTTATATAAACGCTCAATGAATTCGTTCAACGAACTGTATATTATGACTGCCAATTTAATCTCTTCAGTATACTTATGCCTACTTACTGCAGAGTCATCCACTCAGTTATATAATTTTGTACTTTGTGTTTATATTTCAGTATTTGATAAAGGCTGCTGCGTCAGCCAAAAACGTTCATATGAAATGAAAACTGGACATGTGTCTTAATAAATTCCCAAATCTCATATTGGTGTGCTTGGATTATATTTATATTTATGTCCCCTAATGGTTAATTAATAGTAAATGCCTGTAACCAATTACTTTGTATACAGTTCTTCTTCACAAGCATTGGCTCAGAATAAAGAAATTAACCTACAGTGAATACGGAAAGTATTCAGAAGTATTCATATTGATGCACACTCTGCACCCCATCTTGACAAAAAAGAAAGAAATGTAGATATTTTTGCTAATTTATTAAACAAGAAAAATAATAAAATATAAGATGGTCATAATTATTCGAACCCTTTTCTGTGCTACTTGTATTTGATTTTTATGCTGTTCATTTCCTTCTCCTCTTCCTTGAGATGATTCAACTCCTTCAATGGAGTCCAGCTGTGTTTAATTGCTCTCATGGGGTCTAAGGAACTGCCCAAGGAGCTCAGATACAGAATTGTGGCAGGGCACAGATCTGGCCAAGGTTATAAAAGAATTTCTGCAGTACTCAAGGTTGCAAATAGCACACAGTCTCCATAATCCTTAAATGGAAGAAATTTGTGGCGACCACAACTGTTCCATGACCTGGTCATCCAGCCAAACTGTGGGGAGATGGGAGAAAGTTCAACAAAGTCAACTATCAATGCAGCCTTTCACTAGTCAGGGCTTAATGGCTTTACTTTTTGGTGTTAATTCTAAGTGGTATTTGTGGAGAAAACCAGGCGCTGCTCATTACCTGCCAAATACAATTCTAACAGGGAAAAATGCGGTGGCAGCGCCATGCAATTTTCAGTTGCAGGGACATGACAACTGGTTGCAATTGAAGAAAAAATTTATGCTGCCAAGTATAGGGATAACCTGGATGAAAACCTCTTCCACAGCGCTCTTGCCTCAAACCCTCAAACTGGGCCAAAGGTTTACCTTCCAACAACACAATGACCCTAAGCACACAGCTAAAATAACAAAGTGGTGGCTTCAGAACAACTCTGTGACCATTCTTGACTGGCCCAGCCAGAGCCCTGACCTAAACCCAATTGAGCATCTCTGGAGAGACTTGAAAATTCACCATCTAACCTGAATGAACTGGAGAGGATCTGCACAGAAAAATGGAAAATCCAGGTATGAAAAACTTGTTGCACAATTCCTGAGAAAACTCATGGCTGTACTAGCTCAAAATATGCTTCTACTCAATACTGAGCAAAACATCTGAAAACTTATGATCATGTGATATTTCAATTTTTCTTGTTTTATTAACTAGCAAAATATCTACATTATTTTTTTATGTCAAGAAGAGGTGCAGAGTGTACATTAATGAGTAAAAAATTTGTTTTGATCTTACCAATTCTCTGCAATCAAAAAAATAGTGAAAACATTTCCTTTAAATGTCCATAAGTGAATGAACTATTAAAGGGAACCTGTCATCAGGAAGGTATTTTTTACACGATGACAGATTCCAATAGCCTCTTGATTTAGGGTGGGAGTTGTTCAAATGGCAAAAGTCATCTTCTTTTCAATGCCTTCTCCCTTCTCCTCACTCCCCGTCACTCAGTTTCTCCCCTGCTACCTCCCCCAAGTTTACGTCAGCTTACTGATCCAAGCCGATTATGTTAAAGAAACAATTAAAAAGCACATGCCATAGGCTATTGAAACCTGTCATCATTTAAAATTTATCTTCCTGATTACAGGTTCCTTTAAAGTTTAAAGTGTCAGCAATAAACACTTAAACGCTCAAATTTGGATGTTTACTAAAGTTTTATGTATATAATAGTAGTGAACAAGCATCTGCTATTACAACCATGGATATAATTTTAAAAACTATGTAATTCATCATGTAATGGTGAGATAGACTGTTATCATTTAGCTTCCATCAAGGTGTCATTTCAACCATTAAAGTAATCCAACTAATGTTATTTATGCCGGCATTTTTCATTTAATCATTGGGGTAGGCTTCAAACTGAGCTTCCAACATAGATGGGAACATAGCCTAAGAGTATAATGTATATCAAATGTAATTACTAATTTTCTTAAAAGGAGCACATACAAGACATCTTGCAACAGCGTGTAACTCCGGAGACCACACTTGAGATCATCTTATTTATGTTTAGTAATATGTATCTCAATGGACACGTTTTCAGAATGAATGACACAATCTGATTATGAAAGATGCAGTAAATAAGATCCTGTAGATATTAAGTGTTGTTTAATATGTTATTGGCTCACAGGCCAAAGAATTCATGCTTCAAAGCCAAATAAATTACCCTACACAGAGCATGTTCTTACTGGTCTATTTATTAAGGTAGGTAATATCCTATAATCTGCATCAACATATTCATAGGCAAATATTTTTATGTGTTCTAGATTTAATTAACACTGTGGGGTAACCTATAACATTAATGTATAGGATTGCATTACAGTCATTTTACTTTCAAAGTTTAATCAGCATTAAGAAGTACATCAATCTTCAAAAACTTTAAAATGATTCAGTAATGATAATTATTAAAAATTCTAAATAACAGAATAGCATCTTTCTAAATAACTTGCGGGATCATTCATCTAATTCCATGTAAAGTACAGGAAGTTCTATTCATTATGTGACACAGAAGGTGTGGACCCTCTATGTTACCATTATCTGACTTGAGGCTATTCCTGATGTTCTCTAGGTGATCAATTGTTTCTCATTGATTACGGCCAGGCCCTTTTTTTGCTTTTGCGTTTTCATTTTTCACTTCAGAAATCCCATAACTTTTTTATTTTTCAATGTAAAGAGCTGTGTGGGAGCTTGTTTTCAGCGTAACAAATGCAATGAAATTGGTGAAAAAAATTACTTTGTACATTTTTCTTGTGCGGTTGAATTTTACAGCTTTCACTGTGTGACCCAAATGACATGTCTACTCTATTCTTTGGGTTGGTGCAATCATGGGGATAACAAATTTATGCAAGTTTTATAATGCTTTCATGCATTAAAACCTCCTGTATAAATAAACATTCTTCATTTTGCCATCTTCTGGTGCTAATAACTTTTTCATACTATAGCGTACGGAGCTGTGTGTAGTGTCATTTTTTTGCAACTTTTGATGATGTTTCCAATGCTAGCATTTTGAGAATTAAAGGGCTTTTTGATTACTTTTTATTGAAATTTTTATATTTTTCAAAATGGCAAAAAAGTGGCATTTTTCAACTTTGGACGGTATTTTCCATTACAGGGTTGAACGCCAAAAATAACCATTATTACATTTTGATAGATTGGAAATTTTGGGATGCGGCATTACCTAACATGTTTATGATTTTTACTATTTATTTATATGTATATCATTTGTAGGGAAAGGGGGGTAATTAGAATTTTTATGTTGCTTTAATTTAAGTTTAACTTTTTCTTTTTTTTTTTTACTATTTTTCACACCCTCTAGGGTACTTTAATCCTAGGTTGTCTGTCTGATCCTACCATATGCTGCCATACTACAATATGTATATTGCAATTTGCACATTGTAATAGAAGAGTTAAAACCAGTATAGCAACAGATCGCCTTTGACGACGTCATAGGGAGTGAAAATCTTAGCCAACATTGGGTGCCCACGCTAGCACCTATCGCGGGTGTTACCAGTGGGTGTTTTCTGTAATATGCAGTAAATGCTCACCAGCTATGGAGAGGGCTCACCCAGAGCCAACGCGTGATATAGTAATAAATCACACTTCGTTATCCATAAAGTTACAGATTTTCTTTTACCTTTTTGTTGCTTTCACAAGTTTCTGGCTGAAAAATATTTAGCTACTGTACTTACTATTTAAAACATTGTCCCTTCATTTAAAGGGAATCTGCGGAAACTAGCCTAATAAACTACTACCCATTTGTTTTCTAGGAGCTTAACATTTTCAGGATCATGTTTCTTTCATAGCCCATTGTAGTGGCATAACTAAAAAAAACAACTTTGAAGTGAGATGTAAATTAGATGTATAATTTCATAGAGTTTAGCACTAAAGGCCAGCTCTAGCCACCTCTGAATCCCTCCCATTCTGTGATGCACATCAAACAAAACATGTTTGGAAAGCAGTTTATAGATGTCTCTAAATCAATTACAATGGAGGAGGAATTCTGAGGCGAGGAGAGCCAATCAGTGCTAAATTCTGTTAACTTTCTACAACAAATTTACCTATCACTTCAAAGTTGATTTTCTGTATGATGTTACCATGTTGGCTTCTGTAAGAAACATGATTTGGAAGGTGTTATGCTGCCTGGCAACATACTGGTAAGTGATGACAGGTTTCCTTTAAGAAAATGAATAGCACATCACCAAAAGAATGTAGAATGGCACTAATACACAGGAGTAAATACATTTATCAAAAGACATAGGCTTTTCAACCTAAAATAATAAATTCTTCCATATCAGACTTTTGGAAAAGTTGACATAATAGAAGACAATGTGAGCTATAATAGAAATGCACATAACTATAATGTGAAATGCTTAAATAAATGAATAGAGATAGAGAAGGTTTGAATAAATCTATCCGGCGTTTGCTTGAAAACAACATGTAATTTGCACAAAGAGGCTGATTTTACATGGGGATATTAGTAGGTTTAAACTACACCTACTTAATAATTACACCTTTGCTTAAGGGTAAATAGCTATGGATTTCATCATAATTACAATGAAACCTTCTGATGCTCAAGGGCAAGGTTGTGTGCATCAAATGTACTGACAGAAAAGACAAGAAGAAATAAACCCAGCTGGATGCTATTCTAAACACGACGTGTCTCTATAATTTTCTACTTGTGGGAAAAATACTTTTAGAAAGGTCTTTGAGAAAAGCTCCTATAAAGGGCATCACATTCACAGTGCAAACAAAGCAGAAATAGAAGGCAAAATGTATAATCTTTCCTACTACTAAAACATTCATTTTCCATCTGGTTTCAAGTTGGAGAAGTGGGTTTTAAACACACAGCCCTTAAAGTGCTTTTATAACTTTCACTTTATATCTGAGACAAGAAGTAATCTGCTGGCAGTTCGATCTTGCATGTATTGTCAAGAACATGAAAGGATGTTCTTTTAGCATACTTTCTAGTATGCTTGCAGTCGATTTGGAATCTTATTTTCTATTTTTTTTGAAGAGGACATATTTTCAAACATATTGATAAACATACAATTAGACAGAGGGCATAAATAAAGGTACAATCATACATAACACACATATGGATATCCCTTATCTGTCCTCTAAATGCACATGGATAAGTGCCATCCATAATCTTAAGAAAATTGGTGCATATAGATCTTTTTATGCATCGCACATACTGAGTTGTTTTCACTGACTGATTTACTCCTTTAAGTGAACAGGTCTTGGCATAGATAACAAGCAGCCAAAATCATACAGAGTAATGTATGCTGCACTGTAAGTATTTTAAACCTTCCTGCCTCACAGCTCCCTGTACAGGCCCCCTCCCTAGTCACATTACACATGCCACCCTCTCCTATTATTCTTAATTCCTCCACTGAGAACAGACAAATGATGAGTCTTCTCCCCCACTGAAGACAGACACGTGACAAGTCTTCCTTCCCCCACTGACAACAAACGAGTAACAAGCCCGCTCCCCTACACACATACTGACAACAATCCGGTCTCCCTCCCACATGGACAACAGACTTTCACCCTGCAGCCTGGGCCCCCTTATACTGCGGGCACCTTAGCATTCGTTAAAGCAGGCATTTCCTCACTGCCAGGAACAAATACTTCTGGTTGTATCATAGCAATGTGTGGAGATAAAGAGCCATTTCTTTCAAAAGTGAGAGTTCACCCTCAAAGAACTGGTAGATCGAGATGGAGAGGGTAGTTCTTTAGAGACACAAATCAATTTAAGACAAGTTACATGTCCTATAGTCACCTAGGTGTGACTCTGGTCATTTAGAACTTAAATCTAATATAAATACCACCTTGCAAGTTTTTGTCACGTTAAATCAATAAATGTGTTAAACTTGCAACTAAATCTCAGGTGGCCATCATTCAAACACAACGTACGCAAACCTAGTTCTCCCATATTAATTGTTAATATATGTTTTTCAACTAGTATTTGTCAAGACAAGGAAGAGGTGCTACCGGCCAGGTGCTGCACTATAACACAGATGGCAACTGGTTGATGTTCCCTACATTGAGTATGTGCTCAGAACAGATGACAAACTAAAAAAGACACACACAAGCGTAGTCAGGAGTACTGGGTCAAAACAAAGATAGCAGTGTGGTAGAAAATTGAGATTTAGGCAGAGATTTAGTTGACAATGTAGCAAGGGTCAAATAACACAACAATTACTATAGATGAAGAAGTACAACATTTAGGTGACCAGTAAAACCAAATCTGGTGCAGGGGCTTGAAGAAATGTGGGCACCTGTGTGCAGTATCTTTTGTAATCTTGCACACCACTTTTTATCTTGCCTTCTTTTGGGATAAATATAATCAATGACTCTAAAGATTGGCACAGGAATTTGGAGCTAGAACTTAAATGAATACTGCTCTAAAGTTTATCCAATATGGGCCCAATTGTTTTTCTAGTAGAACATTTCTAAGCCAGGTCCTATAAACCCCATCTAACTGATAGGAATGTATTGACTTTGCTGTCCTGGAACAGATAAAGATGAAGCCTTTCTGGGCAGGTTAACCTAGAGCAGTGGTAGGCAAACTAAGGCACGGGTGCCAGGGGTGGCACTCAGAGCCATTTCTGTGGGCACTCAGACCATCATCCCAGGACAGAGTTCACCAAATAGGACCAAATCCTCCAAATGTGCAAATATATATGCTGATATAAATATATGTAAGGTATAAATACAGTATTTGCATTTATGTATATACAGAGTATACAAAGTATATGCATATATAAACATAAACACAGTGGGGGATATTTATCAGGACCTCTTTGCGCACCGCCAGTGGCGCAGAGGCCCTGAAATAATTGCAAATGCTAGCTTATTGCTAGCTTTTGCGATTATTTGCCCTTATCCACCACTTTCACGCCAGTGGGGCGTGAAGGGGCGTCAAGGGGGACGCAGCCGGCTGAGAGGAGGGCGTGGCTGGACGGGAGTGGGCCGGCGTGGGGCGTTACTGTCCCCGCGCCTGCACACATGCTGTTCCTTTTTTTTTTGCCTGGGCGTAGGATAAACGCTGCGCTGCAATCAGCCCCGATACATCAAGAGGCAGAAGCCTCTTGATTTATCGGGCTGCGAATTTGCAGCTGCGCCAGCGTATGATAAATATCCCCCAGTATATGCATGTATACACGTATACACAGTATATACATACATACATATATGCACAGTGGGGCACATGTATCATAGTTTTGCCTCTCTGAGGTGAATTTTAGAGACTTTTGGTGGCTAGTTTTTGCACCTTATGTATGATCCTGTCTTTTTACTTGTGATACATGTTCAGTTTTTCCTATCCCGGCAGGTGCAAATTTTGGCTTCTTTTTGAGACTTTTGTTGCAAATGTGTCAAATCCACATGGACACAAGCCACGTGAGGGGGTTATATACAGGAGAGGATAAAACCCACGTGAGGGGGCTATATACAGGAGTGGACACAAGCCACGTGAGAAGCCTCTTCATGTATCGGGCTGCGAATCTGTAGCGGCGGGGCTATCATACGCTGGCACACGAGCGCCAGCGTATGATAAATATCCCCCAGGGGCATATTTATTAGGACCTCTGCGCCTCGGCATTTGTGAAATAATCACAAATGCTAGCTTATTGCCTGCTTTTGCGATTATTTGCCCCAATCCGCCACCTTTCACGGCAGTGGGGCGTGAAGGGGGGGGGGGCGGCCGTCCGAGCGGAGGGGGCAGCCGGCAGTGGGGCGGGGGGGGGGGGCGTAGGATAAACGCTTCGCAGCCTCCCGCTCCCGCAAGTTCGGGCTGCGAACTTGCAGCGCCAGCATATGATAAATATCCCCCATATACTCAGTATATGCATATATACACATATACACAGTATATACATAAATACACATATACAGAGTATTTACATATATACACAGTATTTACATATATACACATATGCACAGTATATACAAATATACACAGTGTATACATATATATACACATATGCACAGTATATACATATATACACATATACAAAGTATATGCATATATACACATATACACAGTATTTGCATTAATACACATATACACAGTATAAACATAAATACACATATACACAGTATTAACATATACCCAGAGTTTCTGCATGTATACACATATACACAGTATATATATGCATAAATACACTATATATACATCTATGCACAGTATATACATATGCATACAAAATACAGAGTATAAACATATATACACGTATACACAGTATATCATATAAACACATATACACAATATATGTATCTATACACAGTATATAAATATATAGACATATACACAGTATATGCATTTATACACATATACACAGTATATACATATATACACATAGGCAGGATGGATCCATGCTTTCATGTTGTTGACGCCAAATTCTGACCCTACCATCCGAATGTTGCAGCAGAAATTGAGACTCATCAGACCAGGCAACGCTTTTCCAATCTTCTACTGTCCAATTTCGATGAGCCTGTACAAATTGTAGCCTCAGTTTCCTGTTGTTAGCTGAAAGGAGTGGCACCCGGTGTGGTCTTCTGCTGCTGTAGCCCATCTGCCTCAAAGTTCGGCGTACTGTGCATTCAGAGATGCTCTTCTGCCTACCTTGGTTGTAACGGGTGGTGATTTGAGTCACTGTTGCCTTTCTATCAGCTCGAACCAGTCTGGCCATTCTCCTCTGACCTCTGGCATTAACAAGGCATTTCCGCCCACAGAACTGCCGCTCACTGGATGTTTTTTCTTTTTCGGACCATTCTCTGTAAACCCTAGAGATGGTTGTGCGTGAAAATCCCAGTAGATCAGCAGTTTCTGAAATACTCAGACCAACCCTTCTGGCACCAACAACCATGCCACGTTCAAAGGCACTCAAATCACCTTTCTTCCCCATACTGATGCTCGGTTTGAACTGTAGGAGATTGTCTTGACCATGTCTACATGCCTAAATGCCGCCATGTGATTGGCTGATTAGAAATTAAGTGTTAACAAGCAGTTAGACAGGTGTACCTAATAAAGTGGCCGGTGAGTGTACACAGTATATACATATGCATACACATATACACAGTATATGCATATATACACATATACACAGTATATACATATATACACATATACAAAGTATATGCATATATACACAGTATATACATATATACACAGTATATGCATATATACACATATACACAGTATACACATATACAAAGTATATGCATATATACACAGTATATACATATATACACAGTATATGCATATATACACATATACACAGTATATGCATATATACACATATAGATCCATTACAATAAAGTGGTTGTGTTGTGGTTTGGGTCAAACAGGAGTACATGGACTGATATAGAGTGATATGAAAGTTTAGTGTTTTTGGTAGCCAACATGGTCGAAAAAACATTGAATTACAGATGGTTAACTGTAAGCATCAGTTCTGCTAAGTTGTTAGTCCTCCCCTTGCAAAGTTTATATTAAGGAGAATATAGGTGCATACTGTAGAGTACAGCAATGTAACATTTCTATGCCAGCAGCGTGGGTTGGATGAAATTCTAAATAGATCTAAGCATTATAGGAAATCTACCATCAAAATCAAGCTTGATAAACCAGGGACGGGACGGGAGTGGGCCGGCGCGGGGCGTTACTGTCCCCGCGCCTGTGCACTTGCTGCTGCTGGCGACTTTTCATACTTGAAAAGTCGCCGGCTGCGTTTTTTTCTACAATAACCGCTGCGCTGCCAGCAGCCCCGATACATCAAGAGGCAGAAGCCTCTTGATGTATCGGGCTGCGAATTTGCAGCGGCGGGGCTGTCATACGCTGGCACACAAGTGCCAGCGTATGATAAATATCCCCCTATGAGTGCAATTGGAAATAAATAAAGGTGTGTATATATAGCTGGAAACCTGGGAAAGGGTGATAGAATAATGCTGTACATATGTATAACATATTTTGGTTAAAGCTCCTACTTATTAAAAAAACTTTAATCAGAAAAATTACAAGAAGCTTATTTTTTCACGTTTGTAGTCAATTTGTAAAAAATTGTTATGATATGTAATGCTTTTCTAGAGAGATCATCATTTAAAGAGTTGCGTAGCAGATCATCTAAATCTGACCTCCAGTTGCCATAGCAACCCCTCGGCATCCCACAATCAAGTTGTGGGGGGCCGTGGGATTAACTTAGGGAACCAAGAAGTACTCACTATTTAGGACGATCTATCTCGTCCTGCAATGTCAACCTGTTAATGTGATTTATAGCATTGGTAAGTACCTTTTGACTTGACATTCACCAACTATTTTACAATTTTGGTAATGTAAAAATTAAAATGGCCTGTGGTAACTGCTAACATTTTCATAAAAAAAATTAACCCCATTTCTAACAAGTAGATAAAAAATAAACCAATAGATATATTTGATACACACTGGCGCAGGGCTGTAGATAGGTTCGACGTAGTGCTTTCAATAGGCAGAAAAAAACCTTCGCTGGTAAGGACAATGTGCCTCTCCACTGCTACAAAATAGCTACTTCTATAAAAACAAAGATACCTGTGCTGGCCATAAGGTTTTAACTATAAGATTCGAAAATCGCTATACCACTATTGGTCCTACAATGACTTATACATCAGTGTGCTCAATGCACTAACCTGTATGCGGCACCCCTGCTATAGGGGAAGTTTGATTCCTTCCGTTGAGGAGGTTCTCGTCCTGTTTGTCCCGTAAGTCTTGTGTAGAGCAATACCCTCTCCACGAGGTTTCTTTCATGTTTGTATAGCGTTTCCAAACCAAATAGTAATCCACGAAGTGCAGATCAGCGCACAAGCCCTGTCCGGTGGCTTTGCTTCGCTAACAGAGGTACCGGTGACGTCACCCTAGGTACGGTCCATCTGGTTAGACAAAAAGGATTTTCCACCGACGCGTTGAATAGTTAAAACCTCATAGCCAGCGCAGTTATCTTTGTTTTTTGAATAAAAAATAAACCGATGTTTAAAAAATATCAAATAAATGAATAGAATTTTGTATTGAATGTTGTCTAAACATTTGTCTAAACATTTTAGTCATTTTATAAGTAATACTTGTTGTCAGAAGGTCATGAAAATATTTATTGATAAAGCAATATTCTCAAATTAAATGTGCATTTTAGAACAAAGCAGACGGCTTATTTGTATATATGCTGTCAAATAACCTTCAATTTGTTACTTTCCATGTCAAAGCAAGGTTGCACAAAATAAAGAGAAATTTAAATAGTTTTACTGAAATATTATTCACGACAAAATCTCTAAAATTTAGAAATTTTCTATTTCCAACATAACAAGTACCAGCAAATGTCAGCCTCTTTTATTCCCACCAGGTAATGATTACCTTTTGCTAACATACATTGGTAACAGAACATTCTTTCTTTCAATATTTGGGCCCTTGAGTTTTATCATGAAGGTTGATGTCTAATTTGTCTTATTTTATTATTAAATTATTTTTTCTTTTAAATTATTTTACTGCTTTATAATATTAAATATATTTATCAAGCTACATCTCAGGGCCATTTTAGGTAGAATGCAGCCTTTGGTCATGTCTAGAGATGAGCGAGCACTAAAATGCTCGGGTACTCGTTATTCGAGACGAACTTTTCCCGATGCTCGAGTGCTCGTCTCGAATAACGAGCCCCATTGAAGTCAATGGGAGACTCGAGCATTTTTCAAGGGGACCAAGGCTCTGCACAGGGAAGCTTGGCCAAACACCTGGGAACCTCAGAAAAGGATAGAAACACCACGGAAATGGACAGGAAACAGCAGGGGCAGCATGCATGGATGCCTCTGAGGCTGCTTAAATGCACCATTATGCCAAAATTATGGGCAACAGCATGGCCATGACAGAGTGACAGAATGAAGCTAGATAGCATCTAAAACATCCAATAATTGACCCTGACACTATAGGGGACGGCATGCAGAGGCAGCGGCAGCGGCAGCGGCAGGCTAGAGAGTGGCATGGCGACATACCCTAAATGGACTCAGGCTTCAAACCAATGGGTGGCAGAGAGGAACCAAAGGAGGTGAGCAAAAAGCGCTCAAATAATATCGGTACATGATAAAAGTTTGCCAGTATATTTTGTGGATTACACAGCAGGGTGGCGACAAAGTTAACAAGTTTGATGTGGAAGCCATGAAAACAACCCAAAATTCTGCCTGACACAGCTCGTTTAATAAGGGGACCATGTATGGAGGCAGTGAACTAGTAGTAGATTAAAGGTGCTGCAGTTAAAACTATGTTAGTTGGATCTTGGCATGGAGCTGCCGCTCCGCTGCCAGGCGAGCTTTCGCCAATCCAAGCCCCTGTCTCTAGGCTACTCCCCAAACAGCACTTCTAAGAACCTTTTGTATAAGATCAAGTGTAGTAGCGTTCTTATAAGTTTAGGATATGGCGGGTGAGGGGAATGTAAACAGATGCGCAAGAAGCGCTGAAATAATATTGGTAAATGATAAAAGTTTGCCAGTATATTTTGTGGATTACACAGCAGGGTGGCGACAAAGTTAACAAGTTTGATGTGGAAGCCATGAAAACAACCCAAAATTCTGCCTGACACAGCTCGTTTGATAAGGGGACCATGTATGGAGGCAGTGAACTAGTAGTAGATTAAAGGTGCTGCAGTTAAAACTATGTTAGTTGGATCTTGGCATGGAGCTGGCGCTCCGCTGCCAGACGAGCTTTCGCCAATCCAAGCCCCTGTCTCTAGGCTACTCCCCAAACAGCACTTCTAAGAACCTTTTGTATAAGATCAAGTGTAGTAGCGTTCTTATAAGTTTAGGATATGGCGGGTGAGGGGAATGTAAACAGATGCGCAAGAAGCGCTGAAATAATATTGGTAAATGATAAAAGTTTGCCAGTATATTTTGTGGATTACACAGCAGGGTGGCGACAAAGTTAACAAGTTTGATGTGGAAGCCATGAAAACAACCCAAAATTCTGCCTGACACAGCTCGTTTGATAAGGGGACCATGTATGGAGGCAGTGAACTAGTAGTAGATTAAAGGTGCTGCAGTTAAAACTATGTTAGTTGGATCTTGGCATGGAGCTGGCGCTCCGCTGCCAGGCGAGCTTTCGCCAATCCAAGCCCCTGTCTCTAGGCTACTCCCCAAACAGCACTTCTAAGAACCTTTTGTATAAGATCAAGTGTAGTAGCGTTCTTATAAGTTTAGGATATGGCGGGTGAGGGGAATGTAAACAGATGCGCAAGAAGCGCTGAAATAATATTGTTAAATGATAAAAGTTTGCCAGTATATTTTGTGGATTACACAGCAGGGTGGCGACAAAGTTAACAAGTTTGATGTGGAATGCCCTGTAATAGCTCTTGGGCGGTGTGCCTTTTATCGCCTAGGCTCAGCAGTTTGAGCACCGCCTGCTGTCGCTTAGCGACGGCACTGCTGCTGTGCCTAGAGCTACCGACTGATGGCGCCATGCCCATGGATGGTAATTCGGAGGAGGAGGAGGTGGAGGAGGGGTGGGAGGAGGAGGAGGTATAGTAGGCCTTTGAGACCTGGACCGAGGTAGGCCCCGCAATCCTCTGCGTCGGCAGTATATGACCAGCCCCAGGGTCAAACTCGGTTCCAGCCTGCACCATGTTAAGTGTAGTAGCGTTCTTATAAGTTTGGGATATGGCGGGTGAGGGGAATGTAAACAGATGCACAAGAAGCGCTGAAATAATATCCGTAAATGGTAAAAGTTTGCCAGTATATTTTGTGGATATACAACAAAGTTAACAACTTTGATGTGGAATCCATGAAAACAACCCAAATTTCTGCCTGACACACCTCGATTGATAAGGGGACGATGTATGGAGGCAGCTATATGGACGACTTTTGGAGGTAGCAATGGAGACAACGTGTGGAGGCTGCCATGGAGACAATTTAATTTGGATAGTGCCTGTATGTGGCAGTCCAAAACAGTTTTCAAACCAGAGGAGCAGGTAGGTGGCCCTCCAGAAAAATGAAATAGATTGAGTGCCTGTATGTGGCAGTCCAAAAAAGTTTTCAAACCAGAGGAGCAGGTAGGTGGCCCTCCAGAAAAATGGAATAGATTGAGTGCCTGTATGTGGCAGTCCAAAAAAGCTTTCAAACCAGAGGAGCAGGTAGGTGGCCCTCCAGAAAAATGAAATAGATTGAGTGCCTGTATGTGGCAGTCCAAAAAAGTTTTCAAACCAGAGGAGCAGGTAGGTGGCCCTCCAGAAAAATTGAATAGATTGAGTGCCTGTATGTGGCACTCCCAAAAATTGTTTAAAACAGAGGACCGGGTAGGTGGCCCTCCATAAAAATTAAATGCATAAAGTACTATAGCTAGAGCCAGTTGGCCCTGTCAAAAAATAGCCAGTTTCCTCTGCTTTAGTGTACAAAGAGGAGGAGAAGGAGGAAAATGAGGAGGAGGAGGAGTGCATAAATTATTCAGGTTGAGCTTCCTTCACCTGGTGAAGATTGGAAATTATGAGAAATCCAGGCTTTATTCATCTTAATAAGCGTCAGCCTGTCAGCGCTGTCAGTCGACAGGCGTGTACGCTTATCGGTGATGATGAGACAAACTGCACTGAAAACCCGCTGGGACAGCACGCTAGCGGCAGGGCAGGCAAGAACCTCCAAGGCGTACAGCGCCAGTTCGTGCCACATGTCCAGCTTTGAAACCCAGTAGTTGTAGGGAGCTGTGTGATCATTTAGGACGATGGTATGGTCAGCTACGTACTCCCTCACCATCTTTCTGTAAAGATCAGCCCTACTCTGCCGAGACTGGGGACAGGTGACAGTGTCTTGCTGGGGTGACATAAAGCTGGCAAAAGCCTTGTAAAGCGTACCCTTGCCAGTGCTGTACAAGCTGCCTGCTCGCCTACTCTCCCTCGCTACTTGTCCCGCAGAAGTACGCCCTCTGCCGCTAGCGCTGTCAGAAGGGAAATACTGTTTCAGCTTGTGCACCAGGGCCTGCTGGTATTCATGCATTCTCACACTCCTTTCCTCTCCAGGGATGAGAGTGGAAAGATTTTGCTTGTACCGTGGGTCCAGGAGAGTGAATACCCAGTAATCGGTGCTGGAATAAATTCTTTGAACGCGAGGGTCACGGGATAGGCAGCCTAGCATGAAATCTGCCATATGCGCCAGAGTACCAACGCGCAAGAATTCACTCCCCTCACTGGCCTGACTGTCCATTTCCTCCTCCTCCAACTCCTCCAACTCCTCTTCTTCTGCCCATACACGCTGAACAGTGAAGGACTGAACAATGGTCCCCTCTTGTGTCTCGCCAACATTCTCCTCCTCTTCCTCCTCATCCTCCTCCACCTCCACCTCCTCCGATATGCGCTGAGAAACAGACCTAAGGGTGCTTTGGCTATCAACAAGGGAATATTCTTCCCCCGCCTCTTGTGACGAGCGCAAAGCTTCCGACTTCATGCTGATCAGAGAGTTTTTCAACAGGCCAAGCAGCGGGATGGTGAGGCTGATGATGGCGGCATCGCCACTGACCATCTGTGTTGACTCCTCAAAGTTACTCAGCACCTGACAGATATCAGACATCCACGTCCACTCCTCATTGTAGACTTGAGGAAGCTGACTGACCTGACTACCAGTTCTGGTGGAAGTTGACATCTGGCAGTCTACAATCGCTCTGCGCTGCTGGTAAACTCTGGATAACATGGTTAATGTTGAATTCCACCTCGTGGGCACGTCGCACAACAGTCGGTGAGCGGGCAGTTGGAGGCGGCGCTGCGCTGCCCTGAGAGTGGCAGCATCTGTGCTGGACTTCCTGAAATGCGCACAGATGCGGCGCACTTTCGTGAGCAAATCAGACAGATTGGGGTATGTCTTGAGGAAACGCTGAACTATCAGATTTAACACATGGGCCAGGCATGGCACATGTGTCAGTCTGCCGAGTTGCAGAGCCGCCACCAGGTTACGGCCTTTGTCACACACAACCATGCCTGGCTTCAGGTTCAGCGGTGCCAGCCACAGATCAGTCTGCGCCGTGATGCCCTGTAATAGTTCTTGGCCGGTGTGCCTTTTATCGCCTAGGCTCAGCAGTTTGAGCACCGCCTGCTGTAGCTTAGCGACGGCACTGCTGCTGTGCCTAGAGCTAGCGACTGATGGCGCCATGCCCACGGATGGTAGTTCGGAGGAGGAGGTGGAGGAGGGGTGGGAGGAGGAGGAGGCATAGTAGGCCTGAAAGACCTGGACCGAGGTAGGCCCCGCAATCCTCGGCGTCGGCAGTATATGACCAGCCGCAGCGTCAGACTCGGTCCCAGCCTCCACCAAGTTAACCCAATGTGCCGTCAGCGATATATAGTGGCCCTGCCCGGCAGCACTCGTCCACGTGTCCGTGGTCAGGTGGACCTTGTCAGAAACGGCGTTGGTCAGGGCACGGATGATGTTGTCTGACACGTGCTGGTGCAGGGCTGGGACGGCACATCGGGAAAAGTAGTGGCGGCTGGGGACCGAATACCGAGGGGCGGCTGCCGCCATGAGGTTGCGAAAGGCCTCGGTCTCTACTAGCCTATAGGGCAGCATCTCCAGGCTAAGCAATCTGGAGATGTGGACATTAAGGGCTTGGGCGTGCGGGTGGGTTGCACTATATTTGCGTTTCCGCTCCAGCGTCTGGGGTATGGAGAGCTGAACGCTGGTGGAGGCTGTGGAGGATCGTGGAGGCGACGATGGGGTTTTTGTGCCAGGGTTCTGGGCAGGGGGCTGACTATCAGCTGACACAGGGGAAGGAGCAGTGGTGTGCACGGCCGGAGGTGAACGGGCTTGGTGCCACTGAGTGGGGTGTTTAGCATTCATATGCCTGCGCATACTGGTGGTAGTTAAGCTAGTAGTGGTGGAACCCCTGCTGATCCTGGTTTGGCAAAGGTTGCACACCACAGTCCGTCGGTCATCCGGTGTTTCCTTAAAGAACCTCCAGACTTCTGAAAATCTAGCCCTCGCCGCGGGAGCCCTCGCCACGGGAGCTTCACTACGTGACACATTTGGCGCTGATGCACCTGCTCTGGCCCTGCCTCTCCGTCTGGCCCCACCACTGCCTCTTCCAACCTGTTCTGGTCGAGGACTCTCCTCCGTCTCAGAAGCACTGTGTTCACCCGGCCTCTCAACCCAGCTTGGGTCTGTCACCTCATCATCCTCCGATCCCTCAGTCTGCTCCCCCCTCGGACTTCCTGCCCTGACAACAACTTCACCACTGTCTGACAACCGTGTCTCCTCATCGTCGGACACCTCTTTACACACTTCTTCCACTACGTCAAGAAGGTCATCATCACCCACAGACTGCGACTGGTGGAAAACCTGGGCATCGGAAAATTGCTCAGCAGCAACCGGACAAGTGGTTTGTGACTGTGGGAAGGGTCCAGAAAACAGTTCCTCAGAGTATTCCGGTTCAAATGCCAAATTTTCCTGGGAGGGGGCAGACTGGGGGGGAGGAGGCTGAGGTGCAGGAACTGGAGGAGTGCCGATTTCGGTGACATGGGTGGACTGCGTGGAAGACTGACTGGTGGACAAATTGCTCGAAGCATTGTCGGCAATCCACGACATCACCTGTTCGCACTGTTCTGGCCTCAACAGTGCTCTACCACGAGTCCCAGTAACTTCAGACATGAACCTAGGGAGTATAGCTCTGCGGCGTTCCCCTGCTCCCTCATCAGCAGGTGGTGTCTCACCCCGCCCAGGACCACGGCCTCTGACCCCTGCAGTAGTTGGACGCCCACGTCCCCGCCCTCGTCCTCTACCCCTAGCCCTCGGGTTAAACATTTTGAAAATGAAAGTTATAACTTTAATTTTTTTTTAACTTTTTTTTGTGTTTTTTTGTGTTTTTTTTTTTTTTTTTGTGTTTTTTAGTTTTTAAAACCAAACGATGCTATCCTATTGCTATGGCTATTTTCTAGCCAAGTATGAAAGCACACTGCTATGCCAGATGAGATGACGCTGAGTTATTAAAAAAATAAACGTAAAATAAAAAGGAAATGGCAGACTGTGCCTAATTGAAATCCAACCCCTAATAAATTTTCCCACTTCGGTCTTTGCGATGGATATGTGCGTCACTAAGCGCTAAACACAAAGGTCGCAAGTCTCACTACAAATTCCTCACAATTTGGTAGTAGATGCACTGCAGCAAGGACAGCCACCAGCAGATCAACCAGAAATAAAATATATATATAACGCTATTGTAGGCGTAAGTAAGCCGTTTGGATTCTCCTTTGGCTATTTTCTAGCCAAGTATGAAAGCACACTGCTATGCCAGATGAGATGACGCTGAGTTATTAAAAAAATAAACGTAAAATAAAAAGAAACTGGCAGACTGTGCCTAATTGAAATCAAACCCCTAATAAATTTTCCCACTTCGGTCTTTGCGATGGATATGTGCGTCACTAAGCGCTTAACACAAAGGTCGCAAGTCTCACTACAAATTCCTCACAATTTGGTAGTAGATGCACTGCAGCAAGGACAGCCACCAGCAGATCAACCAGAAATAAAATATATAAAACACTATTGTAGGCGTAAGTAAGCCGTTTGGATTCTCCCATGGCTATTTTCTAGCCAAGTATGAAAGCACACTGCTATGCCAGATGAGATGACGCTGAGTTATGAAAAAATAAACGTAAAATAAAAAGTAAATGGCAGACTGTGCCTAATTGAAATCAAACCCCTAATAAATTTTCCCACTTTGGTGTTTGAGGTGGATATGTGTGTCACTAAGAGCTAAACACAACGGTAGCAAGTCCCCCTGCAAATTCCTCACAATATGGTACTAGCTGCAAATAAAAAAAAAAAAAAGTATAACGTTATTGTAGCCCTAAGAAGGGCTGTTGGGTTCTTGTAGAATCACTCCTGCCTAACACTATTCTAATTGAACAGCCTAACGCTTTCCCTGACCAGCAGCAGCTCTCTCCCTAGCGGCATCCAGACACAGAATGATCCGAGCAGCGCAGGCAGGGGCTAGTCTATTCCAGGGTCACCTGATCTGGCCAGCCAACCACTGCTATCGACGTGTAAGGGTACCACGTCATGCTGGGTGGATTGCAGACTCTCCTAGCTTGTGATTGGCTCTGTCGGGAGCTGCCATTTTCTCGAGCGGGCGAAGTATTCGTCCGAGCAACGAGCAGTTTCGAGTACGCTAATGCTCGAACGAGCATCAAGCTCGGACGAGTATGTTCGCTCATCTCTAGTCATGTCCCATTCCCCGGGATGTTAAGGGATAAGGTTGTTGTCCCAAGAGCTATGTAGGAACATATCCTTCTTCCTTGGTGGTGAGATACGACCCCAGCTTTCGTATTTATTGTTGTTAAACCTTATATAAATAGTGGATCCAATCGTTTTTTGATTAAGATTTTTCATCAAGATAACAGATAATTTTCATTGTTAAATATTTTACTAAATACAGAGGCAATTAAATTCTTTTTGTATAATACTGTATTTGTTGTTTCGGAAACATGATGTGTTAGATCCAAAATTTACTATTCTATTGCACTTGTTTATCCATTCCATTCAAAAGAATTCTTTGGCAGTTTTGAACATGCAAAACTTGAGTAAAAAATTGAAAAGATCTGGTGTTATAAAGCAGGCCAATGACCATAGAGTCAAGATAAAATACGTACAAATGTATTGACTATTATTGCATTAAAAACACTAAAAAGCACAAATTCATAGGCTGAGCGTACAAATCCAAACCACCAAAAAATATAGGTGTCTGAGAACTGTCAAAAAGTGTCTGAGAGTGTCAAAAAAATGATCAATATCACCACTGTGCTTAATGCCGGGGAGAGCTGCCACCCCATGCGTATTGCCACTGCCTCGTGGTTTAGTCAAGGGTAATTTGCCTATGTGCTGGGCATTTAACTTGCCTTTGGGGGGCAATCATTGCTATGGCAGCCCTGGGCTCCGATCAGGACCCCAGAGCTGCTTGTAGGCACTGCCTGAAAGATGGCGTCTATGACATCATCTTAAAGGCACAGTGTCAGCCTATGCATGTGCATAGGCGGACACTGCTAATACCCTGCAATACATCAGTATTGCAGAGTATTATCAGGAACAAGCAATCAGTAAAACAGTAAAAAAATAATGTTTTTTAATAAAAAATAAAGTAACAAATCAAATGCCCATAAGCCCCAAAACATATAAAGAGACATAACACTAAAAAAGTCTAAATCATAACAGAAACCCGTCCGTAACAAACCATAGAATAAAATTTAATAATTATTGAACCCGTACGTACATAGAAAAAATATTCATGTATGGTATCCCTGTAACCGTATCAACCCATAGAATAAAGATAACATGATTATTAGGCTATACGGTGAACAGCAAAAAAAAGAGGAAAAAGTCCAGTACAGAAATGATGCTTTTCTACTCCTGACTTCAAAAAAAGTTAATACATTTTCAACAATAGGGGATACCAATGCCAAAATGGTAACAATGGAAAAAGCATCTCATTCCGCAAAAAAAATGCCGTCACAAGGCCCCAATTACGAAAAAGCAAAAATTTTATAGCCTACAAAAGGGGCCAATGTGGAAACTAAACTCCTGTCAGCTGCAGGGTGCTCCTTCCCTTCTGTGCCTTGTTGTGCACCCATAAAACAAAATGAACGTATAACTGACACAATTTGACCATTCTAAATTTCACCTCCATTTTTATTCAATTACTATGAAGATCTCAAGGGGTAAACAATCTTCGTAAAAGCTGTTTCTGATAGTTTAAGGGGTGCAGATTTGAAAATGGGTTGACGATGTAGGGTGGTTTTAATGCTAAATATTTAAAATTTCATTTGAAACAGTATTTATTCCCAAAATAGTGAATTCTGAAAATATGGAATTCAATATTCTATTTGTAAGCAGCGTGACATGAAAATAAATTATCCAGACATTTCAAAAATGCTGAAAATGTAAAGCAGACATGGGAAATGTTATTCAGCCACTTATTTAGGTGGCAAATTTATCTGCTTGAAAATGCGATGATTTTGAATTTCGAAACTGACAATTTTTTCCAAAAATTTTTATTTTTTTCCTTTTTTTGTAAATAAATGCAAAATTTGGCAGCCAATATTTACCACTAAAATGAAGTACAACATGTGGGGAAAAAGAATCTCAGAATCGCTTTGATAAGTAACAGTGCTCAAAAGTTATAACCATATAAAGTGACGCATGTCAGAATACAAAAAATGGGGTTGAGCCTTAAGCTGTAAAATGGCTGCATCCTTAAGGGGTTAAATTCCTCTTTGTGACTAAACCTCCATTTTGATGTGAGTTTTATATAAAAACTTATGTTTTCATCGCATTTTCAATTCACTTTTTGGTTAGTAATTTGTGTTTGTAACAAAGTTACATGAGGGTGGTAGATCTCCTATGCTACTGCTAGCAAGGTGACTCTATCTGCCGGATAAAGTGAGTGCTAGCTGTAGCATAGCGAATCACTGGGTGTAGACCTAAGGTGCGGCATGTTGGAGTTGCGCAGCAGCAAGCAGAGTGATCTCGCTCACTGTAGTTATTGAGCTCACTCTGTACATACACAATGGGGGTCATTTACTAAGGGCCCGATTCGCGTTTTCCCAACGTGTTACCCGAATATTTCCGATTTGCGCCGATTGTACCTGAATTGCCCAGGGATTGTGGCGCACGCGATCGGATTGTGGCGCATCGGCGCCGGCATGCGCGCGACGGAAATCGGGGGGCGTGGCCGAACGAAAACCCGACGTATTCGGAAAAACCGCCGCATTTAAAATCCGAAAAAGTGTCGCTTGGGGAGCTCTTACCTTCACCTGGTCCGAGGTGGTGCATTCCGGCGTGATGAGATGACTTTCAGCGCAGCAGCGCCCCCTGGTGGACGGCGGAAGAACTACATTCATAAATCCCGGCCGGACCCGAATCCAGAGCAGAGAATGCGCCGCTGGATCGCGACTGGACCGGGTAAGTAAATGTGCCCCAATAGCTCCAGAACACCTCCTCTGACACTGTCGGCAGCTTAATGGTCAGTGTCAGAGGATATTAGCATACCTGGCTACCGCACCTTTGCCTCAGCGTCAACTCTCTGACGATAGTGAAGATAAGAATGGTCAGCAACCAGGGCTAATAACTCGGTTAGGGTGGGGGCTAGTGCCACTTAATCCATGTACAAACCCCTATATTATAAGGTATGTTGAGTTTCATATGTATAGGGTGGTAATAACAACACATTAATTCCACAAGGCTTGATCCAATTTTCACCCAAGGCTTCAACGAATCAGTAGCCTCCACACACAAAGGAACATCACTTTGTCTGACCATGGGATGTTCATTCCATTGGGGTACCCGGATCTGAGGATGCCACACAATGGCTGAGGCAGGTCCTGTGACATCCCCCAGAACTTTTGACACAGGACCGAAAACTGGAACTACTAGAGAAATGTGGGGACCCCGTTTATTCTGTTTTGCCAACCCTACCATTGGGCTCCACTAGGTTTTAAGAGACAAACTAATAAACGCCCTAAATGATTCAGAATACTATAATGTACAGTACTGAGTAAAATACTTAGTTTCTAGTTATTCTGCTGGACCAATAAACAGACAAACTCAGACAACTGGCATTGAATCCATGTTTGCATATTTCGATATTGACCTCATTGCGTGTAATAAAAGTAACCACATCATTTTACATTTGTCCCAGGGATATGACACCTCATTTAAACCCTGAACAACAACTTCACTTTTCATCCTTCTGCGTAGACATTAAACATGGAACAGCACTGTTAGAATTCAGTAAATGTAGGACTTTCATGTTTGAAGCGAAGAGGAAGGACATTTTGGCTAACATTTATTTGTATTTTTGTCAAAATTTGTTCGAGATAAGCCAATTAAAATAAACAATTTGACATGCAGTGAACAGAAAGACTTTGCTGTACTATTTTCAAAGAGCGTTGTTACATAGACTGAACTGAAAATGAAAAGGTCATGCTGAAATATTTCTCCCCAAAAAAAACAACAACGTGCCTTGTTTGCTTGCTTAAAGAATTGGAATGATTGCATTAATTCTACATTTCAGGCATACATATTTTGTAAAACCCATATATGCTTTAGGTTGCTGGATGGATATTGTGTTATTGTAAGACAGATCAGTGGAATGAACAAGTAAACAAACGTAAGTAGCAAAAGAAAAACCGGACAAATATTCTAGAATTTCCTGCTGTTAAATGAACACAGTGTACAGGAATACAAGGGGTAATTTATCATTAGAGCGGCTCCTTACGACAGTTCTATGTCTGTCTGGAGATCTGCTGCACGCAGATTCATTAAAGTGACTTTGACCCCTGATAATTCTGCTGCCATTATTTTTTTCTGTGTGGGTTTGTTTGCGACAGTCACATGAAAAGTTGCGACATAGATGAGGGGGGGCTGTCGTAAAAATTGCACCAAAACTTGCAAATAACAAATTTGGCGCAAGCAGGGTCTATGTTAAAGTGACATTGTCCTATATTCAATTGGCGTAATGTAAAGTGTCAAAATAGCATTTGTGCCTCAACTGCACCAAAACAACTCTAAACATAGACAAAAAAACCCAATGATAATTACCACCATTAATTTTAGCTCTTTTATTATGGTCTTTCAAACTGAAAACCGTTTTTTTTTTCCCTTTCTGCACGTCTTGAGCCTTAATTTATGAAGTGTCGTCGCCACAATATTGGTGTTTTCATACACTCTCAACTTGTTTGCTTTTTGGTTGTAAAGTTTTGTCACCGCTAGTGAATCCAACATTTCTTTGCTGATTCTATTTTTCCAACTCGTTTTTTGGTGCAGTTTTTGGAGCAGTTAAGAGCAAGTCTAGGGAGTTCTACACCTTTTAGTCCATGTGTCAATTCATTAATCCCTTATGCCAAAGCTTCTAGTGCCAAACTGCGCCCAAATTAATAAATGCCCCTCCATAAATGTGCACCAAAACGGAGGTATAGGTGGTTAGTCAGAGGGTGTGCCACAATTCTGTTCAACATGCACCACAATTGTGTCTGCGCCACAATTCTGCAGCATAAACAAAGTGCACCAAAAAAAGAGATGGTGCACTCTGCAGAAGCAGTGCAGGGGGCGCCAGACTCATGAAAAATGTGCACCACATTTCATGAATCTGGCGCACACTACACATGCAAACTGCCCATAGTGCGGTTTGCACTGTTTTTGATAAATGTGTAGCCATTTGTTACATATTAAAACAATCCTATGATACCTAATAGAAAACATTGGTTCACTATTTAACCCCTTAATAATTGTCCTATCGGCTTTTTACGGGGGTCATTAAGGGTACTTCTGATGCGTCGCCTTTCAACAGTGTCATGTCAAAAGAAGATTTTGGGACACCGGGTCTCGCTGGTGCCGGTGTCGGGCTAATGTCACAGCCCAGACCCAGCACTAACAACCGGGATCGGAAAAACTCAGATCACCGATGTTTAATCCCTTACACACCACGGTCAAGCATGACTGCGGCGTGTAAGTATGTCCCCTGTGGATCGGACCCCTGGTGAGCTTACTAGGGGATCTGATCCCTCCTGCCACAGCCCCGGGGTCCGGCTAGTTCCCGTAGACTGCCAGCTCCTCTTCTCGTCGGCTTCCGCCTCCTGGCAGGACCGGCTGTATGTACCTGAGCATGCGCGGCATGCTCAGTTACTTACACTGTACACTGCAATACAAGTGTATTGCAGTCTAAAGGCTTGAACCAGCGATCGGATGAACATTCCAAGTATAGAATGTGAAAAAGATGTAAAAGAAAAGTAAAAATCATTTATAATAATAATTGAATAAATAAATAAAATAAAAGTCCCATAATCCCCCCAGTTACATGTAAAATGTGTTATGGCTTATTTTCTGCATAGCAAATTAAACTTCAAAATGGTGTTATTTAACATTCCATGCTAATAACTTTTCTTATACTTGGCATACAGAGCTTTTTTGCGGCTTTTGATGATGTTTACAATGTTATAATTTTTAGGACTGTATGACCTTTGGATCACTTTTTATAGAATTTTTTATTTTTTTTAAAAATGGCCAAAAAGTGCCATTTTCGACTTTGGGCACTATTTTCTGTTATGTATTTTGATAGATCAGGCATTTTCGGATGCGTCAATACCTAATGTGTTTATGATTTTTACTGTTTATTTATATTTATATCAGTTCTAGGGAAAGGGGGGTGATTTGAGTTTTTATTTTTTTATTATAATTTTTTTAAAACTTTTTAATTTTTTTTTTATTTTTACCATTTTTCAGACTCCTTAGGGTACTTTAACCTTAGGTTGTCTGTATGATCCTATTATATACTGCCATACTAAAGTATGGCAGTATATGGGGATTTTCCTCCTCATTTATTACAATGTGCTAATACCACATTGTAAAGAATGGGTTAACAGAAAGCAGCCTCGGGCCCGTGATCCCTCTCCATGCACCCGCACCCGGCATGTGACGTAGTATGTCGTAAGGGGTTAAACTGTACAATAAATCTAAATCAATGTTGAATGTGCTCGGTGAACGACGTAAAAAAAAAACACAAAAAACTTCCCGTAATATACAATTTTTCATCAAACACTATCACAAAAAATGTTCTAAAAAGTGATCAAAAAAAGTTATGCACTTCAATATGATACTACTGAAAAGAACAACTCTTTTCACAAAAAATAAGCCCGATCTGTCAACAGAAAAATACAGAAGTTATGGCCCTGAAAAGTTGTTGATAGTAAAAACAATGCGATTTTCTCCAATATTGGTTTTGCTTAGTAAAATTGAGCAAAGATGATAAAAAATATGTAAATGAGTTATCACCGTAATCGATGTGAACCAGAGAATAAAGATAAAAAAGTGCTAAAAATCCAAAATAAAAATTGATGATTTTGTTTGTGTCCCTCTTGAAATAGTTAATAAAATCTCATGAATAAGCTATAGTCCCCCAAAATGAATTATCTATACATTGTATCTCATCCCTCAAATAATAAGCCCTCATATATGTTCGCATTTCGAAAAAAATAAAAATTTATAGCTTGTACAATGTGACAATACAAATCTACTGTGAATGGCGCTGCTTCTATTCTATCTCTGACCGTGCGCTTATACACCAGTTTACCACCACATATTCTCGGGAGAAACAGGGCAGAGAATTTCATCATTTAATTTATTATGAAACTGTCAGTTTTGGCCTAAATGAATGTATTTTTCCCCAAAATTCTATAGTTTCTAAATCGCAGATCCATATTGTTTTAACCCATGTGAAACACTTAAAGGGTTAATAGACTTAATAGAAGTTGTTTTACATACGTTGAGGGGTGAAGTTTCTATAGTGGGGTAATTTATGGGGTTTTACTATTAGTTAGGCCTTTCAAAGTCACTTGGAATCTGAGTTGTCCCTGAAAATGTGAGTTTTGGCAATTTTCATGAAAATGAGAAAAATTGCACCTAATGTTCTGCACCTCCTAGCATCCTAGAAAAATGACAGGACGCATTAACCCCTTCCCGACGCGCGCCGTCGCCATGATAACCTTGGGTATTCCGAATACCCGAGGCTACTTCGTTTTAACCCAATTGCACATTGTAATGCATGGGGAGTAAAATCCACATATACTGCCATACTGTAGTATGATAGGATCGATCAGACTACCTAGGGCTAGAGTACCCTAGGGAGTCTGAAAAATAGTAAAAGTAAAAATAAAAAAAAAGTAAAAAAAAAATTATAATAAAAAAACCTAAAAATTCAAATCACCCCCCTTTCCCTAGAACTGATATAAAAATAAATAAACAGTAAAAATCATAAACACATTAGGTATCGCCGCGTCCGAAAATGCCCGATCTATCAAAAAATGATAATGTTTTTTCACTACGTTTAACCCTGTAACGGAAAATAGCGTCCAAAGTCGAAAATGCCATTTTTTGGCCATTTTGAAAAATATTTAAAAAATTAATAAAAAGTGATCAAAAGGTCGCACAGTCCCAAAAATTATAGTAATGAAAATGGCATCAAAATTTGCAAAAAATGACACTATCCACAGCTCCGTACACCAAAGTATGAAAAAGTTATTGGCCCCAGAAGATGGCAAAATAAAAAAAAAATATTTTGTACAGGAGGTTTTAATTTTTTTAAATATATGAAAACATTATACAACCTATACAAATTTGGTATCCACGTGATCGTACCAACCCAAAGAATAAAGTAGACATGTTATTTGGGATGCAGAGTGAAAGCTGTAAAATCCAAGCCCACAAGAAAACGTCACAAATGTGGTTTTTCACCATTTTCACTGCATTTGGAATTTTTTTCCCGCTTCCCAGTACACGCCATAGAATATTAAATACCGTCACT
Organism: Engystomops pustulosus; assembly: GCF_040894005.1. Taxonomy (NCBI): domain Eukaryota; kingdom Metazoa; phylum Chordata; class Amphibia; order Anura; family Leptodactylidae; genus Engystomops; species Engystomops pustulosus. The sequence goes on from NC_092412.1 coordinate 77,043,139, forward strand.
ATGAAGTGCAATTTGTTACGCAGAAAATAAGCCATAACACAGCTCTTTATGTGGAAAAATAAAAAAGTTATAGATTTTTGAAGTTGGTGAGTGAAAAATGGAAGTGAAAAAACTAAAAAAGGCCAAGTCGTTAAGGGGTTAAAGGAAACCTACCACTTGAAATGGCAGGTTTAAGAAGAAAACACCGAGCACCAGCTCAGGGTGAGCTGGTGCCGGAGCTTATTTTTGTTAGTGTTTTAAACCGCTGTATCGCGGTTTAAAACACTTTTTAAACTTTATAGCCGCCGCGACCGTGCGCGCGGCTACATAGGAAGTGAAGGAGAGCCGCGCGCATGGTAAGGGCCGAGCGCGTTCCTCCCTGCGCCGGCTATAAAGTTTAAAAAGTGTTTTAAACCGCGATACAGCGGTTTAAAACACTAACAAAAATAAGCTCCGGCACCAGCTCGGTGTTTTCTTCTTAAACCTGCCACTTCAAGTGGTAGGTTTCCTTTAAATATCATCTCAACATCAAGCAGACATTCCGTAAATGTTAATGTGAATGTTACAAACTGGTGCCAAATTTTCATTTATTTTCAGAACAAAACAAAAAACTTATCTTAAATTTTACAACTAACATGAAGTAAAATGTGTCACGAGAAAACATTCTCAAAATCTTAAAGTGTTCCGAAGTTATAACCAATTAGCGTATCAGATTCTAAAAATCGGTCTGGTCATTAAGCTGAAAACTAGTGTCGGTGATAAGGGGTTAACATAATAAAAATAAACTTTTTGGAAGCAAAAGGATGAAAACAATCAACTGCTTAGCTTTACTTTGTTACTGTGCATTTTGGGGATTACACTGCCATCATGTGGATAAAATATTAACCACATGTGAAAAATGTCTTAGGAAAAATATCAAAGTAGCTGATGCAAATCCAATGATTGTGAAAAATTAGTGGTTTCATATTATTAATTACTAGCCATAATACATTTAAACCCATAATTAAGAATAATAATTATTGAGCGACAGGGGAATAATTGGGTCATATCTGGCATGTGAGAGAACCAGAACTGTTGACAAATTGCATGTCAGAACTGCAGCTATATGTAATATTCGCACTGTCTCATTTTCTCTCTTCCCTTAGTTTTTTTTGGAAAAACTTGTATTCCATACGCTATGCATCACATTTTCTCCAAGAAATGTATTGACAAATTTTCATAAATTTGAAATAGGAGAATCCTTACACAATCTTAAACTGTAAGTACTGATTGTATAGTATAGTACAAATTAAGAAGTAATAGCAGAGAAACAGTGAAAGTGCAGGGAAAGATAATGCGGAATTCTCATTTTATGGAGAACACAACAGATCAGTATTGATGAGAAACTATGTGACTGTTGGTGATGCCTCTCAGCGCCTGGATTGTGGTTGGAATCACCTTGGCAGTGTAAGTAATGACTCTTCTCCAGCTACTTAATAAGGTATTCCGAACCTCAGATTGGATACAGAACAAGAAATGTTTGAAACATACTTTCAAAGCTGGTGATTCCATAGGTAGTATCTTTTACCCTTGCCTGCAGGAACAGAATAAATTTGACTTAAGTTGCATTTATTTATTGTGACTGCGGTATTTACACTGTTTAACTCTTATATGTCGCTCTTTTATTCCATTTTCAAGGCAGATTTTGTAACAAAATGTTTTTGAAATCTGTGTCCTTGAGTTGTCTTCTAGTGTGAAGTTTTATATATTCTACTTAATAGTTTTGGAGCTCTCAGTGTAACAAATGTAACAGATTTCCACCAGGAATTACCAGTAAATAGACTGTATGGTGGGAATTAAATAAGAATAGATTTTCACTTGGGGAAAGTGTGAAAACGTGTATTAAATAAAGTTCTTATTGAATGAAGGTATAACAAGTGAAGCTAATAAGAATGATGGTGTAATGATAGTGGGGGGGGGGGTAAAAAGAGGCTGTCCTGTTATGACGTGTTAATGGGGGGGGGGGTAATAAGAATGAGGCTATGATGATAGAGGGATAATAAGAAAGAAGCTGTCACTATGGGGGATAATGAGAATGAATCTGTCATGGTGGGGGAAATGATAAGAGCAAGGCTGTCACAATGGGGGGATAGTAAGAATGAGGCTGTCATGATGGGGAGAATGATAAGGATGAAGTTGTTACTATGGAGGTGATAATAAGAATAAACCTGTCATGATGAGGGAAATATTATCCCCCCATAGTGACAGCTTCTTTCTTATTATCCCCCCATAGTGACAGCCTATTTCTTATTATCCCCCCATAGTGACAGCTTCTTTCTTATTATCCCCCCATAGTGACAGCCTCTTTCTTATTATCCCCCCATAGTGACAGCCTCTTTCTTATTATCCCCCCATAGTGACAGCCTATTTCTTATTATCCCTCCATAGTGACAGCCTATTTCTTATTATCCCCCCATAGTGACAGCCTCTTTCTTATTATCCCCCCATAGTGACAGCCTCTTTCTTATTATCCCCCCATAGTGACAGCCTATTTCTTATTATCCCCCCATAGTGACAGCCTCTTTCTTATTATTCCCCCCATCGTAATAAGAATGGGGGGGATAATAACAATAAACCTGTTGTGATGGCAGAGATGATAAGAGCCAGTCTGACAAAATGGGGGGATAGTAAGAAAGAGGCTGTCCTGATGAGAGAAATAATAAAATGGCTGTCACGATGGGGGGAATAATAAGAATGAGACTGCCACTATGGGGGATAATAAGAATGAGGGTGTATAGATGGGGAAGGAATACAATTGAGGCTGTCCTGATGGGGACAATAATGAGAATAGGCTTGTTATGATAGGGGAAAATAATAAGGACAAGGGTGTCATGATGGGGGGGGGGTGAAATAATAAGAATAAGGCTGTAACAATGGGGGGTAATAAGAATGAGGCTGCGATGATGGAGGGGGGAAGGCTGTCACAATGGAGAGGAGGTAATAAGAATGAGGCTGTCACGATTAACAGAGTAATAAGAATGAGGCTATCACTATGGGGGGGGGGGGATAATAAGAAAGAAGCTGTCACTATGGGGGGATAATAAGAATAAACCTGTCATGATGAGGGAAATGATAACAGCGGGGCTGTCACCATGGAGGGAATAATAAGAATGAGACTGCCACTATGGGGGATAATAAGAATGAGACTGTCTAGATGGAGAAGATCCTATTGAGGCTGTCCTGATGGGGACAATAATAAGAATAGGCCTGTCATGATAGGGGGAAATAATAGGAACAAGGGTATCATTATTGGGGGAATGAAATAATATGATTAAGGCTGTAATCATGAGGGGGTACTAAGAATGAGGCTGTGATGATAGAGGTGGAAGAATAAGATTGAAGCTGTCCTAATGGGGGGAATACTAAATATGACACTCTCATGGTGGGGGTGTTAAGAATGAGGCTGTTATGATGGGGGGGGGGGATAATAAGAATTAGGATGAAGGTCAATAGAAATCCCCCATCACTGTATCTTGGGGTACATGAAGGGAGTGTCTGTTGGACAGCTCCCGTTCTGGTATTTGGATATATTACCAGAGAAATAATCCGGTGAGAAAATAATTACTTATTTCCATTGAACCGCTCTTTTTCATTTGTAACTGACTTTCTTTGTAAAGAATGATGAACTATCTTTAAGAAACACTCTCTATGATCTGTGAAATGGTAGTCCTTTTTCATAGATCCAATTAACCTTTTATTGGCATTGGGTCCATGAAAGAAATAGATCCTGCAAAGCAACCTAATAAATTATAAAACTAGGGCAAAAAATTAACACAATTATGTAGATGAAGCCTTATGCTGTATCTGCTGGTACAGATATATACAGGCGATCCCCTACTTAAGGACATCTGACAGACGACCCCTAGTTACACACGGACCTCTCTGACCACTGTGACCTCTGGAGAAGGTCTCTGGATGCCTTACATTAGTCCCAGGCCGTAATGATCAGCTGTAAGGTGTTTGTAATAAAGTTTTACCTATAATCCTGATTCTCATTACAGCTTAAAAATTTTGAAAATCCAAAATGTAGTCTGGAGCTACATTTATAAAATGTACAGTTCTGATTCACACCTAAAGAATCTCTCTAGTACATAATCCAGGTACTGCCTGTGTTGCTTGAATACAGTGACATGGTAGTAAAGAATACTAGATATTATCTGTCTGATGTTCTGAATTAGATTGTAAGCTTTTGTGGGGAGTCCTTTGCCAGCTATTGTTTAATCATGGTAGTGTAGTAATAATACTTTTATTTATTTATTTTTTTTGTTCATGAAACAGTTGTATGGTTCTGCTGAATATATTGGTTCTTTATAAATAAAGATAATAACACTATTCATACCGTTTTAAATAGAAGTTACATTTCCAGCAGAATTCTTTGTTATAGACATACAATACTAAATTTTAATACAATAGGCTGACTTATTACAATAGATCCTGTCTAAATGCATCACTACATTCTGATTGCTTCATGTCTAGTTCCTAAGTTACACAGGAATGAGTTCTTTGTGGAGGGAAGCAGACGGAAATATTACATTTTGTGTTTATTGAAGGCATCTAATCTACTCCATAGTAAAAAACACTGCTTCCAGAGGCTCACTGCTAAATCTAATAGAAATACCGGTGTAACTCACTACAAGGCTATGGCTCCATCATTGCACTGCATTTATTTTTTACTGTACAAATTTGGCAAAGTTCTGTATGGAGGGGGTCACTGAAATAATAGAAAAGATAAAACTTAATTTTTATTTGGTATATAAAAAGGAGGACTGATATTAGAGTGTGTTGTATTAGCTCACATACCCCCCAATTAACTGCTCTGATACCACCTCTAGGGTTGCTTGAAAGTGTTCATTCATTCTCACTAAATCTAGCTCTAATTGCTAGTATCTAAACTGGGCAGTAGGGGGAGTAGTGGATAGAGTACTACAGCAACTAATGATAATTAGAGATGAGCGAGCACTAAAATGCTTGGGTGCTCGTTATTCGAGACAAACTTTTCCAGATGCTCGAGTGCTCGTCTCGAATAACGAGCCCCATTGAAGTCAATGGGAGACCCGAGCATTTTTCAAAGGGATATATATTCACTGTACCAAGATAGGGTATTGTAAACCTCTCTAAATTATGACATCACTGAAGAAAGAAGGGGTAGAGAGTATCAAAACTAAAATATAACTTTTATTCAAAATACTTGTTAAAATAGCAAAGAATGTGGTGAAGTGGATAAAACCTAACACCAATGCAAGGTGTGGATACACACTGAGGTCTGATCACCCAAGCTGGTATATGGTAACCAGTCTATATGGGGATCAGTCCTAGTATAGGGGATGTATACTGGCTAGATAATGATAATGTGAGCACCACTAATGTGCTGTATGATGCTAGATCGAGGAAGCCAGCCCCATTAAATAGGATACTAAGCCTATTAAAATGAATCTGAGCTCGGGCAATTAGCCTAGATAATGGCATGCACCGAGGTCTGACTAACAGAGAGTGGAGGCTACACGTACTACGATACAGGGAAGGGGAGGGCTCATGAGCCGCACTACCGCCTGAATGGGCTATAAACAGTGGCTCTAATGCTATAGCCACTACCACCCTACTCCTAAACTAGCACTCCATAAATCTAAGATCCGACGCGTTTCCCTATATAGTTCATCAGGGATCAGGTATTCTGTATATAAGTGTAAAGTAGTAGGTCATACTGATGTAACACACATTCATACAGCGGATTCCCGCATTGATGTAAGCGGCAGCGGCCGCGGGAAAGACGCTGAGTATATAAAGGTTTGGCCCCTCCCACCTGAAAGCAGATGGAGTGGTCCTGTCCAATCGGATGGGCCAAAGCACTCGAGCCTCTCCATTGGACACGCCCCAGTACGTCATCAGTTGTCCCGGCCATAGAGCAGATCCGGGGGAGGAATCCCCTGGTCACGTGATCGGCGCGTCACTCAGGACCGCCTTGATCACGGATAAGCCATGGCTATTGGACCGCTACGGGGTGATGTAGATAAACAAAGATAAAGGGCCACTCCTGCTATACAAAGATAGCCAGGTAAGGGGTACCAAGTCTCACTCATGATAATCAAGAAAGGGGAACAAAACGGATGTTCGTCACATAACATCCGAGGCAGGTTAGTGAGTGGTACACTCGCATCAAATAGGTAAGATAAAAGATGAGGTCGATCATATGTGCAGTATGTAACCTGCACTAAGAATGTACAAATATAAGGCTAGATAAATACAAAACAGGAGTACAGTATACTGAAAAGGCAGAGAATACTTCTGGAGTAAGGGACATTATTGTGTAATAGTGATAGACAGGGTGCACACGGACATCTTAGAGAACCTTAAAGGAAACTCACAAAAGAAAGCTTGTCATTTAGACCACTCGGTTCCACTGTGTTCAGAGTATAAATCCATCTTGCCTCCTTTTGTTGGATCAGTCTATCCCAATTTCCCCCTCGCTTAGGGGGTCTCACCTTTTCGATCACTTGGAAGTGTAGAAGATTGGGATTACTGTTATGATATGTGGCAAAATGTCTGGCCACAGTGGTATCCCTTTGGTTCCTAATGTCAAAGAAGGATAAAGCCCTACAACAGACCATTGAGAGATTTACCTCTCAAATTAAGGAACGTAAACATTATCAATTCTTGCGTGACCTCCAGGAGTTTAAAGATAGAAGGGCATATGATTTTTTGGCACAACCACATCAACTATCCCGTCCCCAGGGCAAGCCCCCAGTCCCATCCTCCTCTGAGAGTGATACCACCGACTCTGAGTATCCGAGTGGCTCCCAGTCCCCAAACACCTCCGGTGCTATTCAGAGACGGGGTAGGAGAGGTAGACCAAGAGGACGGGGGATTAATAATAGCGGTACCCGGGGGTCTTTTTTAGCCAACAACCCCCCGATCACGGGGTACCTTCTGAGGGGGGATCCCAGCCAACCTGGGAAAAAGTAAGATCAGGGGGCGAGATGGACCACTGCATCATCAATCTGTCTAAACATCATCTTGATGATGCGGAGATGAACCTATTGTCCAAAGGTCTCTCCTTTGTCCCATCAGTACGTTTTGACTCGTTTAACTGGGTCAAGGATTTACATCTTTTTGCGAGAAAATTAAAATGGAAGAAGTTCTTTAAACTTAACGACCGAAAGAGATGCATGGAGCTAGGGATTAATGAATCTGAAATAGGGGATTTTGACAATTTGATGGTCCTTTTACAGGAATCTGAAAGGGAACCAGGGAAGGGTCCGTTCACTTCGCTCAAGGAGAAAAATATGAAATTTCCGGCCGTTGAGTCCACACACATCGACCTTTTTGTGGACCTTGTGACTGAGGAGTTCAAACGGTTGGAAGGAAATATTCATGATCCTTATAACAACCTCAGCTCTGCTGAAAGGTCAGCGTTAGTGAATTTGGAACGCAATGAGCATGTGGTCATAAAGCCCTCGGACAAGGGGGGGAATATCGTCCTCCTTGAACGTGTGGATTATGTTAACATGTGCCGCAAACTTCTTTCTGATGAGACTGGTTACCGCCCTCTATCAGTAAACCCTATGGAGAAATTCTCCAAGGAACTTAAAAAGCTTCTGGATAGGGCTTTGAATGACCATCTCATCAGTGATCAAGAACATAGCTTTTTACTCCCGAAGTTTCCCACCACGGCAACATTCTATGGTCTCCCCAAAGTCCATAAAGGCTATCCCCCCCTCAAGGGACGACCTATCGTCTCGGGGGTGAATAGCCTTACACAAAATATCAGTATCTATGTGGACCGTATCCTGAGACCTTTTGTTACGAGCTTACCCTCATACGTTCGAGACACTACGGACGTCCTCAAACATCTTGAAGGGCTAGTCTTGGAGGAAAATGTATACCTCGCCAGTTTGGACGTAGAGGCTCTCTACTCCTCAATCCCCCATAATAAGGGTTTAGAGGCGGTGGAAGCTTTTTTGAGTATGAGGGGTACCCAATGTTCCAACCACAACCGCTTTGTGGTGGAACTTCTCAGATTTACGTTGGAAAAGAACTTTTTCCTGTTTGGGGATGAACTCTTCCACCAGCTGAGGGGGACCGCTATGGGGAGCCCAATGGCCCCCAGCTACGCGAATCTCTACCTCGGCTGGTGGGAGGATCGGGTGGTCTTCTCGGAGGAATATGCCAGATGGACATCCCATCTATCCATCTGGCTTAGGTATATAGATGATATACTGATCCTCTGGTCATCTACCCCCAATGACTTTCATGATTTTGTTCAGGCACTCAATGTGAATACCCTGGGCTTAAAATTCACGAGTGAGATCAATGAGAGATCAATAGCATTCCTTGATCTACACATATCCAAAACTCCTGAGGGACAACTACAGACAAGAGTACATAGAAAGGAGACGGCTACGAACAGCTTGTTGCGGTGGGAGAGCTGTCACCCCATCCCCCTCAAGAGGGGTATACCTAAGGGACAGTTTCTCAGGCTCTGCCGTAACTGCAGCCATATGGAGGATTTTCTAATGCAAGCCAATGATTTGAGCGATAGATTTGCACAACGAGGTTTCCCGAAAAGAACGGTAACGAAGGCCTTTCAGCATGCATTGACTTCAAAAAGAGATGATCTCTTAAGTCCCAAAACTAGGGAAAATGAAGACATCATACGGCTGATCGGTACCTTCGATATGAAGGCTGATGCAATTAGGCATATCCTCAGTAAATATTGGCGAATCCTGAGACAGGACCATGATCTGGAGAACTGCTTAGCACATTCTCCATCAGTCACCTTTCGTAGAGGGAAAAACCTTCGTGACAGACTTGTGCATAGCCATCTTGAACCTATTCGTTCCTCTCAAACGTGGCTACCAGCCGGAACCGGCACGTTCAAGTGTGGAAAATGCAGTGTATGCCCACTGGTTCTTCTGGGGAGTAATTTCCAGGGAGCCAGTACTGGGGTGACATACTCCATCAGAGACTACAATAACTGCAGGACAGAGGGAGTGGTCTACATGTTGTCCTGTCCCTGCCCTAAGAACTATGTGGGCAAAACACTCCGCCAAATTAAGATACGGGTGCAAGAACACGTAGGTGACATTAGGAACCAAAGGGATACCACTGTGGCCAGACATTTTGCCACATATCATAACAGTAATCCCAATCTTCTACACTTCCAAGTGATCGAAAAGGTGAGACCCCCTAAGCGAGGGGGAAATTGGGATAGACTGATCCAACAAAAGGAGGCAAGATGGATTTATACTCTGAACACAGTGGAACCGAGTGGTCTAAATGACAAGCTTTCTTTTGTGAGTTTCCTTTAAGGTTCTCTAAGATGTCCGTGTGCACCCTGTCTATCACTATTACACAATAATGTCCCTTACTCCAGAAGTATTCTCTGCCTTTTCAGTATACTGTACTCCTGTTTTGTATTTATCTAGCCTTATATTTGTACATTCTTAGTGCAGGTTACATACTGCACATATGATCGACCTCATCTTTTATCTTACCTATTTGATGCGAGTGTACCACTCACTAACCTGCCTCGGATGTTATGTGACGAACATCCGTTTTGTTCCCCTTTCTTGATTATCATGAGTGAGACTTGGTACCCCTTACCTGGCTATCTTTGTATAGCAGGAGTGGCCCTTTATCTTTGTTTATCTACATCACCCCGTAGCGGTCCAATAGCCATGGCTTATCCGTGATCAAGGCGGTCCTGAGTGACGCGCCGATCACGTGACCAGGGGATTCCTCCCCCGGATCTGCTCTATGGCCGGGACAACTGATGACGTACTGGGGCGTGTCCAATGGAGAGGCTCGAGTGCTTTGGCCCATCCGATTGGACAGGACCACTCCATCTGCTTTCAGGTGGGAGGGGCCAAACCTTTATATACTCAGCGTCTTTCCCGCGGCCGCTGCCGCTTACATCAATGCGGGAATCCGCTGTATGAATGTGTGTTACATCAGTATGACCTACTACTTTACACTTATATACAGAATACCTGATCCCTGATGAACTATATAGGGAAACGCGTCGGATCTTAGATTTATGGAGTGCTAGTTTAGGAGTAGGGTGGTAGTGGCTATAGCATTAGAGCCACTGTTTATAGCCCATTCAGGCGGTAGTGCGGCTCATGAGCCCTCCCCTTCCCTGTATCGTAGTACGTGTAGCCTCCACTCTCTGTTAGTCAGACCTCGGTGCATGCCATTATCTAGGCTAATTGCCCGAGCTCAGATTCATTTTAATAGGCTTAGTATCCTATTTAATGGGGCTGGCTTCCTCGATCTAGCATCATACAGCACATTAGTGGTGCTCACATTATCATTATCTAGCCAGTATACATCCCCTATACTAGGACTGATCCCCATATAGACTGGTTACCATATACCAGCTTGGGTGATCAGACCTCAGTGTGTATCCACACCTTGCATTGGTGTTAGGTTTTATCCACTTCACCACATTCTTTGCTATTTTAACAAGTATTTTGAATAAAAGTTATATTTTAGTTTTGATACTCTCTACCCCTTCTTTCTTCAGTGATGTCTCAATTTTTCAAAGGGACCATGGTTCAGGAATAAAATGTGTTATTTAATTGAAAAAGAATGTCTTCTGATAAGTTAGCAGATGTATGCAAACATCTGCAATCTATTCTTCACTGTTCAGCGCGTATATTATCTCCCGACAAGTTAACAGATGTGAAGAACAGTGAAGAATAGAATAAAAACAGTGACCACAGGATCATTTAAGTGAAAAACGCAGTGAAAAACACAGTGAAGAATAGATTACAGATGTTCGGCACATCTGCTTACTTGTCGGGGTGATACGCTGTCCCGAGATCCGCTCCTCTTCTTCCACTGAAGTCTCCCCGTGCTGCCCGATGTCTCCCCCGTGCTGCCCGATGTCTCCCCCGTGCTGCCCGATGTCTCCCCCGTGCTGCCCGATGTCTCCCCCGTGCTGCCCAATGTCTCCCCGTGCTGCCCGATGTCTCCCCCGTGCTGCCCGATGTCTCCCCTTGCTGCCCGATGTCTCCCCCGTGCTGCCCGATGTCTCCCCGTGCTGCCCGATGTCTCCCCCGTGCTGCCCGATGTCTCCTCCGTGCTGCCCGATGTCTCCCCTGTGCTGCCCGATGTCTACCCCGTGCTGCCCGATGTCTCCCCCGTGCTGCCCGATGTCTCCCCCGTGCTGCCCGATGTCTCCCCCGTGCTGCCTGATGTCTCCCCCGTGCTGCCCGATGTCTCCCCCGTGCTGCCCGATGTCTCCCCCGTGCTGCCCGATGTCTCCCCGTGCTGCCCGATGTCTCCCCCGTGCTGCCCGATGTCTCCCCGTGCTGCCCGATGTCTCCCCCGTGCTGCCCGATGTCTCCTCCGTGCTGCCCGATGTCTCCCCTGTGCTGCCCGATGTCTACCCCGTGCTGCCCGATGTCTCCCCCTTGCTTCCCGATGTCTCCCCGCGCTGCCCGATGTCTCCCCCGTGCTGCCCGATGTCTCCCCGCGCTGCCCGATGTCTCCCCGCGCTGCCTGATGTCTCCCCGCGCTGCCCGATGTCTCCCCGCGCTGCCCGATGTCTCCCCGTGCTGCTTGATGTCTCCCTGCTGTTTGATGTCTCCCTGCTGCCGTTCCGCGCGTATCTTCCGACAAGTAAGCAGATGTGCCGAACATCTGTAATCTATTCTTCACTGTGTTCTTCACTGTCTTTTTCACTTAAATGATCCTGTGTTCACTGTGTTCACTGTTTTTATTCTATTCTTCATTGTTCTTCACTGTGTTTTTTTAATTAAATGCTCGATCTCGAGCAGGGGAAATACTCGTCCGAGCAACGAGCCGTTTTGAGTACCTTAATACTCGAACGAGCATCAAGCTCGGTTGAGTATACTCGCTCATCTCTAATGATAATCTATTTAGTCTGCTGTTTCTCCATACCCTCCCTGCTCTGCCCCTACCATATAGAGCATTAAGATTCACTGATGCAGTAAACCATCAATGTGCTGCATCTATTTTCTCAAACCCTTTCTTCTCTCCATGTGTTTTTCCCTACACTGGGGATCATCAGGAGAGTCAATACACGTTTCTATTGTAAGAAAATAGTAACATTTGTGCTAGATGTCCTGATGGTGGACACTGACCAGTGATACACCGCTGTATTGGTTCTGTAGATTGGTCCCCAATTGGAAACTAATTTCCCAAGAGTTGGATGAGTTAGAGCACTATGGATATGTGTAACACATGTGCTGGAAGCTTTCTCAAACATATACTGCCACTTTTTTTTTTTACAAATTCAATACAAAATGTTCCAGATATTAAAAAGTAGCTAAAAATGTTGTTTATCATAACAATATCTACTATAGTTTAACAAAAACATTACCTTTACCCTTAGTTAGTTTACATGGGAAAATGTTAACTATTTTTAAATGGGCATTTTAAAGGGATAACCCGAGCAAACCAGTAGCAGCAACTTCGTGCAACAAATAATCCCTATTAATACCTGTTATTGCTGAGTGCTCTTCTAAAAATAACTTAATCTGTGTGGTAAGGTACTTCATAGAGACTGGGGCGGAGAGCTGTCCGATGAAGTTATTCTACTGTAGACATGTTCCCATTCATTGTTATTGACAGCTCTACTTTCAGATAAGTCACTGTCTGGCTTTCCTGTTGGTTTGTGCATGTGACACTTATGTTGGATACAAAGTGTAAGCCCATGACTTTAGAAAAGCCAGTTTGGAAGAAGAGACATCAGTCTCTATGAAGTCCTTGCTTCCTAGCCCGCTGACTTCTTTCATATGGATTAAAAGTTATTTTTTTCAAGTTGGAACAGTGCTCATGAATAACACATCGATACAGTATATGGAAAGCAGTTTACATGCTGCACAAGCTACTGGGGTTGGACCAATTGTGATTTTTCTCCCATTTCCACATGATAGGGAATAGCAATAGCAATAATTGTCCCAGCTTCACAACTAAGTGCCAGAAATAGCAGAGCACGGCATTTGATCACCTGCATTAGTCCCATTTACTGACTATGAGAGTGCTGCAGATAGTAGATCACTTGCACTCCCATAGTATTAAATCGATCAATAAGTTACATTCTCGCCCTGCCTCTTAACTGTCAATTAGAGAGAACAGGATCCCCATTCTAGATCCCAGTAGTTGGAACCCCACTGAACAGATTGTTATTTCTTATCTTGTGGATAGGGGATAACAATTAAACTTGGTACAACCCCTCTAAGTAATTCCCCTTTTCAGTTTAGCCACCCACCCTTTCCTCTTGACCCCTTATTAGTTGAGGCATTTTAAGAAACTAAATAAATATGGTGAGAACAGTTTATTTTTGTTTTTATACCACTTGATATACTCTTAGCTGCAAATCTGGCCCATTGTACTTTTCCAACATTTGTACGATATGTACAGACTTTATAAAGTGCAGCACAATTAATTTCCATGAAGTCACTCAATGACAAATGAGAAAAGGTATTGTTATTTTTAGTCTTTTTAACTTGTAGGTTCAATTCCCTGATCAGGAAAATAAATGCTGCCTAAAACAGAAATGACTGTTTGCCCTGAGGTCACGAACATTCTCTGAGATACTTGTGTGCATACTTACTATCCATAATTCAGCTTATTAGAATATGATTAATGTCACTTTACTTCTCATAATTATCCTAGAATGGCTGGATTTCTGTTCTATGAGATGTGACAATGCTGAACAGTCAGTTGAGGAAAGTCACTGTAGAGTGACAGCGACAGATACAAGCTGACATGCAGCATGTGTAAGGAATTGTAATGGAAAGTGCCCTGCCGTAGAGGATTTTTCTTTTCCCGTGGTAATTCTTGTCCTAATGTCAGTGTTCTGAACAGCAAATGTTAAACAGGTTTTGTTCCAAAAAGACAGAATAAAAATTCATTGAACATATCTTAAAGACTAAATAACCTAAAAAAATTATTTTATAGTAATTTATGAATTGCAAATGAACACCTTTAAAAGATCATCGAGCCAAACAGCTACTGGAACTCAATATGTGGTCTACCCCTAACAGAAGTAGTAAGGAGTATTTTGTTACAGCTTTTGTTATAACTTTAAGTTATTTTTGTTAAAAGCTTGTATAGTCTTAATACATGATGAATTGTTTCATGGTGGAGGGCACAAATTTAGTGGATTGCTCCAAAATCAGGACACATTCATGGCACGCCAATTTTACTTGATATTAAACAATTTGACACATACAGACATACAGTATTTATTATGACTCCTGCAGTTGTGGCTCTTACGTGTGAAGGATTACATACCAGATTTTCAAGGTCAAAAAATTCCATGTCCACTCTTCCATGTTATGTTACTAACAATGATGATCCCTGTGTGCCTCCTGTTGGCTGTTGCAATGACACTTGTAATATAATACATATGGGTATTATGGGTATAAACAATATACCCAAAAATAAAAGAAACTAAAAGAAACTAATCTAAAAATCATTTTTTTTTTAAATAACCATAGAAGTATTAAATGCATATACTAACATAAGGAAAAGACACAGAATGAGCAGAAATACTAATTGGTCAAGGTATAGTGGTTTATTATTTCAACTTCTACTGGTAGGTTCCCCCTTAATCATGGCTTCACTGGAAAGGTGGCCTGTGGGGCAGCCTGTATATCATAAATACATTCCCCTGAATGACTCACAATACATTTATTGCCAGACATCAATGGAAATCAAAGTGTTGTGAAAAGTTGCTTTAAAGGCCCAGGATACAGTATATGCAATTATATATTTATATCAGGATTTACTTTTCTTTAAGATTAATATTCTGCTGCAAATCATATACACCTACAGTACTATTAACATAGCTCAGTGTTTCCCTTTATTATCTTATGCTGCTTTCAGCTAGGTCAGCAATCATTGTCTTATACCTACTTCTCAAAGGATCACAAGTGTCTCTTGTGTACATGTGTATTGAAAGCAAGAGGATTTCATGGGTTAAAGAGATGGTCTAAATAGATTTTCATAAACTGACATTAGAGAGCATTGCCTCTGTCCCTTCATTATCCCTCTACAGGCCTGTAAACTTAAGAAATTAGGTCCTAAAGTTGTTTGCAAATGACCTGTGAGATGTCCAATGAGTCATTAGCATATTCAAGCTGTCCAGCTTATTCATGAGTGGGAGGCACAGCCACAGCCCCAGTGCTTGACTGACAGTCTGTATAATAGTGTGAGGCTGTATAATGATGTGCTTCCTGGTGCTGGCGCCCCCTGCAGCCTGTGTGTGTATAGGAGAGATACAACAGCTCCAGGCAGCCATGTTATAGCAGAACATGTCAGGTACTTGTGTTGCTGATGTCTGTGTCTCACGTATGTGTAAGGGAGGATGCAGAATGTCAGCAGATGCAGCACACACACTAGCAATGCTTTACTATACATTACACACAGACATGAGCAGGGGGAGGAGAGGGGAGGGGGAACAGGAGTGACATCACTGCCTCTGAGCATGTGACTAACCTAATTTACATAATAAAGAATTGATGATTTTATAATGATTAATGTATGAAATAACTAGATAAAGACTGGGATGGATCCTTGTGAGCTGCTCCAACAGGTAGTAGTGACAGAAATAGTGACACAGACCTGATGGCAGGTGTCCTTTAAGGTCCTTTTCATTACAATATTTGGTGAGTGTTTGGGTGTCCATAGGTCACCTTGAAATCTAGGGACATGGGCTATGGCCCAAAACTCCTATATTATAATCCACTACTGGTTATATCTACTGTTGTTGATTAGTTTTGATTTTTTTGTTAATAAATCAGTTTAGATTTTAACTACTACTATAATTAATGCTACAGTAATTTCCAAGAAAATATGTATGATGCACTTCATCAATAAAGACATGATATAATAAAATTACTGTCACACCAAATAACTTAGCAGAACTGCTTTAAACTACAAATAGTTTTGCTCCAGAGAAATCTTAAGAGAATGTCTCCTAAAGAGGATTAAACAGATCATGGATTACATTTTCCTAAATAATACTAGAATGGTAATAATTTACTAATTAATAGATATTATTATAAAACTGTGAATAAATGTAGCCATGGTCATCAGTGATTAGCGGACAATTCTTAAAATTACATGTTATGTAATCTTAAAAGGTCATCCTAAATTGATCTGACTTAATGATCCATGTGTTGTGCACTGATAACAATATTCTTTGTCTTGCTCGCTGTTTATATTGCAGCAAGTCCTTTGCGATACAGTGATTTAACAGTAGAATTGGTCTTATAGTGTTATCAATTGCTCATTATTATGCATATGAGCCTATGTTTTTTAAGACAAAATATACTTTGCTGCAATTTATGACTTACTGATTGATGTTGGTACACTCACTTGACCCTTATGTGTCAATATTCTTTTATATAGTCTTAACACGTACACTGTTGCAGTATATATAATCAGAATAAACACACAGAATGCAGCTTTTTCAATGGTATGAGAACACAAAGATCTGGTGGGGAATAGGGGAAGAGGCTGGCTATTTATTAAATTACCTGGTGGCCAGTGCCAATTAGAGGTGCACTGCCCTTTAATGCCGGGCCGCAGGATCCAACGGTGGATTGTGGTGAGGTGAGTGACACTGCTGGCGTGGCACACATAGGAGAACGGTTGCAAAGCCATTGGTGTTTCCCGAAGCAAGCCAAAAATTGATTCTTTACTTGAAAAAATAAAAAATGGGCTAGAAGATCCCTTGAGATGGTATCAGACTGGTATTTCAGCTTGGGGACATGTGCACTATGTAGATGGATAGTTCAAAATGTATAAGCGGTGTTAGCAAGTGTTTTGTGAGGTGTCTCACATAATCAAGGAGCTGGTGAGTAGAAAATACCCGGAATTTGATTTTATTCTGTAGGTTTATGTCCTCAAAGTCCACCATTTTAGCTCAGAGCTGTGTTATCTTTTCTTTGAGAGCTTGGTGAACATTAGCTAGGTCATTAGCACCTCTTGTATTTCCAGGTATTTTCTTAAATCGAATGCAACGTGGTCAGTCAGTGCACTCATCCCTAATGAGGTATTTATTTCCATGTATTTGCTCTGTATGTAGACTTCAGGGTATAGTTTCTGGCAATGCTTACTTTGGTCTCTCAGATGGAGATTGGGGGCTGGTAGTGCTTAAAACTGGCTGTGGAGATGAAGCAAGTGAGCCTAACCAGGAGGGTTGTGGGGACGGTTGCTAGCTCTTTGGACCGGGGCCAATGCCATGTTGGAAGTCCTAGAAATGGGGTATCAGGCCACTTATCTGGCACATTGAAGGCAGGAGCTGCAGGTACCTGGTCTTTCTAAAGAGTGGCCTGAGGCAGATTAGTAAGATGGTGAGGCGGGAGCTGGCTGTATTCGTGCACAGGCTGCTGGCAACATTATTCTGTCTGCTCTGAGGAAGGGGGGTGAAATTGGTGAACTCACCTGTTCAGCTGGCCCTTTAGAAGAGTCTGCAGGTCACTAGCAAGAGAGGAGATGCTCTAGAAGTTATAGTGTTGAGGAGCTCCTGCTTTACACGCCCATCTTCCACAGCGCCCTAGCAATGTGCACTGGATTAATTCCCACTGCTATATTGGGAGCGTGAAAGAAGCCTTTTCTCCTTTTTATAGATAAAAACTCTATGATTTGTAGTTTAAACTTGATGTACTTGCATCTTCTTCCAACATTATCAACTACTAGTGGTAGATCCCGGCATGACCCAGGATAGTAAATAACTCTCTTAGTTTTAACAAAATAGAATTTGTTAACAAAAAATATTTTATATCTATCTCTCCCTGTCTTTATTGAATTCAATCTCCCTGACTGTCTCTAACTCTTCCTGCATTTCTCTCTGTCTCTCACTCTCCCTGCCTGTCTCTCTGTCTCTTACTCTGCCTGTCTGTCTCTCTGTCATTCACTGTCTCTAACTCTTTCTACCTGTCTCTCAATCACTCTCCCTGACTGTCTCTCTGTTTTTCAATCACTCTCTGTCTTTCACTCACTCTCCTTGCCTGTCTCTCTGCCCCTCACTCTCCCTGCCCATCACTCTTTCTGCTGTCTCTCTGTCACTCCCTCACTTTACCCGCCTGTCTCTTGGTCACTCACTCTCCCTGCCTGTCTCTCAGTCATTTACTCTATCTGCCTGTCACCCTGCCTGTCTCTCTGTCACTCACTCTCTCTGCCTGTGTCTCTTCCTGTCTCTCTGTCACACCCTCACTTTACCTGCCTGTCTCTCTGTCATTCCCTCACTCTTTTTGCCGGTCTCACTGTCACTCACTTACTCTCCTTGCCTGTCTCTTTGTCACTCACTCTCTCTGCCTGTGTCTCTGTCACTCCCTCACTCTACCTGCCTGTCTCTGTCTCTCACTCTCATTGCCTTTCTCTCACTCTCCCTGAATTTCTCTATGTCACTCACTCACTCTCCCTGCCTTTCACTCAGGCTTTCTATCTCTTACTCAGACTTTCTGTCTCTATGTAACTCACTCACTCTCCCTGTCTGTCTATGTGTCATTCACTTTCCCTGCCTGTCTCTCTGTCACTCACTCTGCCTGCGGGCCTCTCTTTTACTATCTTACTCTACTTGCCTGCCTCTCACTCTCTCTCTCTCTTGGGTCTAAGTATTATTTCCTCTCCCTGTATACCAGCACTATTTTAGTATAAAGATGGAATATGTAGATTAGCTGTGTATGGTCAGTGTAATTCATTCTCAGCTTTATACAACTGCTATGGTTTGGACTATACATTGAATAGAGCACTCATGTGGCTACAGAACAGCTCCCTGCCAGACATGTTATTGTCATAACTCCAGTATACGAAGTGACTGCATATAAGTATTTTTTAATCTCTCTCTCTATTATATATTTTACACTATAGATACTTATTTATGACAAGCAATTAATATCTCATATAGTTCATATATCATATCTCAGCTTTAAGTTATTGAAAGCAGTTAACAAAACAAAAGCAGAGCGGTGGTTGATTACAGAGGGTAACGGACAGATTACTCTTATGTTTGATAAATCATTAGTGCCTCCCATTATCAGATCTAAGTGCCTTTAAACTGAAGACAAGGATTTTTTTAGTAGAAATTGTTCTTGCTTACAAGAACATCCAAAAAAAAATCTAATATAATCCAGGTTGTATTTTAGGACATTAGGCTGCTATATGTAAAGGCTCTCTAAGACAAGGCCTCTTCTAAAAAGTAGCTATCCCATTCCACTTATCTAAATAAAGATTTTATAGAATAAATTCTTAGAGGAACTGGTTTCGGCTTCTCTTTGTTGTTTTGCATCCCGGAAACTACCAAATATAATATATACCAGAAGTTTAGAAAAAGCTGCATTTTGGAAGTTTTATCTGTGTTACTCATTTTGAGTCGTTCCACAAAAAAAATTCTTGACCATTGGGAAGCACATAGCTCCTGGGGATTTGCCCCCCACTTAGTGTTCTTAATACATTCAGAATATGGGTGACTTCATGTGTCCCATAATTCAACAACTCTGAAACAATTATTTGTTCTACAGTCATAGCCAAAAGTTTTGAGAATTACACAAATATTATATTTTCACATGATCTGTTGCCCTCTGGTTTTTATGTTTGTCAGATGTTTTTATCACATACAGAAATACAAGTGCAATCATATTATGAGTAACAAAAGCTTTTATGAACAGTTAGAATGAGTTAATGCAGCAAGTCAATATTTGTAGTGTTGACCCTTCTTCTTCAGGACCTCTGCAATTCTCCCTGGCAGCTCTCAATCAACTTCTGGACCAAATCCTGACTGATAGCAGTCCATTCTTGCACAATCAATGCTTGCATGTTGTCACAATTTGTTGGTTTTTGTGTGTCCAACCGCCTCTTAATGATTGACCACAAGTTCTCAATGGGATTAAGATCTGGTGAGTTTCCAGGCCATGGACCCAAAATCTCTGTTTTGTTCCCTGAGCCATTTAGTTATCACCTTTGCTTTATGACAAGGTGCTCCATCATGCTGGAAAAGGCATTGTTGATCACCAAACTGCTCTTAGACAGTTGGGAGAAGTTGCTCTTAGAAGACATTCTGGTACCATTCTTTTTTCATGGATGTGTTTTTAGGCAAGACTGTGAGAGAGCCAATTCCCGTGGCTGAGAAGCAACCCCACACATGAATGGTTGCAGGATGCTTTACAGTTGGCATGAGACAAGACTGGTGGTATCGCTCACCTTGTCTTCTCTGAACAAGCTGTTTTCCAGATGTTCCAAACAATCGGAAAGGAGATTCATCAGAGAAAAGGACTTTACCCCAGTCCTCAGCAGTCCACTCCCTGTACCTTTTGTAGAATATCAGTCTGTCCCTGATGTTTTTTTTTGGAGAGAAGTGGCTTCTTTGCTGCCCTCCTTGACACCAGGCCTTGCTCCAAGAGTCTCCGCCTTATCGTGCGTGCAGATGCACTCACACCTGCCTGCTGCCATTCCTGAGCAAGCTCTGTACTGCTGGTAGCCCGAAATGGAAACACTTTTAAGAGATGGTCCTAGTGTTGCTGGTCTTTCTTGGGCACCCTGGAGCCTTTTTGGCAACAATGGAACCTCTCTCCTTGAATTCCTTTATGATGCGATAGATTGTTGACTGAGGTGCAATGTTTCTAGCTGTGATACTCTTCGCTGTTAGGCAAGTTTTGTGCAGTGCAATGATGACTGCACGTGTTTCTAACCATGGTTAACAGAAGAGAAACAATGATGCCAAGCACCAGCCTCCTTTAAGAGTGTCCAGTGGTGTGATTCTTACTTAATCATGACAGATTGATCTCCAGCCCTGTCCTCATCAACACCCACACCTGTGTTACTGGAGCAATCACTGAAACAATGTTAGCTGCTCCTTCTAAGGCAGGCCTGCAATGAAGTTGAAATGTGTTTTTGGGGAAAAAAATGCAAATTGCCATTATAAAACATGATGCAGTGGACTTTGTAAAAATTAACATTTGTATCATTCTCAAAACTTTTGGCCATGACTGTATTTGGTTCTCCTGATACTTTTTTGCACTTGTATACAGCTGCCACTGCAGGTTTTTTTTTTAGCAATCATAATCAATTATTATTATTATTATTATTTTTTTTAAATAAATCAAGATTGAAGCAATAAGCTTTTGTCACCAAACTATATGACTGTGATATGCTATTAGGTTCTTTTGACAGTACAGCCCTTTAAGAAAAAAATGGGTATTTACATATTACAACAGTGATAGGTAGGAAACATTGGTAATAGTATAGAATAATACTGAATATTAATAATCATTTATTTGCGATTACCTTATGTAAATGTAAATTCATTTATTCACTATGTTAGACACATCACTTACTCACTATGTTAGACACATTGGCCCACATTTACTAAAGGCTGCATGCCAGTTTTCTGCCGTACTTCACATTCTTTCATGTTCAAACTGCTTGCACATGTACAGTATTCAAGAAGTGTCCGCACCAAATTTGTATCGTGGCTGCACTATTCTTGACATGAAACATGTCACTGACACATGTAATTTCTTCACTGAAATGAACGTTCTTGTGCACGGTCGGACAGTGCGCCACATTTAACATGCAAAGTCTGACAGAAGTGTGTTGTACGCCCCATGTTAAAGTTGCACCAAAAAAAGTTGGTGCACTCTGTTGGAGCAGTAAAGAAGGTACCAGATTCATGAATAATGGGCACCACAAGTAGGAAAGACTAGGTATAATAGAATTTCCCCTTTATAAAATATAGTACAAGCACAGCATTACTACCTGGAACATGCAGTCATCATTATCTCAGATCCATAATTAACCAAGACAATGCAAAGATAATAAACCTTAACATTGTATTGTGGGGGCCTCTTGAAATACAATTAAACCTGACAAAATGAAATACATTGTTTGACTTCAGTTCTATGTTATATTTGTAACAATACTTGATGATAGATAGAGGTGAAAAAAATGATTTGTATGATTCAATATTCGGGTACTTCCGCCTTCCTCTGTCTTCTGTAATCTCACACAGTGGGAAGGGGAAAGAAGTGCTTGTGCACAGTGTAACAAATGAACTTGACATGATGCAGATTCTGCATTGAAGGAGGATGCTTGTATTTCAACCTCTATGGGACAAATGTTCTTATCCATCCAATTCTACTAGCTCTAGTATTATCTAAGAAATGAATGTATTGAATGCAATGGTATTGATAATAGCTTATATTTAATGCCAATGTTATACTACCAAAAGAAATGGTGTTATAATAATATAATGATTTATTTTCATGACATATCAGTAGGATATGTAAAAAATGTTTAGAAAAGTGTTTTTATTTGTTCTGTTAGGAGAAGCTTCTAAGGTAACTACACCTCTATACACCACTTTATATGGTACTAGAATCAATGGATGGATTTATCCCTTCTGCCTGTGCAACACCCCTGCAGATGCAAAGGGTTAAGTAGGAGTTGTGAAAGTAACTCTCTCCATGTCAGAAGCTGTAACTTGAGATATTTAGTAAATGCAGCCTGTGAATACTGCCTGGAAAGGCAACAGTTAACTATGTGTATGATGTTGACCAATGATGTTGCTGGCTTGTAAAGCAGAGTGTGATTGGAGAGGTGCTACCATTTGACCAGGGGAAGTGATAAAACCCCTGTGGGAGAACAAGCCTCTTGGACCTCCTGCTCCTTCTCAGGAGCCTGCACATGCTCTCAGACCTCATGGTCTCTCTACAGAGCAGGGAGCACGTCCTATCACAGAGTGAAGAGAGGGATAGTGTCTGTTCACCATTAGAACTGATGCTCAGCTAATCCCAGGACAAGAGCTGCAGCATCCACAATTGGACACAGCTCCATCCCAGCCTGCAACTACTACCAGGCTGGTGATCCATTCCTGAGGATACTCTCCTTGACCACTCCAGTAATCCGGAATCTCCAGTAATCCGGAATCTATTCCAAGATCGTTTTGGCCATTTGCCTGCAGTTGTTCCAATAAAGAACTGTGAGTTATTTTGCACAATGTTGCCTCCGTCTGTTCCCTGGATAAGGCTGTACCACCAAGGGCTCCCCATCCATCACCGAGGGATATATATTACAGACACTCAGGGGTTGCCCCAGGGAGATCCAGTACATCAGCCTCTGCCTCCATATATCTGGCACACACCACCTGCTTTATACCTGCCAGGCTATAGGACAGCCCTCCGGTCCCCATACCAAGCACCATCACATCAGGGTGCCTAGGCCGCAACCGCCAGAAACTCCTGTATTCTCCAGGCCCCAAGAAAAAGGCTAGGCCCCGGTGGAGGATGTTGCACCGAAGTTCAAGCTTTGGTTTCAGGACCATTGGAGGTCCTTCATAGGTCCTGAAATGGCTCATGTATACATGTCTATTAAAAGCAGGTACAGATGTGCAAGGATTTCATTGGTGAAGGTCCTTCCTTATCAAATTTGGTGGGTGGTTTGATATAACTGCATCCCAAAATGCTTCCTTAAATGAAACTAAAGCAAATTATCGCATATGGTTATCTCTGTAACAGAAAAATTGCCATTTTTCATTACTTATAAAAAATTTAGCAAAAAGGCCTCTTTCACGCTTGGGTTTTTCATGCGCATGTTCTGCGCATGCTTTTGACGTGCAGAACTTGCATTGCACTCTGACCCAGAGTCGATGTTTTTTTTCAGACTTGCTTTTTTTCACGCACACATGCGCATATTTTTTTCCGTGCGTTTAAATCTCAGCATGCTCTACATTTGCAAGTCACACGCATGAAAAATGCACCATACAAGTCTATGGAGATGCATCAATGTGTTTTTCACTGATCAATTGCCATAGAAAAGATAGACCTCAGTCCTAAATCCTTTTCGCGTGCATTAAAAACGCATTGCTAATGCATTGGAAACACCAAAAAAACATGAGTGAAAAAGACACTGAACAAACTCTGACTGATAACTCATTGAACTCTGAAGTTATCTGCAACACAAGTGTGAAAGAGGCCTTACCAAAATTGACCTGCAAAAATTGACACCCTACATTCTGTTCATATTCTGTATATCAAAATGTAACAGAGATAACATTAGGCAGATATTATTAAAACAGAACAATGCTACTGTATATAAATTCTGGTATAAAAATAAAGGGGATGTGTCATTAGGACTGCACAGTGGAAGTCATAAAAATGAAGGAAAGAATTTCTTTTCCAGCTTCCCAGTATTTACATCTCCTCCATTTCTGGAAACACATGATAGCTGGTAGTCTCAAAGACAGAATCCTGGTTATTAGACATTGATGCTTTATTTGATTTTATATAATCTAATCTAAGATTATATTTTAACTACTTACCGTATATACTCGAGTATAAGCCGACCAGAGTATAAGCCGAGACCCCTTATTTTACCACCAAAAACTGGGAAAACCTATCGACTCGAGTATAAGCCGAGGGTGTAGTATACAGTCAGCCCCAAGTAGTATACAGCCAGCCCCCATATAGTATACAGCCAGCCCCATGTAGTATACAGACAGCCCCAAGTAGTATACAGACAGCCCCAAGTAGTATACAGACAGCCCAATGTAGTATACAGACAGCCCCAAGTAATATACAGACAGCCCCCTATAGTATACAGCCAGCCCCCATGTAGTATACAGCCAGCCCCCATGTAGTATACAGCCAGCCTCCATGTAGTATATAGCCAGCCCCCATGTATACAGCCAGCCCCCATGTTTCATACAGCCAGCCCCCATGTAGTATACAGCCAGCTCCCATGTTGTATACAGCCAGCCCCCATGTTTCATACAGCCAGCCCCCATGTAGTATACATACTGTTCCCATGTTGTATACAGCCAGCCCCAATGTTGTATACAGCTAGCCCCATGTAGTATACAGCCAGCCCCTTGCCAAGTGCATAAAAAAATAAAAAAACGTAATACTCATCCTCCGGTGTCCGGATCGTCATCAGCAGTGACACTGCCGCATCATAGTGCGCACCCACCAGCAGATAGCATGGACGCGAAGAAGAAAGAAGAAAGAAGAGGAGCCACCGGGACCCACGATGAAGATCAGGAGCCTCGCGCTGAAGATCGGGACCCGCGCCAATGATCCGGACACCAGAGGATTAGTATTAAGTTTTTATTTTTTACTTGACTCGTGTATAAGCAGAGGTGAGTTTTTTCAGCACATTTTTTGTGCTGAAAAACTCGCTTATACACGAGTATATACAGTATATACACTATACTACATTCAGTGGGGTAAGTATTTGATGCTGCTGATTTGGCAAATTTTCTCACCTACAAATAATGGAGAGGTCTGTAATTTTTATCATGGTAATTCTTTAATTAACATATGATTTTTAAATAAGTAATGAGCATTTTATTGCATAATGTATTTGATACAATGGAAAAAACAGAACCTAATATTTGGTATAAAAACCTGTCAAACACTTCCTGTGGTTCTTGCACACACTGCAGCAGGGATGATGGCGCACTCATCCATACAGATCTACTCCAGATATTTCAAGTTTAAGGGCTGTCACTGGACAACATTGAGTTTCAACTCCCTCCAAAGATTTTCAATTTGATTTAGGTCCTTGGACTGGCTAGGCCACTCCAGAATTTTTAAATGTCTATTATGAAACCACTTTTTGCACTAGCTGTGTGTTTTGGGTCATTGTTATGCTGGAAAATCCATCCATGACTCATCTTCAATGCCCTTACTTAGGAAAGTACATGGTCCCATTCCTTCTCCCTTAAATATAGTGCAGTTATCATGTCCGCCTATGAGAAAGGCACTCCCAAATTAGGATGTTTCCACCTCATTCTTTAGGGTTCTTGGGGTTGTACTTATCCTTCTTTATCCTCTAAACATAGAAAATGGTGTTGATAACAAAAGGTTTGATTTTGGTCTGATCTGTCCACTTGGCCTTTTTCCATGCCTCCTCTTGATTATCAAAATGTTCACTCTTGCAATTCAAAAAAAGTCTGGATATGTACAGACATGTCTAAGGAGTCCCTACAGGATTTTAGTCCATGATGACATAGTTTGTCAGTAACACTTATCTTTAAGACTGTGGTCCCAGCTCACTACAGGTCATTGACCAGTTTGTCCTTTGTATTTCTGGTCTGATTCTTGACCTTTCCCAAAATTATCATTACCTTGCAATGTAAGTCATCTGGTATTTCTTCCATTTTGTACTAATTGTTCCATAGCAGTTGTTATCTTCTCACCAAGCTGCTAGCCTATTGTTCCAAGCTCATCCCTGCCTTCTACAGGTCTACAATCATGGGCTCTTTGGTCTTGCCCGCGGCGGAGATGTTGTAGTTTAATTGATTTAGTGTAATAATAATAATAATAATTCTTTATTTATATAGCGCACACAGATTAGGCAGCGCTGCACAAAGCATGTCAAATTGGTCCATGCCCCCATGGGGCACACAATCTAAACAACCTACCAGTATGTTTTGGAGTGTGGGAGGAAACCAGAGTACCCGGAGGAAACCCACGCAAGCACAGAGGGAACATACAAACTCTTTGCAGATGTTGACCTGGGTGCTTCCCACTCAGCCACTGTAACCATGTGTGGACCGGTGGCTTTTATACAGGTAAGATATGCAAACAGGTGAAATCAATTGAGTGCAGAGTAGGGGGAGTTTCTTAAAAAGAACTGGTCTGAGAGAGCCAGTATTCTTGCTGGTTGGTAGTTGATCGAATAACTTCATATTTCATGCAACAAAATGCAAATTAATGATTTTAAAATCAAACAATTTGATTTTCTGTGTTTTGTTCTAAATTCTGTTTCTGCAGTTGAAATGTACCTATGACAAAAATTACAGCCCTCTCCATTCTTTGCACGGGGGAAAGTTGCAAAATGTGCAGATAATTCTTTTCCCCACTGTATCTAAAAACTTGTGGTCACATGTAGCATTCTCATAGTAAGGGTAACTTTTACAATAAAAAAAATCTTCTAGCCTGCTTCCTTATGTTGTGCTTTAGTCCTAAGATAAATGTGAGTGAAATGGTTTTCAAGTCTTTGTGGATGGGTTTAGACAGTACTTCAAAACTCCTTTCTTCACAGTTGCGTTATAAGAGGCCTTTAAAGCTATTAGATAGAACTTCAATGTACTGTTTCTGTACGTTAGCTTTTACAGCATTGTTATTCTCTTAACTTTCTGACAAAAGTCACAAAGGCACCTTCTGTGGGAACACGCTTAAAAGGAACTATGCAAGGCAATTCCTGACATCCTCACACAAGATAGGCTGTATTTATTTCTGTTTATATAGTTTTATAATGTACAGAACAGTACATCATGTTAAGCATACTTTAAAAGCTTTCCACCGTTCTGTTATTGTGTGTACATAATAAAAAAGTAAAAATGTGTCTAGTAAACTGCTATACACTGCTATATAGGATGAATCTTGGAAGAGTGTCTTACAAAAGTTTTAGAAGGCTAAGAACATTTGTGGATTAATTATGTATAGTAAGCTGTTATTTCAAAAAATATCAATTAGTGATATGCTTAAACATAATATGGATTTACAGCTGCTTTTTCTTCACTCGAAAATATGAAGTTCAAAAAACTATAATACAGTAAGGCAACATTTACTAAAACTGTTGCCATACCATGCCATATATTTGTGGAATAACATGTCTACATTTAGTGTAATATGTTGTAAATGTATGCAATTTTAAAATATATAAGTATTTTGCAAATGGCATTGACGCAGCTGAAATAGATCATACTATAAAACAAAAAAATTACATGTGAGTCTGCTCTATAAGAAGCAGGGTGACATGTCCGAGCACCATTATATAGAGGATACAGAGAGGGAAAGGTTGCTACAGGGACAGGGACAGTCAGATAGGGACTTAGAAAGATTTAATAACTCCCCTTTTCAGGGAAGCTAGATAGGGAGAGGAAGCCGCTGTATAGAAGGAAAGCTTCCTTCCTGTAATAATTGGCCATCTGTATACTGATACTGAACTATAGTCATGGAAGTATATGGATATGTGTAGAAATGGAGCTCACTGTCGAGTGTTTGACAACCATTCTGGTGCCTATATTTAAATATTAATGCAGATATTGCCACTAATAGTAGTTACAGTATTGAATCAATCAGTGATAATGATCCTTACTCATACAAATTTTCTTATTTTTAGTACATGGTACTATGCCAGTCACCCTTTATTGAAAATGCTTTTATTGATATTTTCAAACATAAACAATTTATGCAATAAAATCCATAATACAACACCAAGGGAAGAACAAACAATGAAAAATGGGGTAGGAGAGTGGGATTGGTGATTTTCTAATTTATCGGAAAGAAGGAAAAAATGCTCTCAGGTTGTCTTCTTTTACAAGCTAAATGAAAAATATATCACAACAGTGGTTCTTCAACATGGTGAGGTATTCTGGGTCCCAATTTCAGAACAGTTTTGAGTGCCCTTGATGTTCATGAGAGAACATGCCCCGATTCTTATTGAGCATTTCCCAGCTTGTCTTAATGTAGAAGAGATCAGATACAGAAGGACACAAAATTCAAACCACTATAAGTTTTGATATGTGGTTTAGGTGGATGGAGAAAGGAAGATGGAGAGGGAAAAATCAGGTAAGAGGAGGGGAGCAGATCCCAGGAATTCTCCCACCGCCATGATTGGTAGTGTGTATTGCATGTGTATGCACTCATAGGAGAATCAAAGGAGGGTTGTGAGCTATTTCACATTCTAGACACCATGTGGTTTATTGAAAGCAGATTCCATAGAGTGAAAAATGCTTGTACCTTTTTCTGTATGTGTAATGTCACTTCTACCCCTTCCATTTTAAATAATGACATTATCAGGGAGCGATGATACCCAAAATAGTGGCACCCTGACTTTGCAGCTGAACATTTAGGGTATCCTGCCAAAGGAGTGCATCCTATTTTATGGCTTTGTGAGGATGAAATGTATGCTTTATAGGCAGATTTCAAGGTTATCTTGTCAGTGTTCTGTCTGTATATCATGACTATACTAATGACCGTAAATTTCTCAATTAAAAAAAAAATGTCATTAGAGGGCATATACATATTTTTCTGTGAGGCCCTATGATATCCGCGTGCACTCCTGCCATTTAGATCTCTGAACTCTAATTCCATACATTGCTTCCTGTCAATTACAGACTTGTATGACCCCATCTCCCACATCCGTTTCATGCCATAAGTAAGTTCTCTATTAATGACATAACTTGACAACTTCTCTCACTTGTTCTGTTGCTTCTCATTACCGGACTCTCTGGTGAGTGACTTTCACCTATTGTCCAGGGAACAATCACATTCCATTACAATATAGACTAGAGGTATGACATGTTAGCATTCTATTTCAGATAAAATTGTATTAGTATAGTCCCAAAGGAGCATCCTAAGTTATCCATGTTCCATGAAACCATAGATTTTCCATATATGGAATAATACTACAGTGAAAGACAATCACAATAATTATTGGAAACTATAGTTTGATTCTATTTTCAGTATTACTCTTTCCCCACAAACAATATACTTCTGGATGATCAAACTGTAACTCTGCAATGACTTATTCATATTTTGTGCAGAGTTGGGAGACCCCTGCTCCATTCTAAGCAAGGAGCTTGGACATCCCCCATAAAAAAGCTAAATCTGTCCCTGCATGTTAAGGTATTCTATACAGTGAACAACAAAAAAAAATTATATATATAGATATATACGCTACCACTCTTAGGTTTGGAGTCAACTGGACAATTTAGCATTTTCCATTAAAACTCATATAAGGTACTTTTATTTTTCAAATGAGTCCATTTGCTAGATTTACAGAATTGCAGAGCTTTGGCCTTTAGCTGGGTTGGTTTGATGAACACTTTTTGCGAACCATACGGTCAAGCTGCAATGGGGTTGAGATCTGGTGACTGGGCAGGCCGCTCCATTACAGATAGAATAACAGCTGATGCTTCTGCCCTGAATAGTTCATGCATAATTTGGAGGTGTGCTTTGGGTCAGTGTCCTGTTGTGGGATGCAATTGGATCCAATAAGACGTAGTAGACAGGGTATGGAATGGCGCTGTGGAGCGATAGCCTTACTTATTCAAAATCCCTTTGACCTTATACAAATCTCCCCCTTTACCCCCAGACCATCATATTAAATCCACCATGCCTGACAGATAGCATCAGGCATCTTCCAGCATCTTTTGAGTTTTGACAATCTTCTTCTGTGGGATCCAAACACATTAAACTTAGATTTGTCTGTTCACAACAGTTTTTTGCAATCTTCCTCTGTCCAATCTCTGTGTTCATTTGTCCGTATTAATCTTTTTCTTTTATTTGCCAGTCTCAGATATGCCCAGCATCCCAGAGTCACCTCTTCACTGTAGTGGTTGACACTGGCACTTGGTGGCTACTGTTTAATAAAGCTGCCATTTTATTGCTGGTTGAGGCATCGGTTTCTCAGACTAGAGACTCTAATATACTTGTCTTGTTGCTTAGTTGTGCAGTGGGGCCTCAATTGTAAAGTGAAACAACATTTTTTGGAAATTTTAAACTTTTGAAAAAGAAATAAACTGAAAAGTGGGGCGTGCAATATTATTTGGCAAGCTCTCTCCAGAAGTTCAGTGAGGATCTCCGAATGATCCTATTTTGCGAGATTGCACAAACTTTAAACATCCCAAGAAGCACTGTGCAAGTGATCATATTAAAATGGAAGAAGTATCAGACCACTGCAAATCTACCAAGACCCAGCCGTCCCTCTAAACTTTTATCTCAAACAGGGAGAAGACTCAACAGAGATGCAGCCAAGAGGCCCATGATCACACTGGATGAACTGTAGAGATCTACAGCTGAGGTGGGAGAGTCTGTCTAAAGGACAACAATCAGTTGTACACTGCAAAAATCTGGCCTTTAAGGAAGAGTGGCCATAAAAAGTATTTTTTAAAGTTTTCCACAAAACCACCTGGGAGACACACCAAACATGTGGAAGAAAGTACTATTGTCTTTTGAAATCAAAATTGAACTTTTTGGCCACAATGAGAACCGATATGTTTGGTGTAAAAGCAACGCAGCTCATCCCCACTGTCAAACATGTTAGTGGCAGCATGGAAGATGATTAAAATTGATGGGAAGATGGATGGAGTTAAATACCTGAGACTGAGACAGAGATTTTTCTTCCAACAAGACAATGAACCCAAACATAAAGCGACAAGACAATAAACCAAACATAAAGCAAAATCCACAAAAAATCTACTAAATCTAAATAAACTTATCTAGGTGTTGGAGTGACCAAGTCAATGTCCAGACCTGAATGTAATTGAGAATTTGTGGAATTAGCTGAAAATTGCTTTACACAAATGCTCTACGTCCAACCTCACTGAGCTTAATTCTATTTTGTTGTGGCTAAGCAGTCCTTAATAGCTAATATATATCTGTATATATAAATAATGCGACTAATGTAGTTGTTTTCTGAACACCATCATCGTTTAAAAAACTGGGGGGGTGGGGAGAGGTGGGGGGGTTGGGCCTGGTTAGAGAAGTTACTCTGCTGGAAAAAATCCATGCACAAAAAATATAGGTACAAGAGAGTTTCTTTATTTTATGATAGTTGTAAAGAATAAGAAGTATATACAATACAAGTATATAAAATACATAATTGCTGTTTTTTCTCCCATTTGTAAATTGATGATGAAAATAAAAAAGTAACGGTTCTTGGTTTGCTACAATGAAAAAAGACAATAAAAAAAATACTTATCAAAAAAATAACATGGTCATACAAGCCTAAAAAAGCCCATCTCTTAAGTGTAATAATAATAAACTATTATTACAATACATTTGATATTTATTATTATTGTTCATAACTTAAATCATACACTCTAGATTTAGAAACCAATACAACTAGAGATTAAGACACTTTGGTCTAAAACCTTTGTGCCTTATAGCCAAGATAAGAAATGCATTTAAAAAATCCTATTGATCTGTTTCCACTGTCTCCAGTCTGGTCACCCCTCCTGTTTTGTCGTGCTTTTATTATGTTTGCCACTTTGGACAGGTCAGCTCCCTGGGAATCAGGACAGAAAACCCTTGACAGAAGGCCAGGCAGTAAATTGTAATAGTGTTTTGGGCTACTAAGATGCAAATAGCCAATAATTCAGGCTGAAAACAGAATGCAGCTAAGATAAGAGACCACTGGCACCAGAAGACTAATGCTCCATGCCAAGCGGCATATATCACGATGTAGTAAGACTTAACTACGAACCATGACTAGTAAATAATACAGCCTCTGGACATTAGATCTTACCATGTAGGAACAAAAGTCTTGTCCTATCATTTGTAAATGTCTTTTTTATATTCTCAGGAATCTTAAAAGTAATATTAATTATGTAGATTGGTACAGTAGATAGATAGAAGTAATGAGTTGGACACATGTGTTAATAGCCACAGAGTGGAGAGAAAACTACTGACATTCGCTCACCTCCAATTTATTTACATACAACTACAGAATGATAATTTCATTCTGTCCACTGGAGGGTGCCAGAGACTAATACATCATTGAAAGAAGTTAGAATCGTTCCTCTGTATGCTGCATCTATTCATATAAATGGTTACATTACTCCCCAGTGACCTCTAAGATGCACAAAATTTAACGCGGTTATATTTTTTTTAGAGAAATGTATCTCATGTAAAATATGGAAATTTGAGGCAACGTTTTTGTGACTAATTTACAGCATGTTTAAATATAGTGCAGAATCTACCACGTAGAATGCAAATGTTAAATAAAAAAAATAGGAATGAAAATATATCTTGAGCTGTTGCAAAGACACTATATTGCTGTAAATTATGGGATCAGTGCTAATCGTATACTTTGTAATGGGGAAATTTGCAGAGGGAGAATTTTAAGTATATATATATATATATATATATATATATATATATATATATATATATATATATTTGTTTTAACAGTAACATGTCTTTGTAAAAGTATTTTCAGTGTATCTCTTAGGTTATGTAGTTCTGGATTCAGATATGACTTATTGTGCCCCGTATTGTTTATATACCATCATAGGGCAGTCAGGATGACTTCTCCATGTAAGTACAATAAATAATACATTCCTCATCCTCTGTTCTTTTCTCCTATCAAAAATGTCATTTCAATTTCATTTCTCGTTTGATAAGGATGAATGAAGTTGTGTTGGATGTGAATTAAGCAGAAAATCAGTTTCAGAGCTTATAAACAAAGGAGAAAAAAAAAATGTATGAACAATAAATTGCTATTAGGAGACAGAGAAATACATTCAGAGGCGTCAGATAAAGCCAAGCACACAGAACTAATGACATCATTCAGTGAAAGTAATGTATTAAACAGCAACAGCACAAGCAGTGATTGTCTGGCTGAAATAAAGCGTTGTGCCGTAAATCAGCCAATGAGCCCACAAATCCACAAGATGTCACTAGAGCAATAGGAAATAAAAATGCTGATTGCAGCTAAACTTTGCATTTTACAAGCACTTTGGGCATGAAAGTGACATATATCTCAAGTTTATATGAAGGTGCAGTAAATATAACTATTACAAATAAATCTTGTGTCTTGAATTTAGAAAATCTGCATAACCATTTTAAATATGTAACTTTTTATGCAAAAATGAAAAAGGCAAGGCCCGACGTGGATCCAAAAGGAAAGGTTAATATGAAATGAAAACTAGAACTGCTATTCCTACATTCCAAAAGCCATAACTTTTCTATGTTTCTCTTTGCAGAGTGTATGAAGGTTTTTCATCTGCGGTACAGAATGTACTAACCAGTGTCACTATTGCATGCTAGAAATCTGGAAAAAATCCAAATCTAGAAATATTGAGACAGTTACAATATTCAATAAGGTGCCCCCTGCAGCAAACACCTACCCGTAACATCTGCAATCGGAGCTAGCACTGATCGCAGATCTTAACTCTTTCATTGCTGCTGTGTGTGGGCGACTTACCTTTCCCCGCTACCTGAAGAAGTGTCTGTCATCCTCTTTGTCATGAACAACGTCTAAAAGCCGTATCTGAAGCCGACAGACGTGAGGACATCATCACATTTGATGGCTTCAGAGCCGTAGTGTACAGCCGTCGTTCACAGAAGTGAAGAAGATGAAGGCTGTTGTGTCGGAGAAACAAGGAAAGGTGAGTAAAGTTTTCCATTTTCACTGTGGCACTGTGACTACCATGGGGGCTGTACTGGGGGAAACTGTGACTACTATGGGGGACATGCTAAACGCTGTGGAGGGCAATGTGGCTACTATGGGG
The DNA here is from genome assembly GCF_040894005.1 of Engystomops pustulosus. Lineage (NCBI taxonomy): Eukaryota > Metazoa > Chordata > Amphibia > Anura > Leptodactylidae > Engystomops > Engystomops pustulosus. Next base: position 77,077,379 of record NC_092412.1, read on the forward strand.
GGCACTTTGGCTGCACTGTGGATGCACTGGGCTACACTGTGACTACTATGGGCGTACTCTAAACAGATGTGAGGGAACTGTGTCTATCATGAAGGGCACTGAGGCTACTATGGGGAGGACTGTGGCTACTGGGGGGACACTGTCTGAAGTGGGGGGCACTCTGGCTGGTGTGGGGGGCACACATAAACATGCTAGGTAATGCTGCTTTTTGATTTTTCGCCATTTTGCAACATAAAATTTTTACAAAAAGTGATCAAAAGGCCGTACAGTTCTCAATATAGTAGCAATAAAAACATCATCTTATCTAACAAAAAATACATGTTACACAGTTCCTTACACCAAAGTATGGAAAATGTAATAGCGACAGAAGACGGCGAAAAGAAGATTTATTTTTGTACAGAACCTTTTAATTAAAATTACCTTATTGAAATCCGATCTGATTTTTTTTTCTATTTTTACCATATGTGAGTTGGAAGAGGGGTAGACTTCTATGGTGAGTACATCCCAAAATTTTGATTTTAACTGTAAAAGTTGGGGGTGGTCTTTTAATACCCCAAATCATCTCATCAATGTCAGATGCAGTTGTCAATATTGTCTAAATCCCTAACCTCACGTAAAATGCCTTTTGAAGGTTTCTAGTCATGGCAGGCTACGGTGCTATTTGTATAGCAGTCTTCAAAACCAGTTGAAGCATCAGGCTTTTTATTACTTGATGACAGCTTTTTGTGCTTTCTAGAGTCCCATTCACAAATACAAAAGATTTTTTTTAATAGAATGTATTCATATATATCCATTTTGAGTGATTGTATTTTTCAATGGCATCCTTTTGAGGTCTGTATAGCTTACTGTTTTACTTTAATTTTCAAATATTAGGGAGAATAAACTAATTGCCCCAATATTTATGGGGCTAATATATGTGTTGGCATCATCCTCTGCCCATGGTGTGAGGCTGCAGAGACACCATGTGAATATGTGTTTAGTTTTGCTAGCTGTTTGGATTGATTAGCACCACACACATCGTTCTCCTGCAGTTTGGCTTTAGTTCATCAATGGTCAGCCCGCTGATATTGACAAGTTTTACCTCTTCTCACATAACTCCCTTGCACCTTTGTTTTGTCCAGATCTCAGAGTTGTGACTCAATTACTGTTTGGGGCCTGGTTTCTGATATCACATAAGAGTTCTTTCCACTTTTGTAAGGGTGCCTGCTTTAGAGTTTTCTTAGTAAGCTCCAGACTTATCTTGTGACTTTGATCTCTGTATCCTAGTACTTTGACATTTGGCTAATGTTTTGACTAACCTCTGGTTTTGTAATTTTGTATTGTATTTGTCCTCTTTGTTCGACTTTGTTGAATTCTCTTACTTGTTTTTCATAGTCTTTTCCTGCATTTGTTTGTTGCACTGTGGTAAAGGGTGGTAAAGTCTCCAAAGTGTTCTTTGCTAGGGTTTGCAAGGCCATTAGGCAGGGACAGCTGGGAAATTAGCATTACGACCCAATGCCTTTGTCTATTGTGCTAGTCTTTTTCCAGTGCGTGCATTACACTATTTCTTATAAATGTTGGGGGACACAGCAGAACTATTTTGTTCCCTTTAATACTTGGGTCAATGCATTAATACTTTTGTATAAATAATCCCCTAAAAAAGTTAATGTGTTGCCATTTTTTCATTATTGGAGCTGTGTGTGGATTTGATATTTTCAGTGTGAGCTATAACTTATTTTGGTGGTACTTTTGAATACTTTTTAATCACTTTGTATTCCATAATTAAACATTCAAGATAAATAATGACTAACAAATATAAATTTGATATCTAGAATTATATAAATGCTTCTATATTTCAGCAAGGTTCTTACCATATTACCATAAGACATTTAGCAAGATGTACTAGTTGGACAAAGATGACTGAGGTGAGGTTTGGATGTGCAGTACCAATAGGAGACAATGACCCTGAAATGTAATTTTTACTATGATAGCATTAATTGGTTAAGTGACTCTGTCATCATTATTTCCGGCTACTACAGTAGGGTGTGAACATTTAAGGTTACATCTAATTTTAAGCAGCAAACTTTCTAAACAGTGCTAAAAGGGTATAGAAAAGTACTGCAATAGAGATTCTACTTGATATAAAGATATGGGTTTATTATTAGTTGTAAAGCCTTTTTCCGGGAATGAATGTTAGTCTTGCCTCAGGAATTCTAACCAGTTTTATTTTTCACATGTAAAATGCGTTAAGAAAACTGCAAAAAAACAGACTACAACAGAGCACAATAAATAACTACACCAAAGCTCTGGTGAACTGTGACAGCAGTGATTGGAAAGAATATATTAAAAAGGAACCAAGTGAAAAAAAACATAAAAGTTGGAGATAAATGCTGGGCTCATATCCAAGTGCTGATTCTTCTCTCAGAACAGTCACAGTTTAGGCAGTTAACACTAAAAGAAATGCATCCCACGAAATATGACATTATTCTTACATCAGTGCCCGTATATAATACTACTAACTACAGTGCACTATGTAAAATATTTCAGCCTTAATTGTGCATTGATAAACCTGTAGACAGTTTCCCATTTCTCCGGCCAAGGTATCAATTATTTAAAGCGCAGTGAAATAAAAGAAAAACATTTTGAATACCAAATGAATTTTTTCACATTGTTTTTATATTCAGAAGTTATATCTAAGAATTGAATACACATGTATATGTTTATTATCATTTTATTTAACTAATTACACTTACGCTTAATTTCTTGAATATATTTTTCTTTGGTTTATTTTTAGTAAAGGTGTAAAAGAACATCTGCTATAATCGAAATTCCACATGGAGAAATTATGATTAGACAAGAAACTGCAACTCAAGCAACAAAACCCCTTAACAAGGTTCCTAACTTCTCAATATTCTTAATTACAGAAAACTTAATATGTACTACAATCTATTTCCTACTTGATTTGGATGAAGTATTGGGACAAATATGTGCTACAGTATGTTTTACCTCCAATAGAACAAATACTAGAAACAATTCTAGACCTACCAATAAAATTTATATTGTTATGTTTTACACAAGGCAGTCAAAGTATCAAAGTCTGGACTGGTGTTGGATCTTCTAATTTATATTTACTGTATCTGCACTCATGACACTTGCTTTAGTATTAATTTATGGGACGTGAAGAATAATTTGACTTGATAGTGTTAATGACTCTTCAATAATAAACACAATGGGGGTCATTTACTAAGGGCCCGATTTGCGTTTTCCCGACATGTTACCCGAATATTTCCGATTTGCGCCGATTCCCCCTGAATTGCCCCAGGATTTTGGCAACGAAAACCCGACGGATTTGGAAAAACCGCCGCATTTAAAACAAAAATGTGTTGCGAAAATTGCACTTAAATTCACTCATCCCGGCTCGGTGTATTCCAGTGCGTTCCGATGCTACTCAGCGCAGCAGCGCCACCTGGTGGAAGTCGGAGGAACTACCTTAATAAATCCCGACCGGACCCGAATCCACCGCAGTGAACGCGCCGCTGGATCGTGAATGGACCGGGTAAGTAAATCTGCCCCAATGTGATGTATTTTTCGATGTGTGTTCACTGTGTGCTCTCTTGTTTAGCCTGCTAAAAGGATCAGACCACACATTCCTTTTAAAATTAACTTCTATTTTCTCTCTGTATTTATTTACTTATTCATTCATTTATTTATTCGTTTTTTTTACAGAGGCAAGGTCTCATATTGATGAAAATAAACAATTGACAATAAATTGCAATATGTCTGTACGACAGTAAAAGGTATTAATTTTCAGTCCTTGAAAATAGTTCTTTTCTATTACGATAAAAAATTCCATTTGTCCTAGAATGAGCATAAAAATAAATTAACAAATACTGTATAATTAATATAATCATATACACACTAGGTTTCCCCACATCCCAAAATGCCTGGCATATCACATGCAGTGAACCCTGTAATGTAAAAACATGTCCAAATGTCTGAAATGCCCAAATTTCTCCGATTATAAAAAATGGAACACAAAGTTGCCACATTTTCCATCATCTATCAATGAAAATGTCATCTTATCCAGAAAATAATTGACCCCCTTAAACAACTCCATATACAATTCAGGTATAAATAAGTAACAGCTGTTAGAATATGGGGATATAGAATATATTTTTAATTAGAGATGAAATAATAGCCTTGTCATTATAGTGGAGTATAGATGCAGGGATAACCTCTTAACGACCTTGGACATAAATGTACGTCTAGGTCAGCGGCTAATTTGCCTGCTGGACGTACATTTTCATCCTCAACTGCTATCACTGTTGACAATGTATCACTGTATGTGACAGTCCGGCTCTCGTGGTAACAGCTAGGATCACTATAGACATGATCCCAGCTGTTTAACCCTTTAGGCTGTGCGGTCAAACATGACTGCAGTGTCTATAGGGCTTCTGTGTATGCCCCCGGCAAGATCTGTCCCCCCCTGCACCTGTTATGGGGGACGCTGATCATCTCTATTAGAGCCCTAGGGTATGAATGAGGACCCCAGAGCTACATTCAGAAGCACAATGACAGATTATTTCGATGACCGGATCTGTTAACGTGCGTGTCAGCCTCTGCATCTGCATAGGCTGACTGCTGTAATACACTGCCATACATCAGCATGGCAGTGTATTACTTTAAAAAAGTGATCAAATGATGTTCAAGTCCCAGCAAAAAAATGTGAAAAACATTCTAAATATTATACCTCGTAGTTGACAGTGATGCAAAAGCATGTGATTTTTCTCTCCCAATGCATTTTTATTCAGCAAAATAATTCAAACATTAAAAACTATAGAAATGGGATATGCCTTAATCGGACCCATAGAACATAAATAACATGTTATCTATGCTATAAATTGTATAAAACAAAAAATAAACATTAACCCCTTCCCCACCATACACGTCCAATTCGGCGGGTATTTCCTGCACCTTGATGTGCATTTTAATCCTGCTCGGAACAGTAATCATAACAATTGTTAATAGAGACAGTGTGGGAGAGCCCACTTGTATGTTGCGTCTATAGGGCATCCCCACCAGCCCCCACCACAATCGCAAACCCCTGGGCGCCAGGTTCGGGTGGCGCCGACTACTTTAATACACCGCCATACATCAGTATTGCAGTATATTAGTTTGAACAAGCGATCACATTATTTCCTGTTCAAGTCCCAGAGTGGGACAGTAAAAAAAAATGTAAAACAAAACATGATAAAATATAATAATAGAATGTGAATAGTCCTCTAAAATAATTGAATGTTACATTTTCGGGAAAATCTGTAAAAATTGCTGATTGATTTGTAAGCCTCCTAACATCTTAATAAAATAAATTAACAAAAAATTATGTCAACATAAAGCGGAAATATGGTTAATAATAGTTAGTAAACTATTTGCTGTATGAATTATCATAACATTTAGAAATCACAAATTATTCAAAGTTTTCACCGAATTTTAAATTTTTTTCAGAAATAAATGCAAAATATTTCTGAAAATATGAAAATCACCTTGGTAAGTGTTCTAAAGTTATAGCGACACATGGCAGACTTTTAAAGAAATTGAACCAGGCCCACAAGCGGAACATGAGCTGGGTCCTTAAGGGGTTAAAGGAGACAGTGTTGGTCAGCAAAGAAACTAAACAGATGCACCAAGAAGATAATTGGCATAAGTATACCAAGTGTGTTTCTTGCATGTTTTCATGTGTTTTACATTTTACCATGCGTTTAGGTGGTTCGAAAGTGTTTTTCTACATTGCTGGAAGTGTTAGCAACTGTGTTCACAGCTGCTTACACTTCCAGCAATAAAGAGAAACACTTTTGAACCAGCCACATGGTAACATGTAAAACACATTTGTTTCACAATTGGGCACATTTATTAAGGGTTGTGCGCCAATTTTCACAGACTTTGCACATTCGTTTAAGTGCAAACTGCTTCCAAGGGTATTTAAGAAGTGCCTGTGCCACATTTTTGCTGCATGTGACCCTTTTGTGGTGCAGCTGCAGTAGGCATTATGCGACAAATTAGGGGGCATTCCAGTGCTCAGATGGACCGTGCACCAGATTTAACATGCGAAGTCTGACAGAATTGTGTTGCAAGCCCTATGTTGAAGGTGCACCAAAAGAAGTGGGGCACTCTGTCAGGGCAGTGCAGGGAGAGCCATATTCATGAAGAAATCCTGAATCTGACACACACTATACAGGGAAACTGTGTAGTGTGCCTCGATGAGTTTAAAGAGAACCTGTCATCAGAAATGGATTTAACCCCTTAATGCCGCAGCCCTTTTTAATTTTTGTGGTTTCATTTTTCACTCCCCACATTCAAAACTCTATAAACCTCTTTATTTTTCCATGTACAAAGCTGTGTTATGGCTTATTTTCTGTGTAACAAATTTCACTTCAAAATGGTGGTATTTGTGCCATATTCTTGTGGGCTTGGATTTTATGGATTTGACTGTATGCCCCAAATGAGAGGTCTACTTTATTCTTTGGGTCAGTATGATTATGGGGATGCCAAATTTGTATAGGTTTTATAATGTTTTCATACATTTACAAAAATTTTACCAAATTTTTTGGATTTTGACGTCTTCTGGCGCTTATAATTTTTTAATACTTTGATGTCTGGAGTATTGGGAGGTGTCGTTTTTTGCGGCTTTTGATGATGTTTAGAATGTTATCACTTTTAGCACTCTACAACCTTTTGATCACTTTTAATATAATTTTTTTTTAATGGCAAAAAAGTGCCATTTTCAACTTTGGGTGTGATTTTTCGTCATGTGGTTAAACGCAGTGAAAAACCCTTATTATACTTTGATATATTGGGCATTTTCGGACATGGTGATACCTAATGTGTTTATTATTTTTAATGTTTATTTACACTCACCGGCCACTTTTTTTAGGTACACCATGCTAGTAACTGGTTGGACCCCCTTTTGCCTTCAGAACTGCCTCAATTCTTTGTGGCATAGATTCAACAAGGTGCTGGAAGCATTCCTCAGAGATTCTGGTCCATATTGACATGATGGCATCACTCAGTTGCCGCAGATTTGTCGGCTGCACATCCATGATGCGAATCTCCCGTTCCACCACATCCCAAAGATGCTCTATTGGATTGAGATCTGGTGACTGTGGAGGCCATTTGAGTACAGTGAACTCATTGTCATGTTCAAGAAACCAGTCTGAGATGATTCCAGCTTTATGACATGGCGCATTATCCTGCTGAAAGTAGCCATCAGATGTTGGGTACATTGTGGTCATAAAGGGATGGACATGGTCAGCAACAATACTCAGGTAGGCTTTGGCGTTGCAATGATGCTCAATTAGTACCAAGGGGCCCAAAGAGTGCCAAGAAAATATTCCCCACACCATGACACCACCACCACCAGCCTAAACCGTTGATACAAGGCAGGATGGATCCATGCTTTCATGTTGTTGACGCCAAATTCTGACCCTACCATCCGAATGTCACAGCAGAAATCGAGACTCATCAGACCAGGCAACGTTTTTCCAATCTTCTACTGTCCAATTTCGATGAGCTTGTGCAAATTGTAGCCTCAGTTTCCTGTTCTTAGCTGAAAGGAGTGGCACCCGGTGTGGTCTTCTGCTGCTGTAGCCCATTTGCCTCAAAGTTCGACGTACTGTGCGTTCAGAGATGCTCTTCTGCCTACCTTGGTTGTAACGGGTGGCGATTTTGAGTTACTGTTGCCTTTCTATCAGCTCGAACCAGTCTGCCCATTCTCCTCTGACCTCTGGCATCAACAAGGCTTTTCCACCCACAGAACTGCCGCTCACTGGATGTTTTTTCTTTTTCAGACCATTCTCTGTAAACCCTAGAGATGGTTGTGCGTGAAAATCCCAGTAGATCAGCAGTTTCTGAAATACTCAGACCAACCCTTCCGGCACCAACAACCATGCCACGTTCAAAAGCACTCAAATCACCTTTCTTCCCCATACTGATGCTCGGTTTAAACTGCAGGAGATTGTCTTGACCATGTCTACATGCCTAAATGCACTGAGTTGCCACCATGTGATTGGTTGATTAGAAATTGTTAATTGGCTGATTAGAAAGTGTTAATGAGCAGTTGGACAGGTGTACCTAATAAAGTGGCCGGTGAGTGTATATTTGTATCAGTTCTAGGGAAAGGGGGGTGATTTGAATTTTTGTGTTTTTTATTATAATTTTTTTTTACTTTTTTTTATTTTTATTTTTACTATTTTTCAGACTCCCTAGGGTACTTCAACCCTAGGTTGTCTGTACGATCCTATCATATACTGCCATACTACAGTATGACAGTATATGGGGATTTTCCTCCTCATTCATTACAATGTGTTGAAAGCATATTATAATGAATAGCTTAACACGAGTCAGCCTCAGGTCTTCGGAGGACGCGAGACTGCCATAGCGATGGATCGCCGCTCCTCGTTGACGTCACAGGGAACGATGATCCTCAGAAAGCAGGCGCGCCAATGCGCCGATCAGCTTCGCCGGCTGCGATCAGCAGGCACCGATCACGGGTGTTACCGGTAAGCCTTTGCTGCAATATGCAGCAAAGACTTACCAGCTAAGGAGAAAGCTCAGCCCGTGAGCCCTCTCCATGCACCCGCACCCGGCATGCGACGTAGTATTACGTCACATGTCGGTAAAGGGTTAATAAGCCACTAAGAGTATGTTGTGAAGCAGCTGTACAATTTCTAGATGATGTTTTTTTCATGGCCCATGGTGGTGGCATCATTTAGAAAATCTTCTTTGAAGTGAGATGTTAATTAGTACAAGCACAATTTTTTTTTGGCCAAATCAGTGGATATCCATCCTACGGTCCACTAAGATACAAAAACATCTACCAGCCTCTGAACACCTCCTCCTATTTGAATAACATCATCCTTCCAACTTCAGGAGATCTGGTCAATGATATCCCAGGGTACAGGACCATTAATTACAGTGAATGGTTCATTCTAAGGCAAAGAAAGCTTGACTTCAGTGTTAAACTCTCCACCTCCTTGACTTCATAAAACTGTTTTAGATCTTTCTTCAAAGTTGACTTTCTGGATTATACCAACACACCAGAAACATGAAAAAAACATGGTCTAGAAGCTGCCCAGCTGCTAGGTCAATGTCTTATAACAGGTTCCCTTTAAAAAGCCAGATGTGACCACACCCTAAAATGACACATTAACAAGATATAAGACATGTCTGTACAAAGTTTGATGTTACTTTAGTGGTAGTTTGTAAACTGGCAGACATTAAGCCTTTTAGCTGATTTCCAGGTAATCGTAATTTTCTTTATAAACTTTTTTCGTCAGTGTTTATTTTTGTAACCATTGAACTCTCTCTTTCCAGACAATAGTAATCTGACATGTCATCAGAGTCTCATGTGGCAAATCAATACAATGTTTCGACTTTCTCAAACCTGTGAATAAATTATACATTTATAATGGTGAGTGGGAGTATAAGTGTGACAGCCGCTGTGTTTTTTAAATATACCAAATGCAGCTAAAGTTGAATATATATTGTAAAGGAATACAATACATCTTTTGAAAACAATGTATTATTATTATTCTGTAATTACTTTTTATTGCTTATGAAATTCTATACAGTATAATATATATGTCACAGGCAACCCCATGTCTCGAATCGCGGGTTTACCGGTGTTCTGCTGTGCCGTGCTGCTCCCCTGGCCCAGATCTATGTCATGAGTGTCCCGCGAGCCATGTCACGGGACACGCCTGTGCTCCGCTATTTGGCGTGTCTACCACATACAAATAGAAAGTATAAATGCCAGCTCACCACTCATGGAGTGGTTATGATGTAACCGAATAAATAAGTCTATGTTGTTGGAAACCCGGCTGGACTGTGTTCATACTTTTGCGGTGCCTACCACATACCCAGACTAAGACTCACCTGCCCACAAGCCTGCTTCCCGGTGCTCCCGGCAGTGCACGTCGTCTCTTCTGTACTTAAAGGGCCAGTGTCTTCCTAATGGGCGCTGGCATTTCTGGCTCTGCTATATAATCCGGCAGCTCCCAGCACCCCCTGCCGGATCTTAAAATCATCATCCCTGAAGTGAAGGCCCCCCTGTGTTTCCAAGTGTTCCTCCATGTTCCAGCATTTCCAGGATTCCTCCGTGTTCCTGGGTTTCCTTTGTTACCTGTATTCCTGTGGTGTTCCTGCATCCCTGTGGCATTCCTGTATCCCTGTGGCGCTGCTTTATCCCTGTGGTGGTCCTGAATCCATGTGGTGGTCCTGTATCCCTGTGGCTGTCCTGTATTCCTGTGGCGGTCCTGTATTACTGTGGTGGTCCTGTATTCCTGCGGCGGTCCTGTATTCCAGTGGCGGATACAGGATGTCCTGACATCCTGCCGAGGTCCTAACATCCTGCCGAGGTCCTGCTATCCTGAGGTCTGTTCCTGTGTCCAGCTCCGGTGGTCCGTCCATGTGGTTCCTGTGCCATCCTGTGGTTCCTGTTTCCTGCTCCCCTACCTTGGCAGCAAAACCATCCCTCTTTGCGGCGGGCTTTGGCGAATACCAGGGCCACTTATACTCCGGTCCTGGGTTGCAGCTAGTACCATCATCCCCCGTGGTGGTCCAGAGGGACCACAGACTCTTCCCAGAGACTTTTCCCTACACTTGTCCCCACAAGTGTGACTATATATTTATTTTGTAAGGGCTAAGGTCCTAGATCATCGTCTCCTGGGGTAGACAGGCACAACTCACAAGCATACAAGTAACCTCGCTGTCCACAACTTGTAATATTTTGGCAAATTACCTCTGTAACTTTTATTTAGCATCAATAAAAATAAACAGGAAAAGGAAAAAACAATCTAGGCCTTTCTGACACTAACTCAACACAGAGGTTCCCTATCTCACTAGATGCAGGCCTTCTGCCTGGCACCAGAAAAGTTTTGCTCCAGGGTGGAGCCAATGTGGGAAATCTTTCCGACATCCATTATGCTTTCCCTTCAGCAATATACAAAGAAAATCTGCTGTGCACTTTTAGTTGTATAAGCAATTTGGCAGTCAACTATACGATATGTACCTGTGTACTAATGTGTAACTATTTGTCATATAAATATATATAATGTTTCACAGTGCAGGTGAATGTTTTTTGTCATCAATATGTGGATATGTTATATACAGTATACAACGCCGAATTTACGGTTGGTGGGGCCTCTGGGCGCAAAATATGGTGGGAGCCCTAATTGAATGTCCTCCTCCACACTGGCTCCCCAGTAACCACTATATACAGCTCCCCCAACAACCTCTAGATATAGCCCCCAGAAATCACTATATATAGCCCCCCAGCAACCGCTATATGCTGCTCAAATCACCGCCATCTTTATTTACATCTGATTGTCTATGGCAGAGCAGGGAACTGCGATACACTGATCAGCAGGATTCGGCCAGGGAACCCGGAGCCAAATACACTGGGGGCCCCCTTTAAAGGCAAAGTGGTGGGGGCCCTGGGGCTCGCGCCCCATGCACCCTCCCCTATAATCCGCCCCTGACAGCATAGAAGTATCAGTTGTTGCAACTTTTGAAAGGGAATCTGTCACAAAATTCACTAATAAGCCTAATAAAAAGTTCCCATAGCACTCTACTAACTTGTGCCCACACTGTTTTTAGTTGCACAGTTTAGTTGCACACTGTTTTTAGATGCATAGTTTTTATCTCCAGAAAATAAAGTTTTCAAGCCTACCTGGGACCTTGCATGTGCTATTCATGGAAAACTGTACATCTCTCAACTGTTGTCTGTAGGGATATCCATTTTCCCCTTCCCTTTAGGTGATGAGTCATCTGCTCTGCACTGCAGGAGAGAGAGGGAAAGAGCAGACATGAGTTAAGAGACTGCCTTGCATGAATAGAACACACCCTTGGGGCACACTGCTCCTTCTGGCAGGGTGCCAGGTAACCTGACACACTTTATTTTCTGGGGATAAAAACTATGCATTTTCTACAGAAGTCATAAGTTCAACCCTGGCAGCAGTTTTGTGTGATTCCCATCTAAGAGGAATGGGAATGTCTGAATAAATTTGTAACTACTATTTTTCAAATAACAATAGCGCAATTTGCTTTCTATGTTTCCCTTCAGAGTAAGGAAATGTAATCGACATTGTGACAGGAACGTTAATCGATGTGGTAATATGTCTGACGTGGGTCTCATTAATCAGTTCAATGTGGGGAAGATCAAAAAGATAATCTATGTTTTGGTATAATTTGTGTGAATGTACGAAATTAGTGTAATCCCTATCTGAAGTGTGTAGGGTTCTCAAAAGGTCTCATAGTGATCTAGCTAAAAGGTTAGAATGTAATCTCTGTAGTATTCTAGCACTGTGGGGTGATATTTGGTATGCAAAGTTTTGTGTAGTATTTAGATAGCCTCCTAAGGGGGTAAGAAGGGAAAAACATTGTGAGAAATTGGAAGTGGTATAGAGTTTTTGTTGGAAATGTGTTTCTTGCAATATCGCTATTTCCGTCCCCTCAGAATATTTGAAAGATTCTGGATCTTTTCATGAGGGAATTTAAGCCATTTACATTCATTGAGGTAATGGAGTGTTCTAGTGGATAAAAGGATGGTTTTGAGAGTGCCATACTGGAAAAATTCAGTTCAGTTGGCAGTGTAAGTCCATGTGAACAACCATGGAAGAAATGATGATGAATTCTCAAATGTAGGCAGAAAGTTAAAGGTGACCAGAGAGCAATGCCAGCCCAGCTACCCAGGCATCATCCAGCTAAACCCCACTGAAAAGCATCTTAAAAGGCTATATTAAAATGCCAACACTCAAGCATCAAACATGCATTTGTAACTTGAAAAGAAAGAGTAAACAGAGCTACTGTCTCTATAATTTTTTCTGGAGAGGAGGATCTAATCCTAGTTCATCATTTATGGAAAGAAGGTCATTGGGTCTACATATAAATTGTTGAGATATCCCAGGCATAAAGGACATTGCAAATGTAAACAGCTAATTGTATTACACAGTTTATATGGTTGAAAAAAGACATATGTCCATCAAGTTCAACCAAGGAAGGGTTTTAAGGAAATCTATTCTATATTATAACATAACCTTTAATGTTATTTTAATGGGAGACAGATTCTGGTACCCCTCTACACCAGATTTACTATTCCGCATCAGACACAGTGATAAACATGATGAAGCACAAGATGGTCTAGTCTAACTCTGCAAGTCTTAACTTATGACACTTTTGATAAATCTGACCCAATATGTGTAACACTAAAGCAAACTGGCAGATGTATCACTGTTCTGCGCTTAAGTGTAGTAGTTGCACTTTAATTCTGGAGCATTGTTGTGCCAGAATTATCACAAGCTACAACCATCTGTGATGAGTTGAGTTGCTGCCTCTTATTAATCACTTTACTTTAGGTGCAATATAGCCACAATCTTAGATTTGGGCACTTACTGTGATTCTCCTACTACTCCTCTCTGTTTCTCTCCAGCACCCCAGCGTGAAAATAACACTCCCAGCAGAGCCCAAGTGTTTGACAAGCTGCACTTAGTGATCTCCTCAGCAGTGGTTTCTACTGGAGGTGATCCAGGGCAGTATTCCTCCTCAGACACCAGTGGGGTCATACTGCTACACAGAACACTTCTGTGTACTATCTGCAAATTCCTCCTCACTTCTCTTCTAATCTGCTTTTGCAGATTGTTTGTAAATAGAAGGTTATGAACTGTAAATAGAGATTGCAGGTAATGTCTGTAGTGTCTGCTGAGCTCTGCTGCTGGGGATAAGCTGCTCTGCACAAGAGCTCAGTGTTGCTTCTCCACCTTCAGGATGGAGTGTTTTTGCGCCCATTCTTGCACCTGAATGATAAGTTGCTAATGATGAATAATTATTACAGCAAAACATCAGGATTGGTAGGATAAATGAGTAAAGCATGGTTATTTTTGCTGCGCGACTAGTTTGGTGTTTAGTCGACAAACTGACACTATGAAAAGATGCAAAAACAACAGAAAAAACGATTGATACATCTGGCCCAAAGTGAATGAAACCAACCTAAGTATGTGTAAGAATATAAGTAAATAAACACAAAATTAAATGATTGTCCTTATTTATCAAGTAAAAGCAAAGAACAAACCACTGCAACTCTTTCATTTCAATGCACAAATAATATGATATTTTTTTGCTCTGAAACTATATACTACTAATAAACAACAACCTTACTTAACCTGGAAACTGTTTAATTGACTGCATTGTTAACCAGGATGGATTCCAGTTTCTGAAATGCTCTATTGTTAAATCTTCCTTAAGTACTTAAATGAGTACTATAGCTGCCCCATCTCTGCGCACATTAAGATAGTAAATGCATTAATTTGGCATTTTCGGTTTTGCTTATGCTACAGTTCATCACGCTTTATTTATAATCCTTTTTCATGCCTACATTTGTTTGTTCAGATGTTGCTGCTAATGTGAAGTGTCAAATCGAAGCATGTTAATTCATCCAGGAGAACACTGCTGTGTACATTCCATCTCTTTTATGTTTGAATATAGGAGACTATATAGGGTTTTAAACACAAAGCATTTCTAAATAATGGAATTCACACATTGAATACATAGTTCACATTGCCTTTCATTTGCACTGGCAAACACTCTAAATCTTTAGCTGAGATTGAAGAGAAAAGCTTTTAAATAGAGCATGAAACACTCCATGGCTTGTTATTCATACTAAAAGTACTTTGGAGTTAAAATCTTCTGTAGATGTTTGCATAATATTGAACACAACCACCTCACTTCCACTCCTCTTCTTGCTTTGTCTGTCTCAGCACAGTGCTAAGGGAAAAATCTTCTGTAGCTAAAGAAATTCATGTAAAAGTCGTGCATGCTAAAGTTATTTGACTAATACTCTCACAAAAGTTACAGTACTGAATCATGATAAAATATCAAGTACTACGTGGACTAGTATGTCACTACTGTTTTGGTCACTTATCTACTTAAGTGTATTTTTCTTGATCTTTGGTGCCTAGGGAATGAATATATATCTATAGATCTTTACAGATGGTGTACTACTCTTTTAAAGCCTGTCATCTCAAAAGCCATTTTTCAGTTATGACAGGTTCCAATAGTGCATTTAATCCTTAACAGAAATATGCTTCTGGTTAGTCCATGATGCTCTTTAAATTTCACAAAATCCATTCTTTGTATCTTCTAAGTCACCCTGCTATATTCTTTCATGCCCATGGGTTAATAGACTGTGAGCTCTTGCGAGCAGGGCCCTCATTCCTATTGTTTCATATTGATCTGTAAACCGCTACAGATTTTGATGGCGCTATATAAATAAAGATTTTTATTATGGGGTGGAGAGAGTGCCCATTTCAAATTCTGACATTCCTCTGCTCCATCACGTGCCATGCACACTGAAAAGTACTCAGTGCTCAAGCCGAAGGGAGAGGGGTCACCACGCAGGGGAGATAATTGATTGCTGCAGGGAGCCAACATCATCAGGGGGTGAAGGGGATGGGTTAGAAGTAGAGAGGATGTGGCAGGGGGTATAATAATATACTTTATTAATATGTTAAATATTAAAAACACAAAACAAAAGGAGAAGAAAAATCTACAGTGAAAAACAGACTGGCACAGTGGAAATGTCAATATCTAAATATTCTCACATAAATTATGTACACATGTAATGTATGTAGACTGCAAACCTTTATGGTATCCACATTATTTACAATGTATACAACAAAGAACCAGAAAAGGCAATAAACTTGTATAAATATAAGGAGGCTCAACACAGGTAAGTAAAAGATATAATATCAAATGCACAATTTACATCACAGTATAGAAAAACAGCAATACAATATGAAACCCTTTGTACAGACCTGACCCCAATACGCGTTTCGTCTTTGCCTTCTTCCATTGCCCGTAGAAATAAGTGCAGCCAGCGACTTCTCTGGCTGCAGCAAGAGCGGCGGCGCAAGGACAAAAACACCCCGTGGCGGCTTACTGGTTGTGTTCCCTCCATGCCCTTCCACACCCCCCTGGTGTGGAGGTGGTATAAAGGGGAAAATAATTGTAAGTGCTAGCAATATACTGCTATACTGCTAGCATTTGCCATTATTTTAACACTAAAGTGGTGTAGAAGTCCTCATAAATACCCCGCATTGATTACATTGATCATTTTTGTATATATCCTGTTTGTGTGCATGGAAATGTGTGTTTGTGTGCAGAACCCCAGCACTGCCACTAAACAGTGGATGGCACTATCTGCTTCCATCTGCTACATAACTTCTGAAATCAGAGATAAAACGGATTATGGTGGGATAAGGCTGGTTGATTCCCCATAAATCATGTACTGAAGTCCTTTTCTTTGCTTTGGCATCATATTAGTAGTAAGATACATATACACTCACCGGCCACTTTATTAGGTACACCATGCTAGTAACGGGTTGGACCCCCTTTTGCCTTCAGAAATGCCTCAATTCTTCGTGGCATAGATTCAACAAGGTGCTGGAAGCATTCCTCAGAGATTTTGGTCCATATTGACATGATGACATCACACAGTTGCCGCAGATTTGTCGGCTGCACATCCATGATGCGAATCTCCCGTTCCACCACATCCCAAAGATGCTCTATTGGATTGAGATCTGGTGACTTTGGAGGCCATTTGAGTACAGTGAACTCATTGTCATGTTCAAGAAACCAGTCTGAGATGATTCCAGCTTTATGACATGACATTATCCTGGTGAAAGTAGCCATCAGATGTTGGGTACATTGTGGTCATAAAGGGATGGACATGGTCAGCAACAATACTCAAGTAGGCTGTGGCGTTGCAACGATGCTCAATTAGTACCAAGGGGCCCAAAGAGTGCCAAGAAAATATTCCCCACACCATGACCCCCCCACCACCAGCCTGAACCGTTGATACAAGGCAGGATGGATCCATGCTTTCATGTTGTTGATGCCAAATTCTGACCCTACCATCCGAATGTCACAGCAGAAATCGAGACTCATCAGACCAGGCAACGTTTTTCCAATCTTCTACTGTCCAATTTCGATAAGCTTGTGCAAATTGTAGCCTCAGTTTCCTGTTCTTAGCTGAAAGGAGTGGCACCCGGTGTGGTCTTCTGCTGCTGTAGCCCATCTGCCTCAAAGTTCGACGTACTGTGCGTTCAGAGATGCTCTTCTGCCTACCTTGGTTTTAACGCGTGGCGATTTGAGTCACTGTTGGATTTTATCAGCTCGAACCAGTCTGCCCATTCTCCTCTGACCTCTGGCATCAACAAGGCATTTCCGCCCACAGAACTGCCGTTCACTGGATGTTTTTTCTTTTCGGACCATTCTCTGTAAACCCTAGAGATGGTTCAGCGTGAAAATCCCAGTTGATCAGCAGTTTCTGAAATACTCAGACCAGCCCTTCTGGCATCAAAAACCATGCCCCGTTCAAATGCACTCAAATCACCTTTCTTCCCCATACTGATGCTCGGTTTGAACTGCAGGAGATTGTCTTGACCATGTCTACATGCCTAAATGCACTCAGTTGCCGCCATGTGATTGGCTGATTAGAAATTAAGTGTTAACGAGCAGTTGGACAGGTGTACCTAATAAAGTGGCCGGTGTGTGTATAATTCAACAATAAAATTACTTTAAAAGAGATGTCACCACATTATCTACAGTAACACATAAACTTACACTTGTACCTTTTCCTTTGCATTACATTTGCTACTATATCATGCTAATGATGCAAAATAATTCCTTTGTGGTTTTGAAGCTAACATTTTCTCATTTCTAGAACAAATATATCACTACAATTCTTCATTGTGCTTCGTATTGTTATTCTTGGAGAGCAGCATTAATGCTAATTACTGAAATCAAGCTCCCATTGTCGAGCACAATGCTTATTTCATGTGCAGCAAACATGTAAAAACAGTACAATGTTCAGATATCATAGCAAATGCCAGAGAAGATTGTCCATTTAAATGCCAAATGCATGCGTTTAATGAACGTCTATTTCCATTCAAATGTAAAATTTAAAATAATTCAGACAATGGAGATAAAGCTAGCATGATAATGGAATTTGTTCTATTTTAGCAAAGCTCCAAAATACAATTTTGTGATTGGTTCTTTAAAATTCAAAGCAGCTGCTTGCAATCTGTGGGTTTGAAGCTGGAATAAATAAATTCTATTAGGTTCCTAAGGTCAGTACAGTATCTTCTTTATGCTTTCTATAGAGCTGCCAACTTGAGAATTTATTATCACAGTATAGTCATTTGGATAAACTCAGCCTGGCAAACTATGCCTCATGGCAAGGAGGAATTAAATTAGCATGTGATGTTACAGGGTCTCACATTTTAAAACAATACTTATTGTACAATGTGTACAGGTATTCAGCTCTAAAAGGGAATCATGCATGACACAGTATACACGAAGGGAACCTGCCAGCAGAAATTGACTTCATCTAACAATATGTTGTCAAGCAGCTAAACACCTTCCCGGATAAATTTAGTTTGTGCCCCAGCCTAGTGGCATCAACTATAAAATCAACTTTAAAGGGGCTGGACACTTTTCAGTAAATCTGTTCCATTAGACATGTCTCTGCATGTGTATATAACTGTGCCTTTGTCTCCTTTTGAGAGCTTCAGCCATTCCTTGTTTTTATCATCCTGCCCACAACATGAATACACAATTTCCTCTCTTACTGCTCCAGTCCATCTTCATGGCATCTCCCACTGTGTCTCTCTTACAGTCCGTCCTCACTGACAGACACAGGAAGAGGGAAGAGGGGGAACAGGAGGGGGCATAATTTCCTCCTGTAGGCCCATCCTATTCATCAATACTAACTCATGTAAATAAAGAATCACAAAGAGTCAGCACACAGCACAAAAGTATCAGGATTGTTAAATTACTTCATGAACATTCAGGGATTATTAAGGCAGTAAAGGCACATGGGCAACTTATGTAAAATAGTGACCAACACTTGCATTTTTTTCACCCACACACACACGTTTTTTTAACATGCGTTATAATCTCAGCATGCTCTACTTTTGCAAGTCATTCACGTGAAAAGCGCACCATACAAATCTATGGAGATGCATCAAAAATGCATTATACTCTGAGACACATGCAAGCGGAATGCGTTTTTTATAGTTCAATTGTCTGTGCGTGTAAAATGCATTGAAAACACTTCAGGTCAGGTTTTATGACATTTTCGGGAATTGCGCCACTGGAACAGGTATTTAACTGGGGATTGTGTTGCACGTGATCGGATTGTGGCGCAGCTGGACGGTCCGACTGATTCGGTCTGAGCGTGGGATTTAACTTTCAAATTGTGTCGCAAGATCAAGCCCTTACTTGTACCACAAAGAAGAAGGTGAACTCTGTCGGACCTGAGTGGGGAAGCGACACATGCAGGATATCGGGCTCACGATCTTAGTGAATCGCGGCTGAGCGTCGGAAAAATGCACTATGGGTGAACTCCTCGGACAGGTAAGTAAATGTGCCCCATTTTAACATGTGGAATATTAAAGATCTGAAAAGTAGAATGCACATTTATCTCTTATTTTCAGATAACTTTTTGTATTTTTTGTAAAATGTAATGACATGCAAATTTATGCTGGGAAAATAAAACAAAAAAGTCACATCATGCCCTTTTTCCCACTGAATTTCAGTGGGATTTTATTTGAAGTTATGAGTTATTTGAATTTTTAGCATGTAAAGTGCACATGAACTGATACATGCATTGTGATACAAGGGTTGTGTAAACTTACTGCTACATTTTTCTTTTAGCTTATTCCTACTAGCTCACAAAGCTATGGTGAATGGAGCTTGTTTATTTCTCTACCCCCCCCCACTGACTTTATTATTCCAAAATTATGTTGACCTAGACTGCATATAGGGTTAGGCCCATGTACACCAATAGACCAAACACATCTGTGTGCAAGGAGCCATAGAGTATAGAAAAAGCATTGTTATCAGATCCTATTAGCAATTCACATATGGGGATCTTGTACTGTATTACATTCATTTGAAAGTCTACATTACCTTTTCCCTGCACTTTTCTTCTCTTGAAATTTTTTGCTGGCTTGAAATTCCTGCAGTGAAAAGCACTGGGCTTTCTGAAGCCAAACCTGCAGTGATCAGTTGGGTTCCCAGTTTGCCTAATTTTTGAAAGGCGTTCTCATGTTTTGAGTATCAGAAAAGTCATCAATTTGTTTTCTTGCTAAGGTAATCATATATTTCCATGTGTCACATGCTTCTTTGTAACATTTTTGCATGTAGCGCTATTTTTTTATTTACCAACATGCCTCAATAGAGTTTAGTTACTAAGCAATAGATGGCAAAACTGTCACTTTGTTATTGATTGAACAAACCTACAGATTGACAGTTCGCCATTAGCTTCTGGAAAGCTAATTCACAGGTGACAACAGGAAAAAAACACATTTCCTCAAGTAAACAAAACAAATGGACCAAAGTTTGGCTTCTCTCTCACCTTAGCTACAGTAATATTAAACCAGCTGCAGGTAGAAATCCTTTTAAAGTTATGAAATAAATAGTTGGTGAGGACCCAGATAATGATAACATTTTAAATATAAAATACTTTGTAATGATCATTAACATAGTAACATAACATAGTACTGCATATCATTATTTTTAAGTCTGTAATCTTTTAAGCAGAGGTAGCTAAAACATTTTATGATTCCGCATCAATCATCAAAGTCTGTTACATTCTACTTGGCTTACAAAAGTTTGCTTTAACAAAAAATAATGAAATCTGCAATGTTTTCTTTTATTTGACTGTTTTGCTACAGCATTTGTGTTCTGTAAAAGAAATTACATAAAACGTTTCATTTAAGAATACATTGGGCTTTCATGTCCTGTCTGCTGCATTCTATAGATGTTATTGTCACATACTTTTGAAGGAGAATTGCATTGCTGTCGACTTCGGCAGGTGAAAGGGTCATTTTTGCAATAGCAACTCTCTTACTTCTGAATCTGCTTTTGGATTTTAACAAGTTTGAACTTCTGAGTAAGTGGACTGCTTATTAAAAGTGCCATGTGGGAAACACTGTATCTGTTAATTTATCCACAGACTAGACATACCATAAGTATCTGTACAGCTTTCGCACAAACTTTTGTGACCAAGCTACATTGTGTATTAGTAAAACACATTTCAAAAATATAAATTCTGGTGCCGGAGCATATCTTCGTTATTTTCATAAACCGTTGTAATGCTTTTAAACACATTTGTAATCTTTATATACGAAGCAGCTTCGACGCACGGTGGTACGCGCTCGGCGGTCGGACGGTCGCGCGAATGATGCGCCGAGTGCGTACCACTGTGCGCCAAAGCTGCTTCGTATTAAAAGATTACAAATGTGTTTAAAAACATTACAGCAGTTTATGAAAATAACGAAGATATGCTCCGGCACCAGCTCACCCTGAGCTGGTGCACGGTATTTGAAGCTTAGAAGTACTATTTGGAAGTGGTAGGTTTCCTTTAAGAGATAAAGCATCCGGTGTGTTTTCACATACCATGCAGGCTTAGTGTTAACATAGAAAATCATATATGGTCATACCATAATAAAATAAATGGTATAGCTGAAAAAGTTGAATTATTGTCTGCTATTTATCTTATTATCTTTCTCCTAAAGCCTCCTACTTGTTCTATCTAAGTTAGGTTCTTAAGACAATTAATGTTCAACACAAACTAAATAAATGCTAGACAATAGTGTACATTATTGAATAAAACAATACACACTATGCTATGTTACATCACCTTAGGTATGCTTATTTATCAATATGAGTGTTATGATGACTCCGGGCTTAGGGAGGACAGACAGGACAGTGAGCTTTAACCTATGCCCCACAATATGTCACTGGCCTGCTTGCCTTTGTGTATCCTAGATGATATGGGACAACCTTAAGACAATGCCATGCTTTGGCATAGTTAAGACATGAAACAAGACTAGCAAATAAACAACACAAAAAAGGAAGGTAGAGGGTCTAGGTCACAATGATGATTGCAAATACAGCACAAAACCAGAGTCCAAAAGTGAAAGTCAAAATATGAAAGCCTAGTTCAGGATACCAGAACAGCAAGTGAACACAAACAGGATACAAGCTGCAAATATAACCAGCAGAATTCTGACTGTGAGCAAGATACAAATAGATACTGTGAGAGCCTCAGCTGCAGATGACTGGGGCAGTTAACTACTGCTGGACCAGTGCAGAGCTGCAGAGGACCGGGTGTAGTGCAGTAGTTAAAATACAGCCAGAAACATACAGCACAGTACACATACACAAAAAAGCAGAGGGAAAGTCAATGTCTCCTAAGCCAAATTCTGCGGACAGCTGTCATTTCCAGGATCCTCTCCAATTACCTTTTGGACAGGGATTATGGCTTTGCATATTAACCCTTTTGACCTATACTTAGTAAGGTAGTGGTATTTTGTATCCAAATGTTTCTGACTCTTGCCTGTATTCTTGACCATCTGTTTCCTAAGGGATTTTGTATAGCATATGTCCTCTTGGCTTTAATATAACTTTAATATGTGTGTTTTGTCTTTGTCTCTGTGTCTGCACTCTAGCGCAGGAAGGGAATATTGACCAGTTTTCCCATAATGCTTAGGGTAAGCAAGGCAATCAAGCAGGGACAGCTAGTAAGGGTGTTTAGTGGTGGGATCCTTTCCCAGCTCCTGCTATACAAGGATATAATAAAATATAACACCACTCCTCCTTAAAGGGGTTACTGTGCATCAGAATATAGGCCAAAGAAGAAGGCCAAGCACTCGGTAGTGTGTACCACAATTTTTAAACATGCACAGCGGGATATGCATTTTATATGAATATACATGTAGCTCAGACTTGACAGCAGGCATGATGCAGGCAGATAATAAGATGAAAAAATGGCACTGGCTGAATCCATAGTGGCAATCTAACCTTAACAGTTGCAAAGGTTCATAATTTAGGCAAATTATAAAATTAGACAATTGTACGATACAACCTTAACAACCTACAATCTATGATTGAAAAAAGCAAAAAACTTTATTTTATATATAGGCACTTGTTATTGCATGGTGTCAACATACATTCAGGTAATGTCTCCCATTATGAAAGTATGGGAACATTCTTTATAGTCTGAATAACTTCCATAAGTACTATATAATTTCACTATGCAACTTGGAGAATTCACTTGGAAATAAATGAATTCATTGCATAATCCATATTGTTTGTTGACTGGTATATTATAAATATATATATATATATATATATATATATATATATAATATATATATATATATATATATATATATATATATATATATTATTTTATTCTATCTCACTTTAATGTGTTGTTTCATGATGTATACAAGTAGCAGACAGTTTCACTTACAGATCTTTAATCTTCAAACCTATTTTTTTACTCAGTGTATTAAATTTGTAAATCTTAGAAGCCATTATCTCCTTTTGAGTTTTTATTCAGTGAGCAGCGAGTTCTGCAGCTCATTTTCTGTCAGTGAAGATTAGTAATTAACGATGCAATTGTCTTAATTTCTTCAAATGTTCCTGGATTTATCATGGTCTATGTATTTTTATGGTTCTTTATATTTAATGGCATTATTGCATTATAACCTGAACTGCGTACACAAAAACCTTTTCAAAGAATTATAATACAAGGCTTAAACCAATAGGAAAAAAAGAATGCTCTTCACTTTACTTGTAACCATGTACTACAACTACCATCATTGCTGAACTCTACAAAGATGGGAGAAGTTTACCCAGCGTTGACATACAAGTGGAAAAATAAAGCTTCCAATTTGCTGTGATAGGACTGGATAACACAATGGGGCACATTTACTTACCCGGCCCATTCGCGATCCAGCGGCGCATTCTCTGCACAGGATTCGGGTCCGTCCGGGATTTATGAAGGTAGTTCCTCCGCCGTCCACCAGGTGGCGCTGCTGTGCTGAAAATCATCTCAACGCGCCGGAATGCACCACCTCGGACCAGGTGAAGGTAAGCGCTTCCCGAGCGACACTTTTTCGGTTTTTAAATGCGGCGGTTTTTCCGAATACGTCGGGTTTTCGTTCGGCCACGCCCCCCGATTTCCGTCGCGCGCATGCCGGCGCCGATGCGCCACAATCCGATCGCGTGCGCCATAATCCCGGGGCAATTCAGGTACAATCGGCGCAAATCGGAAATATTCGGGTAACACGTCGGGAAAACACGAATCGGGCCCTTAGTAAATGACCCCCAATGTTTATTCTCACTTTTCAGGTATATACCACTGTTGTTTAAATTAAAGTAATCTATTTTAACATTCCTTTTAATTTTTTTTTCATATTACTGAGCTTTATTGCGGGTTCTCATAACATCAGAGGTAAATCTTGAATTTTTTCATAATTTTTTTAATGATTTTCCAAAGGATAGATGATAAATGTACATGATAAGGTGACTTCATTGATGAATAGTGTCCATAAATAGACCATGAGCGACGTGTTATTATTATTATATCCTAGGGCAGCAGTGGCGAACCTGTGGCACACGTGCCAGAGAGGGCACGCAGAGCCCTCTCTGCAGGCACGCGTACCCTCTCCCCAGTCTCATCAAAGTCAGAGCTCTGGCTCTGTCCTTGGCAGCCTGAAGTTGATCGGCTCTGCTCTCCCTAGTGATGCCTTAGTGAGACAGTAGTAGCCGATTAGTGCCTCTTCAGCCCGGGAAGACAAGTAAAGCAGAACAAGGAGTGAGAGTCCACAGAAGGAAGCATGCAGCAGCTGAGAAGATGATAAAAGGTCAGGAGCTGCTGGGGCTGCTGTGTGTGCTTTTCACATCAGCAGTTCAGTGTTAGAGCTGCAAATGCCTTCAGAGGTTCTTTCAGGTGGCTTTGGGACACTAAATCAACTAAAGATAACTGTGATTTAGTGTCCCAAATCACCCAGTATCACAGCTGTCTGTTGCCACATATATACTGGTCTGTGTCTGAAGCGCTCATCACTTGCATCAGGCAGCCAATGAAACCAGCGTAGCTCCACAGCAGGCAGCGCATGCACAATATGGCCGGGTGCTATGCTGCATCACTGGCCGCACGGTGCATGTGATGAGGCAAGTATGTATGTGGTCACAGACAGCTGTCATATGTGTGATCCCAAATCCACCTGTGCCCACACCTTCCACCCCACAACAACCACCACTTTGCCCTACAGATCCCCTGCCAAATTGGATTCCCTAAACCATAACCCCATTACTGAAAATAGCGCCAAAAGATCAAAATACCACTTTTTAGCCATTTTCAACATGTAATAAAAAAGTGATCAAAAATCTGTACGGTCCTCAAAATGGTAGCACTAAAAACATCAGGTCATCTCAGAAATAATTACACTACACACAGCTCCGCACACTGAAATATGAAAAATGGCAAAATAATTTTTTCTTTATTGTACAGGTGGTTTCATTTTTGTAAATGTATGAAAATATTATAAAACCTATATAAGTTTAGCATTCACGTGATCGCACTGACCTAAAGAATATATGAGACATGTCATTTGTGGTGCACAGTTAAAGCTGTAAAATCCAAGACCAGTATATGACGGTAATACAGTATTCATCACTATATTTGCTTCTAGTATAGTGTTATTATTGGTGATGTTGGCCTTTCTATAGTGGTCTTTATAACCAGAATTCTGCTATTTATGTGGTTGTAATGGTGGCGTCATGAAATCAAAGTGTTATTTGTCTCTTGTATAGTGGTATTGTGGCACTATTGGGCTAAATTTGGTTTGCTTTGGTTTGCAGTTTGGGCACTCAGTCTCTTAAAGGTTCGCCATCACTGTCCTAGGGTGTCACTATAACAACATTGTCAGGCTTGCGGGATGTGGATCCGCTGGACCACTGCAGACGATGACTCAAGCCACTACCTGGGACCGGAGTCTAAGTGGTACCCGGTTTTCACCAGAGCCCGCCGCAAAGCGGGTTAGACAAGCTGCGGTGTGGTACCACCAGGTCGTTCCTCAGGCGTGACTTGTCTGCATCGGCGGCCAAGGTTGAGGTACAGAAACAGCAGTCAAGCTCGAGGTCACAGTCCAGGCACAGGGTCAGGGCAGGCGGCAGAGATGCAATGTCAGAATCCAAACCGGGGTCAGCAACAGGAGGTCCTGTTTCTCTAAGGCTGTGAGGCACAAAGATGCGGCAAGAGTGTGAGGAAGGTGCAGGGTTTTTAAAGGGGAAGTGATCAGCCAGTGCACCAATTAGCGGTGCACTGGCCCTTTAAATTTCCTGAAGATTCCGGAGCGGGGAGAGGTGAGTCAGACCGGCACAACGCCTGCGAGGCTCGGGGGGCACGGATGAGCCCGCGACCCGCGATATGGGTCGCGGGACCACCCGTGACAAACATATTTCCTTCTTGTATAATTAGCATAGATAAATCAATATAGTATAGACACTCACTCTGTCTTCAGACCTCGGGCAGAGACACATACACACAAGACCGCTACGGGAAGCAATGTGAACCGCATGACGTGACGTTTCAGGGGAAACGCCCCCTTCCTCAGACATGCCAGGCACACACAAGACAGGATGTAAGCAAAAATAAATACTCTTTATTCAAAAAATGTATTGATTAAAAATAGTTAAAAAGCACTCCAGTGTATTTACAATCATTCCAGAGAGCTCTCATAACAATTAACTAAGCAGATATTTACAACCATATAGTAGCAAACGTATACATATTCTGGAAAAGAAGAAAATCATTTTAACCAGAACCACAATGTAAAGAAAAAAAGTCGAAGGTTTGTTGCCCCTTTATTTTTATCATAATATTTAGGAACCAGTTGTAGGAGCCCCACTGATTCATTAGTTATGGCAAGCTATAGCAATACACTTTAACATTCCCCCTTAAAAGTCATAACTTAATAGGATATTAACGTCATGCTAGCTTATGCATTTTCTTTCCAAAGTTAATTCAGTGTAGCTTCCATGGATTATATTCTTGTTGAGCATCGGAACTCAAGCATAGATTGGGCTTTCTCATAGGGGGAACAATGCACAGAACAAGTTAGCATTATTTTGATGAACAAATACCCTGTGTTGCTTTGAATTGTTTTGCCGTATAAACTGATTAATATGTTTTCATTTTCTTTTAGAAATTGAAATGCTAACTGTAAAGAATAAGTAAGCAGCTATTTTACAAGCTCACTGGACTGAATCTTCTTATTATTGGCAATGTATGCACTAGAGGAAACATTAGTACCTAAAGTTTAAATGTGTAAACAGTATTTGTTTGAAGCAAATAAATTAGGTGCGTTATAAGTAAGTCTGAATTCCCCCATCATGTTACTAATTTGGAGCTGTAGCTTTGTTTCTGATAATGTGAGCAGATGAATGTTAAACAATTCCTTTAGCTGTAAAGAATTATACTGTGTTTCCCCATGGCAAACCTTTATAGTGTATAATATTGTAATATACAGAGAGTAACTAAGTAAGTCTTGCTTTTTCTGTAGACTTGCAGAGAGAACCACTATTCTTTATTTGTAAGTGAACATGTCTCTATGATACCTGATCTGTGTGTTCTGTACTCACTCTCTTTCTCCACCATGAATAAAGAGACCCTCTTTTTGAAGAAATAAACTAGTTAATGTAATATATAAATCCATATGTAAAGTATTTTAATTCGGGCTTCAAAGGTTCCAAAGCACAAAATAAATACTCCTACCATATTTTTATAGGCCGGTGCGCCTTCTATATATACTTATACAGAAATGTGCTAAAGACAAGATGTACTGTACATTTACCAGTGTTTAATAGCTCCAACCCCAGAAATTTCCTGCACCTTCCCACACAGTATACAGGGTCCCTGGCTCCTGAAGTGCCCTGGCACCACCACTAACATTGTGCCCATCCTGCCCTCCCCTTGCACGGAGAGACCAGAGCTGCCATACTGCTGACCACGAGGCAATCATCATCATCAGTAAACAATCCCCCATACCTGCCAGTCCTGTCACAGGGGAAAGAGAAGGAGCCACAGGGAACCCCACAGGAAAAACCCCCTGGCTGAGGAGGGAAGGTGAAGGGGCAGAGGGAGACCGCTTAACCCCTGCTGCATCACCCTGTATTAACCCCCAGCAGCCCATACCTCTGAGATCGGAGCTCTCTGACAGCTGAAGACAAGTTTCCCGGGAAGTGTAGCTGGCTTGAACTGTGCACAGGTCTGCCACCTGCTGGTAATTTTTAGGTACTGCATTTGATCCTGCGCCTTATACTCCAGTGCACCTTATATATGAACCTAGATGTCTTAGCAGGCATTTATTAGAGGTGTGCCTTATACTCCGGTGCGCCTTATAGGCCAAAAAATACGGTATTCAACAATTTACTATGTTCCTTTGTTACTGTACAGGTTCCCCAGTGCTCCTCTCAGGGCCGCTTCTGCCATGAGGCGAGGTGAAGTCCCCGCCTCAGGCGGCAGATAGCGGACCGCATTTAAGAGCGGCATTTTGCCGCTGGTAGCACGGACTTGCCAATGGCTGGCAGGTCCGTGCCACCTGTAAAATAAATTACATCGCCGCCTTTAAGGCGGCGATGTAATTTATAGGCAGAGCGATGCAGCACATCCCGCCTGTGCGCACCGCTCTGCAGGACACAGGTCGGCGTGATGACATCACCACGTGCCGACCCGTGTCCCTTCACAGAGCGGCTGCTGGCTGGAGAAGACGAGGGAGCTGCGTGGGAGCACTGAATGGTGAGTGGAATAGGGGGATCACTAGAACATCCTCTCATCACGATGTGTATCCTCAGGACACAGATCGTGATGAGACCATGTACAGTCACTGCTTTCCCCAGCAGTAGCTTCACCCTCCGGGAGTATAAGTCCCCCGGAGGCTGAAGGCTGAAGGACCTTTGGTGATGTCATGGTCACATGACCTGCCGGGGAAAGCAGTGACCACACAGCGAGAGCTGCATCTGTGAGGTGAGGGGGAGACATGACAGAGGAGGGGGAGAACATGGGGGACTGTGTATGGCACATTACTTACTGGGGGGGGGGGCTGTGTGAGGCACATTACTTCCTGGGGGGCTGTGTGAGGCACATTACTTACTGGGGGGGGGGCTGTGTGAGGCACATTACTTACTGGGGGGGCTGTGTGTGAGGCACATTACTTACTGGGGGGCTGTGTGTGAGGCACATTACTTAGTGGGGGGCTGTGTGTGAGGCACATTACTTCCTGGGGGGCTGTGTGAGGCACATTACTTACTGGGGGGGGGGGCTGTGTGAGGCACATTACTTACTGGGGGGGACTGTGTGAGGCACATTACTTACTGGGGGGGCTGTGTGTGGGCACATTACTTACTGGGGGGCTGTGTGAGGCACATTACTTACTGGGGGGGGGCTGTGTGAGGCACATTACTTACTGGGGGGGGCTGTGCGAGGCACATTACTTACTGGGGGGCTGTGTGGGCACATTACTTACTGGGGGGGGGGCTGTGTGGGGCACATTACTTAGTGGGGGGCTGTGTGGGGCACATTACTTACTGGGGGGGCTGTGTGAGGCACATTACTTACTGGGGGGCTGTGTGTGAGGCACATTACTTACTGGGGGGCTGTGTGAGGCACATTACTTACTGGGGGGCTGTGTGTGAGGCACATTACTTACTGGGGGGCTGTGTGAGGCACATTACTTACTGGGGGGCTGTGTGAGGCACATTACTTACTGGGGGGCTGTGTGAGGCACATTATTTACTGGGGGGCTGTGTGAGGCACATTACTTAGTGGGGGGCTGTGTGAGGCACATTACTTAGTGGGGGGGGGCTGTGTGAGGCACATTACTTAGTGGGGGGGGGCTGTGTGAGGCACATTACTTAGTGGGGGGCTGTGTGTGAGGCACATTACTTAGTGGGGGCTGTGTGGGGCACATTACTTACTGGGGGGCTGTGTGTGAGGCACATTACTTACTGGGGGGCTGTGTGAGGCACATTACTTACTGGGGGGCTGTGTGTGAGGCACATTACTTAGTGGGGGCTGTGTGAGGCACATTACTTAGTGGGGGGCTGTGTGGGGCACATTACTTAGTGGGGGGCTGTGTGTGAGGCACATTACTTAGTGGGGGGCTGTGTGTGAGGCACATTACTTAGTGGAGGGCTGTGTGTGAGGCACATTACTTACTGGGGGGCTGTGTGTGAGGCGCAGTACTTACTGGGGGGCTGTGTGAGGCACATTACTTACTGGGGGGGCTGTGTGTGTGAGGCACATTACTTACTGGGGGGGCTGTGTGTGAGGCACATTACTTACTGGGGGGCTGTGTGAGGCACATTACTTACTGGGGGGCTGTGCGTGAGGCACATTACTTAGTGGGGGGCTGTGTGTGAGGCACATTACTTACTGGGGGGCTGTGTGAGGCACATTACTTAGTGGGGGGCTGTGTGTGAGGCACATTACTTAGTGGAGGGCTGTGTGTGAGGCACATTACTTACTGGGGGGCTGTGTGTGAGGCGCAGTACTTACTGGGGGGCTGTGTGAGGCACATTACTTACTGGGGGGGCTGTGTGTGTGAGGCACATTACTTACTGGGGGGGGGCTGTGTGTGAGGCACATTACTTACTGGGGGGCTGTGTGAGGCACATTACTTACTGGGGGGCTGTGTGTGAGGCACATTACTTAGTGGGGGGCTGTGTGTGAGGCACATTACTTAGTGGGGGGCTGTGTGAGGCACATTACTTAGTGGGGGGCTGTGTGTGAGGCACATTACTTAGTGGGGGGCTGTGTGTGAGGCACATTACTTACTGGGGGGCTGTGTGAGGCACATTACTTACTGGGGGGCTGTGTGAGGCACATTACTTACTGGGGGGCTGTGTGAGGCACATTACTTAGTGGGGGGCTGTGTGAGGCACATTACTTAGTGGGGGGCTGTGTGAGGCACATTACTTAGTGGGGGGCTGTGTGAGGCACATTACTTAGTGGGGGGCTGTGTGAGGCACATTACTTAGTGGGGGGCTGTGTGAGGCACATTACTTACTGGGGGGCTGTGTGAGGCACATTACTTACTGGGGGGCTGTGTGAGGCACATTACTTACTGGGGGGCTGTGTGAGGCACATTACTTACTGGGGGGCTGTGTGTGAGGCACATTACTTACTGGGGGGCTGTGTGAGGACATTACTTACTGGGGGGCTGTGTGAGGCACATTACTTACTGGGGGGCTTTGTGTGAGGCACATTACTTACTGGGGGGCTGTGTGTGTGTGGGCACATTACTTACTGGGGGGCTGTGTGTGAGGCACATTACTTAGTGGGGGGCTGTGTGTGAGGCACATTACTTACTGGGGGCTGTGTGTGAGGCACATTACTTACTGGGGGGACTGTGTGAGGCACATTGCTTACTGGGGGGGCTGTGTGAGGCACATTACTTACTGGGGGGGCTGTGTGTGAGGCACATTACTTACTGGGGGCTGTGTGTGAGGCACATTACTTACTGGGGGGCTGTGTGAGGCACATTACTTACTGGGGGGCTGTGTGAGGCACATTACTTACTGGGGGGCTGTGTGAGGCACATTACTTACTGGGGGGCTGTGTGTGAGGCACATTACTTACTGGGGGGCTGTGTGAGGACATTACTTAGTGGGGGGCTGTGTGAGGCACATTACTTAGTGGGGGGCTGTGTGTGAGGCATATTACTTACTGGGGGGCTGTGTGTGAGGCACATTACTTAGTGGGGGGCTGTGTGAGGCACATTACTTACTGGGGGGGGGCTGTGTGAGGCACATTACTTACTGGGGGCTGTGTGTGAGGCACATTACTTACTGGGGGGCTGTGTGTGAGGCACATTACTTAGTGGGGGGGCTGGGGACGAGGCACAGTACTTACTGGGGGGGCTGGGTGTGAGGCACAGTACTTACTGAGGGGGCTGGGGACGAGGCTGTGTATACAGGGGGGTGGCTGTTCAATATAGGGGGAGGCTAAATTAGGGAACCTAATTGAATTGCTCTATATGCTCTAATTTGGGTGACTAAAGGATGTTTTATGTTGGGAATAGTTTGCTCAGTCATGTTGTGAGGATAATATATATTGGAATCACAATCCATTATACTGTAAGTGACTGTGATATTTTTAGGGGCGCCATGGGGAGTTGTGCTGCATGGAGTTGAAGACATTTCTTTGTGAATTCAGTGGAAAACCAAGGCCAGAAGAAAGCGTAAAGAAATACCCTTCCGGATGGAGTAGATGGTCACCTGTAAGGTACTAGAGGTCACTAATATCTGTGACTAATGACTACTAGTGTGTAAGGTAGCTTCACCAGGGACACGCACGTGCGCGCGTACGCGTGCGGAGGGAGGGGGGGGGCAGCATTTTCAAATTTCGCCTCAGGCAGCAAAAAGGCTAGAATCGGCCCTGGCTCCTCTTATTAATAATAATATGCAGTCTATGGAGATGGCAATGTAGCAAATAAGAAATGGCAATTACTATCTTGTGACAAAAAGAAGCAGATGAAAATTGACAATACATGGCATATTTTATTACTGTGGTACCTACATAGGTAGCACAGGTTAAGATAACATGACTGGCTTACCCATTAACCAGACATAATAACCCAGCCTATGTTATAAACGAATACAGGAAAGCACTTATATTTTTGAGTTAACACATTTTACAGTGCTACATCTGTACATTGCAAACAATAAGTATAGAAGTGGGAGGAAGTAACTAGAAAACCCCAATATCTACAAAGTCAATGCCTTGGAACTCTTACCAACAACTTTTTTCTCAGTTATGTAGCTTATAAACCATAACATTTTTTGTTATCAATCTTTTAAGTTTCAGTAGTGTGGTAGAAAGGACCAGATAAAGTTCGGAAAGGCTAAGGGGGGAATTTATTAGCACACTTGCACAAGAATTCTGGTGGTGTTGTGCCCAAAATGTTAAAAAGGCCCTGCATCACATTTATCAAGGCTTTTACACCTTTTTGGGCACTTTTTTGACTAAGGGGGTTTGTCCTTTGGAAAATAGGTGTCACCTTGTGGGAAAGAGAAGTGTTCAATGGGAAATCATCCATGTGATAAAAATTTAGATACACAGTTTAGACCAACTAAAACTAGGTCTAAAGTAGAAACCAACATTTTTATACTGCAACAGAATTTATCACATATATAAATCTGGGAGTGCAGAAGACAAGTGTTTTCTAGTTATAAATGGAACAACTATACTATGTGCAGTTTGCCTGTGTATAGTGCAGAGTGTGACAGATTTTTTTTTTGGTGCACTATCAACACAGGGCGTGCAACACTATTCTGTTGTACTTTGCATGTTAAATCTGATGCACAGTACGACTGAGCACCAGAACTCCCCCTGATTTGTGTTGCATGATGCCTAGTCCAACTGCACCACAAAAGGGTCGCATGCGACACAATCATGGTGCAGACACTTCTTAAATACCTGTGCAAGCAGTTTGCACTGAAAAGAATGTGCAAAGTCCGACAGAAAACTGGTGCACAGCCCTTAGTAAATGTGCCCCATTGTATAATTCCCTCATATGTGTTTGTCTGCCTGATAGAAACTCAATCCATAGATTTTCCTGACTCCATCTCAATATATAAAGACCAGAAAAATACCTACTGTCAGAAGTTGAAGTTCAACTTCTGAATCAAATTTGCAACTAAAACCCATGAAACAATGAAACTCATTAAATAGCTTCACAGTAAATTGCACTTTTAAAGGTACCGGTAGCAGTAAAGGCTGGTGCTTGCGTATTAATTTCCCCATTATAGGTATTAGAATGCAATAAACATAAAAAAGGTCAGGGATGTTTCTATTTTGTTGTAATGTCCCCTGCTTTGTTCCATATGCTGAGCCAAGTGATTCCAATCAGACTCCATAAAATCTCCTTTGTATTATGGTCTATCAGGTGGGCAACGTGTCTGTGGATATGAAGACTAGAGAAACCAGATAATGTCACATTCTGCTTATTTCTGCTCTCCAACTGCAGCTACAGTTCAAAAACCTCAACACCAGCACAGTGTCCTACTTGTGTAAATGGAGTTCTGGGTTTTGTAGTTAATTAGAGCATTGCTACAGCCATATAGTTTGTGGAGGAGAAGGATGAAATTCAACTGAGAACAAGATAGTGTATGACTAAATAAGATGAAATAGAGTGAAAAGGTTGTAGGGGTTGAAGTGTATTACTAGCATCAGCTAGTAATATGTTTTTTCAACAGAATAGAACTAAGAGTTCTTCTTTAAGTACAAAGCATATAAAGCTCTGACATCTTAATAAATAATACTGTGTAAAGTTCACGTACAATAGTAGTAATTCTTCTATGCGTACAATTAACTTGTGTGCGTGAGGTTTACATGTAAAAAAAAATCTAGTTCAGGTCAATTTGTTTACTCTTTACCATCAAGTTCTTACTGTCTTTCATAGAAAAACCTAAATAATGTAAGAACAGAACAGCAGTTTGCTAATTCAGAGGGAACGGGTGCTATGGTAACATAATGAGAATTCAACAAAGAAAAATAACATAAAACAGTTATATAAAAATAAAAAAAACTTTAAGCTTTATACATCAAGAATAGTTTTTACTGTGCAATATTCAACAAAACCTTACTTTCAGATTTCGTACAATTGAGCTAAAACATTTCTTAAAATAAATATAAAATATATAAAGGATTTACATTAACAGTTCAAAAATTTACATTTCAAAACTCCTCTACAGAACTACAATGCAAATACCATGCTTTACATAAATGCCAAGAACAGACCTTAAAACAGTTATTGCCTTATCCGAAGACTTACAAACCTGAGGGAAATTAAACTATAGGTTTTACACAAGTAACTCTAAGCAATGAGGTAGTCATGTACACATTACATAAATTAAAACCCCAAAAAAGATTAACTGTGAAGATAAACCAATGCTTCTGTTATGAATCATTAACAAATATGTAAATGTAGCTCTTTCCTCTCAGATTGTTGATACAAAACAATATGCTCTAGTCTAGACTGCCCATGTGTATAGGGTTTTAAAATAATGGAAAAGGTTGATTTGACTTGTAAGGGAATAGAGATACAATTACAAATCTAGAATCTTTAGAATCATGTGGGAGTTACTCAGAGCTGCTGGGTCGTAACCACCACAGCTCTATTTCAACATCAGCCCTAACAGGGGATGGTTTTACCAGGGCCGATTCTAGCCTATTTGCTGCCTGAGGCGATAACTGAAATGCCCCCCCCCCCCATATTAATATGTTATACATCACTCTCTTCATCAATCGAAGTGTACAGCACCCTTCATTTAAGTATTATTCTCTTCAAAGGTTGTGAAGGACCTTTCCTTATGCAGTGATGTACAGTACAAACACTGTGCACCAACATGAACACGCCAGTCTTTTTGAGACCCACACACCGCTTTCAAAACTATCAAAGTAGTGAAAGACTAATACATCCCGTACACAGATAGTGATTGCAGCAGATGAACCATCATTAAGTTGATTAAGTTGAAGCTATTTCTTCCAATACCCATATACACATGCATGATCGGCTTGTGTTAACATGCAGGTGTAATAAATGGAGAGAAAGCAGGAGAGCATCAGAACATAACACTGTGCCCCATATGTATGTTGGAAAGCCAGACATAATTGTGGCGAACATTCATTAAACTGAGTGACCAGAAAAAAAACTGCTGCACTCAGTTTATATGAGTGTTGCGCATGCAGGGAGCGCCACATTTTTTCTTCCAGTCTTCATTTATCTGGTGCACTTTGCCTCAAAGTGAGTGCCATGGGCCATTAAATGCACATTTACATCACACTAAAAATGTACACATTCCCCAGACACTCTTACTACATGCATATACACATTCCATATATATTCATATTATACACAGATACATGTAATGCACTCAGATCAAAAATAACTGCTTACATTTTTTCTAGATCTTGCAGATGATGCAGCAGCTGGGGGTGTCATAAGATAAGACTGGGCCACTGATGAGGAAGTGAGCAGCTGAGGGGGGACACAAGTTTGGGCTGCTGGAGGGATCCGCTTCAGGGAAGGAGTTGGGCCTCTGTTGCATTACTTTCCTGTCCTCCTGTTCGACTTTCTGTGTCTCTGTTAATTCTTCCCCTTCCCTCCTGTCACTGCCGACTACACAGTAAACTACCAGAACAGTGCAGGAGAGGGAGGGGAGACAGCAGCAGCACACAGGACAAGTCTGCTGAAGCTCCGAGCTGGTGGGCGGGGCTTAATCTCCTTACACTGCAGAGCACAGGAGGATCACCTGTATTTGGAACCGCTGCGCCCTGGAGCACAATCCCTCCCGGACATCACAGGCAGCCTGCAGGGGCATCCAGGAAGCCAGTGCTGCCCATATGCTACGCTGAGAGAACTGATTGCAGTGCCTGGGCAGTGCTGGAGCTAGAAGCAGCAGTACACATGCAGGTACACAGTGGTTGGGCTGTGCACCGCCGCCTCCCTCAGAGCTATGCCATCTGCCGCCTGAGGCAGGATTTTCATCCTGTCTCATGGCAGATGCGGCCCTGGGTTTTACCCTGTAACTGGGGCTCCCCAGTTACAGGGCAAAACTGGTAAAAGAAAAAAAGGAAGAAAAATTTAAATAATAACAATGAAATATCCCTCCGGGGTGTCTTATGACCTCATAGTGGACATAAATATTCAGAAAAATACATTCCTATTTTCCAATATAATACAAAAAAAAAAATCCCCCGCTATACTACAAAAAACAATGTCACAGTCACCCTGTTTGCCCGAGACTATACATGTTATTTATCAAAAGAACTAAAGAAATAAAAGGGAATTCATTAATAATGTTCATTTTGAAATAATTTGAAAAGAAAAAAAATAAATATAATTAAAATTTTAAAAATAACTTTTTTACATTTTTAACGCCAAATAAAACTAAAAATGAAAAAAAAATCTTTAAACTTTTATTATGTTTCAACTAGCCCTATGTGTCCGAAAAAGAATTTTAAGGTAGCACACAGAATGAAGTTATAGCCCTTAAACCGCCAAGTATGAAAATTCACTAAAAAAAGGCCTGGTCATTAAAGCCTTTTCAGGCTGCATCATTAAGGGGTTAAGATTTGAAAGCCCTGGTGAACTTAAAGAGGACCTGTCACCCCCGAACCCCCCCCCCCAAATTAGCTCCCCCTCATCCTGTCCCCAGCCCCTTTATATTTATTGAATTTTTATTAAAATTTGTGTTTTTATACTTCGTTTTAAACGATCCGAGCTCTTATCAAATAAGAGGTCGGATCGTCTTAGCAGTCGGCCATATTCATGAGGGGGCTTGCCGACACACCCCCTTCACGCCCCTGTCAGTCAGGGACCTGTAAGACTCGCCGCATAGAGCCGACTGCTGCCAGCGAGTCTTACAGGTCCCTGACTGACAGGGGCGTGAAGGGGTTGTGTCGGTCGGCCCCCTCAAGAATACGGCCGACTGCTAGGGAACTTGTACAATGATCCGACCCCTTTTTGATAAGAGGTCGGATCATTTAAAACGAAGTATGAAAACACAAATTTTAATAAAAATTCTATAAATATAAAGGGGCTGGGGACAGGATGAGGGGGAGCTAATTTGGTGGGGGTGTTTTTCTCAGGTGACAGGTCCTCTTTAACAATGCAAAATGACCTGGATGCTGACAAAAGACAACAGTGGTGGATGATTGCATAATAATTTCCATGGTGAAGTGATTTCCCTTCACAACAGCCAAACACGTGAACGACACTCTCCAGGATGTAGGCGTATATATAAAGGTAATGCAATGGTAAATAATAAGGGTGCCACTCGTAAGCCTCAAGAATTTAGGTCTTACACTTTATTGCAATTTTTGTAACTTTTACAATATACTAATTTGTTACTTCAGATGCACAGACCATCAGCTCCACAGGACCCCTTACTTTAACCGGTTAAGGACCGGCCCTTTCCCGTTTTTTCATTTCCATTTTACACTCCCCACCTTCAAAAATCTATAACTTTTTTACTTTTACACGTAAAAAGCTATGTGATGGCTCGTTTTTTGCGTAAGAAATTGCACTTAATAGTGATGGTATTAAATATTCCATGCCATGTACTGGGAAGCGGGAAAAAATTCCAAATGCAGTGAAAATGGTGAAAAACGCATTTGTGTCGTATTCTTGTGGGCTTGGATATTACGGCTTTCATTGAGCACCACAAATGACACATCTAATTTATTCTTTGGGTCAGTACGATTACAGGGATACCAAATTTGTATAGGTTTTATAATGTTTTCATACATTTACAAAAATTAAAACCTCGAACAAAATTTTTTTTTTTATTTTGCCGTCTTCTTGTGCTTATAACTTTTTCATACTTTGGTGTATGGAGTTGAGGATGGTGTCATCTTTTGCAACTTTTGATGATGTTTTCAATGATATTATTTCTAGGACTGTATGACCTTTTGATCACTTTTTATAGAATTTTTTTTTTTTAAATGGCAAAAAAGTGCCAGTTTTGACTTTGGACACGATTTTCTGTTACGGGGTTAAACGCAGTGGAAAACCGTTATTATATTTTGATAGATCAGGCATTTTCGGACGCGGCGATACCTAATGTGTTTATGATTTTTACTGTTTATTTATATTTATATCAGTTCTAGGGAAAGGGGGGTGATTTGAATTTTTAGGTTTTTTTATTATAATTTTTTTTTTAACTTTTTTTTAATTTTTACTTTTACTATTTTTCAGACTCCCTAGGGTACTTTAACCCTAGGTTGTCTGATCGATCCTACCATATACTGCCATACTACAGTATGGCAGTATATGGGGATTTTACTCCTCATACATTACAATGTGCTGATAGCACATTGTAATGAATGGGTTAACCCGAAGTAGCTTCGGGTCTTCGTGAGACCCGAAGCTAACATGGCAACGGATCGCCGCTCCCCGATGACGTCATGGGGAGCGGCGATCCTCGGAAAGATGGCGGCGCCCATGCGCCGCCATCTGTTTGAAGCCGCCGGCAGCTTTGCCGGCGGCGTTCTGCAAGAAAACACCCGCGATCGGTGCCAGTAAGCCTTTGCTGCAATATGCAGCGGAGACTTACCGGCTATGGAGAGGGCTCGGCCCGTGAGCCCTCTCCATGCATCGGAACGCGACCTAACAGCATTGACCTTGGATAAAGTTGCTAGCTCATATCTACTGAATGAAATGACTAAATTACCTTTTACATTAACACATTCTGCTCTGAATATATCATTGTATATGTCATTTTCTCCATATATATAACCTTAAGTTTGAGCACTATAGTCGGATGGCTTTAGTTCTTCTAAGTTTCAAATCCTTATTAAAATGAAGGGGAATTTTAAAAAGGACAAATGTTAAGAATGGTGCTAATTGCACATTAAACAATGTAAACATACTTAGTAACATAAATGGTCTTTAAGTGCCATGGGCTAACTTCATTAGATTAATGAGCCAGTGACTATAACTTTGATGCCTTTCTTATTATGCATGAGGTGCCATTTCTATCAAAAGAAAGACATCTAATTTATTAGATATAAAATGTCACATATAGGTCATTGACAGCCAGGAAGATCATTGCTGATTCAGACTACACTGTAGGCTAAAATTATTACTCCTTTGTAATTCTCAGAAAATGTCATTATTTAAGCAATAAGGGCTCATGATACCAGAAGGATAATTCGACCGATGTTACATATGAACTGATGTATTTCTAACCTTCTCTACTTGTAACATGATTCACTCCACTCATAAAAGCATATACCACGTTATTATTTCTCCATATTGATAGATATTAAAACTAGAAAATAATAAAGACCGGGCTATTTCAGGGCATGTCTAACATACAGGTATCCATAACTGAACAAAATACATGTTTAAGTTCATAGTTTGCTCATCTCATGAACATACATATGTATGTATGAATTTATGTATGCATTTATGTATATAGAGAAGGTTCCTGTTATAGGAGACAGGTGAAAATCTGAAATAATGCTTATAAGTGCATAGTTTTGTGATAGCTGTGCTACAGGAGTTATTCTTAGTGTTGGACTTGGCCTGATTAAACCTGACTGCTAAGGAAATAGCAGTCAGTCATGCTCTATGACAAATCTCCTAGCTGGGATTCTATGGCACATCCACCTTCCACTGCTTCAGTAGCAAAGATAGAGTTCTGTAGATTCACAAGAACTTTTATTGGAGGAAGTGGTGGCCAGAAATCCATGTGCAGCCAGCAGATCATGGGCCAAGGTGCATCTGCCAGCCCTTAGCCACATTGTTGACTGCTACAACCCACACCCAAAAACCCAGGAAACAAAGGCCATCCAACAGGGTTTCTTCAGTGTGGCATTTTTTTTCACAGAATACAGAACATTTTGCTCACTGTGGCACCAGTCCATATTGTGTAGCCAAAGCCTTATATAAGCACCTTTTGTATGGCACCTGCAGAGTCAACATGAGCTGCAGTAGCTGAGAAACACTAAAGGCTTCTGCTGCTGCTTTAGTTGGCCCGGCCTGTTCCACCTCCTCCCAAGTGACAAGGTCACCTGTCTTCCTGCAAAGGGAAGATGTGACACCACTACCATCATTACCACCATCACCAAGCCTGTCAATAGCATATGTTCAGCTCTCCATCCCTCAAATCATGGAGAGAAAGTGAAAATTTGGCCCATTGCATGCCCAAGAACCTGAATAGGTGCATTTACAAATTGCTGACCTTTTAAATTATTCCCATTCAGGCTGGTGGAGACAGATAGCTTTAAAGATCTGATCAGTCCTACAGTATGAAATGCAGAAGGATATTAGTCCCAAGGCGCACCTGACAACTGACTCATGGACTAGTAAGATTGAGCAGGTTATTTACATCTCTTTAACTGACCACTGGGTTAAATGTAGTGATGGCTGTTCACATTCTACCTCTACCCACAATTGTTGGAAATCACTCCTTGCCTCCAGTTTCCTACTCAACCTCCCTACTCCTCTAGTGATTTCTCATCCAGTCAGTGCAGCATGCACAACACCACTTTTAGAAAAGCAATGGAGAAACGCCAGCTGGCTGTGCTAAAACTCATCTGTCTGGGGGGAAGACCTCACTCTGCCAAAGAGCTGTGGAGTGGGATCCAGGAGTAGACAAATGAACCTTGTAGCAGCTTTGGCCAAGCCAAGTTGAGGTGGGTCCCATTTATTGTGCGTGTGCTCAACTTAGTTACATTGTTTATTCGGTTGAAGAAAGTCACATGTCCATCAAGTTCAACCAAGGAAGGGATTGGATAAAGAAGGGATTTAGGAGAAAATATTCTGTATAACATAACCATCAATGTTATTTAGATGTAAAAAGGCATCTAGACCCTTCTTGAACCCAACCTTATCAGCAACTTTTTGGGTAGGTGGAGTCTTGCGATGTTTATCTGCTACCTTTTGGAGTTTTTTTGGGCTTCATGTAGCATTTCTATTAGTTTTTGCTGAGTTTCATTCAATCTTGTTAGTCTGTCAGTAACAGCAGGAATAGGTGTAGAAAATGGAAGGTTAAGAACAAATACAGGATGTAAGCTAAAGTTTCCATTAACCCCTTAACGCTCTGCGCCATAGCTCTACGGCGCAGAGGTGTAAGGAGTGTATGAAGAGGGCTCACGGGCTGAGCCTTCTTCATACAAAGGTGGGGGTTTTTGCATATTGCACAAAACCCCCACCGCTAATAACCGCGGTCGGTGCTTGCACCGATCGCGGCTATTAACCCCTTCAACGCCGCCGGCAAAGTCGCCGGCGGCGTTTAAAAGACGGCGGCGCGCGGGCGCCGCCATCTTTTTTCCGATCGCCACGCCCCCGAACGTCATCGGGGGGCGGCGATCGGTTGCCATGGTAGCCTCGTGTCTTCTTTTGACACGAGGCTATCTGGCAGCTGCAGATTCGTTACAATGAGCCAGTGGCTCATTGTAATGAATGTGCTGCAAAAATGCCATATATTGCAATACAGAAGTATTGCAGTATATGGTAGGAGCGATCTGACCATCTAGGGTTAATGTACCCTAGATGGTCTAAAAGATAGTGAAAAAAAAAATAAAAAAAAAAGTTTAAAAAATAAAAAAAATTAATAAAATATTAAAAGTTCAAATCACCCCCCTTTCCCTAGAACAGATATAAAACATAATAAACAGTAAAAATCACAGACACATTAGGTATCGCCGCGTCCCAAAATGCCCGATCTATCAAAATATTAAAACGGTTACAGGCGGCGGTGACCTCCGAGGCGGGAAATGGCGCCCAAATGTCCGAAATGCGACTTTT